>NW_024070193.1:6772326-6870513 GCF_014754425.2 Oryx dammah
CCTGCCGCCTTTACCCTCCTTTCCTGGACTTCAGAATCTCTCCTTATTCACTCATCTGGAGAAAGACTGGATCGATGCCTCTTTTGATAGAAGTATGTCTTCTGTCCGTCGTCCATGACAGATGAACCATCTGGAATGTCCCCTGCCCTACATCCATTGCTCTGTTAGCTCTCCTGGGCAGTGAAGGAAGAGCCCTAGAAAGGAAACAGTGATGACGCAGAGGTTTTTATGCTTGGTTGACTTCCTCAACCGCAAACCTTACTGGTTAATTAATTAACTAAACCTTATCAGCTGGTTAATTAACAACCTGATTTTACAGATTCTATAGCACATGTGTTCTCAGGACAGAAAATACATTTTGGGAACGTTCAACTTAAGCTTGGACATACAAGCCAGGTGGTTTTTCACTAAGTTTATTAACACTATTTGATAACGTTTCTAATGGGCCTTCCTAAGTAGACTCCAGCGTGATTCACATAATGGGATAAATGGAATATAATGAGTCTAAAAGAGCTATCAAGCCCCAGTTGTATCTAGAAACACAGGTTTGTTTTCCAGTGAGGATCGTACCGAAGCTAGCAAATATTCTTCTTGAATTTTGTGATTGCTTCCAAAATGAACTACATTTATGAATTAGCTCCATGGCCCCCAAATATGTTTATGCTGACAGAAAAGGGAGTACTCGAGTCTGTGCAGTGTAATTCAGCTGTTATTCGCATGCACGGGGCCATGCAGAAGACTTAAATCGAGTTGCTCGTCATAACAGGCCCTGGGAAAGGTTGCCCAGGAGGTTGGCATTTCAATAACATCTCTCTTCCCAGAATAAATTGCTTCTTCCCTTACTTCACAAATTGATAAAAATATTATAGATTGATAAATATTTTTGCAGAGTGATTGCTTTTCAAAACTGAATTGCAAAGCTGATCCATATGTTGGGAGAGGGAATGTTTACAGTGGCCCATACATAATTTTACCCCTCTTTGACAGGAAATAACGACGTGTTTACCGGATTACTACAGATGGACTCAGTATCTCTTTATTAAACTCTATGAAGCTGGACTGGCCTATCAAAAGGAGGTAGGTTACAGTTTGTTGTTATTGTTTAGTTACTAAGTTGTGTCCAATCCGTTTGTGACCCCCTGGACTATAGCCCACCAGGCTCCTCTGTCCATGGGATTTCCCAGGCAAGAACACTGGGGTGAGTTGCCATTTCCTCCTCCAGGGGATCTTCCCCTCCCAGGGATTGAACCCGCATCTCCTCCATCTCCTGCATTGGCAGGTGGATTCTTTACCACGAGTCACCTGGAAACCCCATGATAAGATAAGCCTTAGATGGTGGGAAATGAGAGAAATAGTATCCTCGTGTGGCCTAGAACTGCAGTGTCCAATATGATGATGGCTATTGGCTACATGTGGTTGTTAAAATTTAAAGCAATTAAGATTAAAACAGTATTAAAAATTCAGGTCCTCAGTCATATGAGTCACATTCAGATGCTGGTAGCTAGTGCTGGACAGTCTAGATAGAAAACATTCCCATCACAACAGAATATGCTTTTAATCATTATGGTTTTTATGGGGTTTTTTTTGTTCAGTTTTCTCTCCTTTTCTTTCTTTTTTTAAAACCTATTTAATTTTTAATTGATGGATAATTGCTTTACAGTATTATGTTGGTTTCTATCAAACATCAACATGAATCAGCCGTGGGTTTACCCCTCCCACTTGAACATCCCTCCCACCTTCCCTCCCCATCCCACCGCTCTAGGTTGTTACGGAGCCCCGGTTTGAGTTTCTTGAGTCATACAGCAAATTCCCGTTGGCTGTGTGTTTTACATATGGTGATGTATGTTTCCATGTTACTCTCTTCATACACCCTACCCTCTCCTTCCTCCCCACTCAGCCTTGTTCGTAAGTCTGTTCTCTACGTCTGTGTCTCCGTTGCTGTTCTGCAAATAGGTCCAACAGTACCATCTTTCCAGATTCCATATATAATGCATTGGTATACGATATTTGTTTTTCTCTTCTGACTTACTTCACTCTGTATGACAGATTCTAGGTTCATCCACCTCATTAGGACTGACTCAAACGTGTTCCTTTTTACGGCTGAAAACATTTCACTGTATACATGTGCCACAGCTTCTTTATTCTTTATCCATTCATCTCTCGATGGACATCTAAGTTGTTGCCATGTCCGTGTCTATTGTAAACAGAGCTGCAATGAGCACTGAGGCACATGTGCCTTTTTTGGTTTTGGTTTCCTCAGGGTATACGCCTAGGAGTGGGATTGCTGGGTCATACGGTGGTTTTATTCCGAGTTGTTTAAGGAATCTCCATACTGTGCTCCATTGTGGCTGTATCAATTTCATTATGTTTTCAGTGAAAAAAATTTTAGAATCAGTAGAGCAACTCATGTAGAAGGCTCAGTTTAGAATATCAGGAGAATATGAATTTTCTTAAACCTTGACAACATAAAAAGTAATCTAGCTAACAAAAATCAGGAAGTGGAGTTGGCGAACAGAAGTAGAAGCAAGTGAGAGACGATCCCCACATATTTCATAACAAGGAGCCACAGAAGGAGAATTAGACATTTATGTCTATTTTTTTTTTTAAGTTGAAATGTAGCTATTAAAGCTAAGGATAAAGGCAGCAGAAACTAGAAGAGGAGTCTTGTGCGAGGAGGGCTGATGACCATGCTCAGTATCTCATATTACATGGCAGAGGGTCAGCAGAATTGTCTAGAGATAGTCATCAAACTTAAAGTAGTACAGTTTTATTACATAAAGTTATAATGGTAAATACCAGAAGAACTAATAAACAAAGCCTGCTAAAAGAGTATTTTTATAACCACTTCAGATAATTACGAATGTCCTCCTTTAATACTATACCAAAACTCAGCAAGTGGTGGGTTCTTAAAGGTCATTTGCAATGTTGAATCTAAATATCAGTGAACTTTTTGCACCCTTGTTATATTAAAATGTTTTGGTCTATTTTACCCTTCGAATGAATGCTTTACCCTTGTGTTATTATTATCATGAATATAGTTTTGACCTGCCAGCTCCTTGTAGTGGTCTCCGGGACTCCAGAGGTTTATGAACCACACTGAGAACCTCTGTACAAAGTATATAATCCCTAACCCACTCTCATCTTTAATCTGAGGATATTTTAAAAATATTCGTTGTTTAAAATACAATGTCGTTGTTTTTTTTTTAAGTATTCAGTCCCCATTAACATTTGGGATACATTGAAAGTGAGAACTTTGTAGATTCAAGTCATACTAATCTGTAACCACTGTAAACCCTCTTGCTGCTGCTGCTGCTAAGTCACTTCAGTCGTGTCCGATTCTGTGTGACCCCATAGACGGCAGCCCACCAGGCTACCCTGTCACTGGGATTCTCCAGGCAAGAACACTGGAGTGGGTTGCCATTGCCTTCTCCAAAGCATGAAAGTGAAAAGTGAAAGGGAAGTCGCTCAGTTGTGTCCGACTCTTCGCGACCCCATGGACTGCAGCCTACCAGGCTCCTCCGTCCATGGGATTTTCCAGGCAAGAGTACTGGAGTGGGGTGCCATTGCCTTCTCTGAAACCCTCTTGACTCAGTTTACTGTATTAACACACCATAGCTGTTCCTATGCCCAGAAGCTGGTTAGGTGAGGAGTGGTGAGAGACAAAAGTACCTGTCCAGGGTGCTGACTGCAACAGATCTTGTTGTTGTGTTGGAAGTATCGTTGTGTTGTTAAAGAATAATTTTCAAACATGACTCCCATACAAATATAAAATGAGCGCGTGTCAAAGATTTCATTCAGCTCATTCATTAGCAAGAGAACCAGCTGTATGTTAAGACTGGTTCAAATGAGATTTCGAGGAAGGACGATTTATAGCATCAAAGGCATGTGATATGTGTTTGCTGATAGAATCAAAACTGCTTAGTGTCCTACCAGGCATAACCCTCGTTTTGGGGACAGCCTTTCCTGTGACTCAGAAATCACTTGCATTGGCATCGCCTGGGAGCCATCTGTGCCACTCTCAGACAAAAAGCTTCAGTGTTGCCCTGTGGTTTCTGTAGGCTAACCTCTTCTTTGGCACCCTAGTGGAGTTGTACTGGGTTGGCCAAAGCATTCATTCATGTTTTTCCATACCATCTTATGGATGTTTTTCCATACCATTATTAAAATAACTTAATAATGAAGAAGGAGTCAAACAAAGGTAAACATCCCTAGAAAATCAGGTAATCCTTGGGGGATGTGGCTTTGCTAGCCAATTCCAGCTTGCCTTGAAGAAGCAACCCCTTTTGCCTGTTTCTAAGTTTGGAATAATTTTTCTTAACAGCATTATTCAATATTCAGAAGCAAAAGGGTCGGAAGGGAATTGGTGGGAAAATCCTCAGCTTCCCACTCTGATCAGCAGGTTCGGTGCTAACCGAGCAGCCTGGCAGACTCCTTCCCAGAAGAGCCTCCCTGCTCAGGTGGATCAGAATTGTATGCCAGTCAGGTCTCCACACTGGAATCACCCATGGGTCCGAGCAGAGGGATTAAGAGATCACAAGCCACATTATGTATCCCAAGTAATAGCAGGAAGGACAGACAAAAATCAAAGTTACTAGGACATGAAAAAGCCGCAGCAAAGCAGAGGAATCCTGCAGGTAAAACACAGGTAAATCTGTTCTTTAGAGCGTAAGCAGTGGTACACGGCATCAGTTGGATTAGCCAGTGTTAACTGTCCTCAGTTGCTTTGTTACTCTTTATGTGGATGTGATATGAAAGAGGTAACATGTTAGTATAGCAGTGTAAACAGTTCTTGCATGGAGCCTTTGCCTGTGTGATAGCCCTTTATGAGACACTTGATTTTTTGTATCTGTGTGTTGTATAGTTAAGCTGACTCTGAATATATTGAATATTTACTGTAATATTCCTGCATAGGACACTTGCTTCACTCTTTGTTAGTGCTGCTTCAGTTCTAAGTACATCAAACCCAAGTGGGAAGCTTAACCTCTTCAGTATTGGGTTGGGGCCAAAGCCAGTCATAAGCACCGTCTTAGGAGCTGAGTAACTTTTCTAAAGATGGAAGGGGTTCCAGGGGGTCCCCCACTTCATGAGCACAACTGTGCCCGGGTCCAGATATCTCTCTTCTCCCCAGTGATTTCCAGATCAGTGTCACACACACACACACACACACACACCCCTAATATCCACACCCCTGGGACACACACACACACACACACCCCTAATATCCACACCCCTGGGAATTTGGTCCAGTCTTCCCTCTGACTCCTTCTGTCATGGAAACAGCCTATATTCCTTTCCTGATGCTGCTACTGTAACAAATTACCACAAACTGGGTCGCTTAGAACAACACAGATTCATTGTTTTACAGTTTCTGAGGTCAGAAGTCCATGAAATAGGTCTCACTGGGATACAAATCAAGATGTTGGCAGAGCTGCCTTCTTTCTGAAGGCACTAGAGGAAAATCTCTTTCCTTGCCTTGTCCAGCTTCTGGAGGCTGTTCCCATCCTTGACTTTGGACCCCTCTCCATCCTCAAAACCAGAGCATCTTGAAATCTCTCTGACTGTGCCTCCATTGTCATATCTCCTCAGACTCAGACTCTGACTCTTCTGCCTTCCTCTTTCTCTTATAAGAGCTTTTTTTCATTACTTTGGGCCCATCTGGTTAATCCCGGTTAATCTCCCCATTCCAAATCCTTCATTAATCATATATCTTCAAAGATCCTTTTGCCATATAGGTAACACCGGTTGCAAGTAACACAGGACATGGACATCTTTGGGGTGTGGTTGTTCTGCCTCCCACAAGCCTCCCCGCTTCAGAGGGTTGTTACGAGGATTAAACTGGTAAATGCTTGTGGAGAGGCTGGAATGGTGCCTGGCGCAGAGTACATCCTTAATAAGTGCCCATCTGTGCATGCCTGTAGTTACCTAGGGTCATTATGATATTTAAATTGGGAAAACAAAAAGTTAAAAAATCCTGAAGCTTCCTGGCTAATTCTGAGGCAACCTGCACATGGAAAGGTATTACAGAAAAACAGTGTAGATTGTTTCATGGGTATTCATTTAGAAAGACACTGTTTTTATTGCTGGTTATTGATTTAAATTTTTTTGATGCGTTCTTTTAAGTCACTTAAATGACATGATCTTAAGAAAAAAAATCATAAATAGAATGTAAACATGCACACTTGGTACATTGTTTGAAGATCAGAGTTATCTCTAATCCAAAGTATTTTTTTCCAGATAGATTTCCTTTTATTGGATAGCCATTTTCAAATTGGCTTTAAAACATAAAACATACTGATATAGTTAGCTTTCTATTTCTGGGGTTTATTTCAAAATATAAGCTTTGAAGTTAGCATAAGAAAGTTAATTTGATTAAAAAAACCTGCATATAGCATACTTTGTAAAGCATATTTGGCCAAAAAAATAATTCACATATTAATACTTTTCCTCTAATGGCCTTATCATAGCCTTAAAAAAAAAAAAAAAGATAGCCTTAATCCTTAAATTCAGTTCTGCTATAAGTATAAATGGACATTTAGGGAGAGTATTTTAGCAGAGCATTACAAAGCATAACTGGAGTCTCATTCTTGTTCTTAACAAGGACTGTCCATCAAAATGTTTATTTCCATTGCAGAAGCGAATCTGTTCTTGCTCTCACGGACCAAAAATATTTTCAGCCAAAAATATGAATATAGAGACTTCTTTTTGGGAGAACATTAAATATCACCTCTCTGGTTAAAAAAAGAGAAATTCCGTGGATGTAGCTAGTAGAGAGAATAATGCCGTGTTCTACTTGGACGTTCTAGGGAACTGTGGAGCGCCACTTAATCTGTGAATTTGTCTTTGACCCTTGATTTCAGCGGCAGCTGCTGCTAGTGCTAATTCACCAGCCTAAGCTACTTAAAGAAACGCAGGGCACAAACAGGCAGCCTCGCCCAGTCTGCCCCCTGGTGTCTATGGAAGGTAGTGCAAGCAACAAGCGGCGGCCTTGGGAACTTTCCACCCCCAACCCCCGCCCCCCACCCCATTCTGGACCGAGTCCAAATTCAGGCCCATTCTGGATGGAATAGAGCAAAATCGATTTTGAGAATTAGATCCTTTAATGAGATCTATGTAGTGTTCCTTAATTAAGTGAGCTTTTGTCAAGAAAAAAGCTAATAGTCCTTGAGAAAATCAATACCCTAAAGCATATCTCACCAGCCTTTGGAACCTGAAGCTGCATGGCAGGATACTCAGAAAAGGTCTCCAGTCATATGGAAGGAGAGCTCGAGGAGAAAGAAGCCAGGGAAATGATGGGGAGCAGCCCGAGCCTTACCAGTGGTGCCGTGGCCAGGCAGGAGCCAAAAGCATGCAGCTGGAGGATGTGCTCCGTTAGGACTGGCAGCCGGTGAGGAGGGTGAGGGCAGGGAAGCAGGCAGAGAGAGGGTCCAGAGGAAGGCCAGGATGAGATGAGAAAGGGCGAGCTTTGACACAAGAGGCCTGCTGGGGTGGTAGGCACCAGGGTGTCTGTGTCGCGGAAAAGAGGGCTGATAAACTCAAAATCAGGCTGCTTCAGTGCTATACATCACCATATTTAAAACAGACAGCTAGTGGGAAGCTCAGACACAGGGAGCTCAGCCCAGTGCTCGGTGACAACCTAGAGAGGCAGGCCAGGAGTAGGGTGGGAAGGAGGTTCAAGAGAGGGGGGATATATGTATCCTTATGGCCGATTCATGTTGTACGGCAGAAACCAGCACAACATTGAAAAGCAGTTATCTTCCAATTAAAACTAAGTTTTGAAAACATCAGAATGAAATTGCCTTGAGAATCCCCAGTGGACCCCATGGTCTCCCACGACTCCAAGAGCTCAACAGCCAAGAAGGGGAGGGGAAGGGGGAGAAAACGATGCACCATCCACAATCTGGAATCTGTACAAACCACAGTCTGTACAAACTGGAGTCTGCGAACACGGTCGCTTCTTGTGTAGAATCGTGTGGTAACGTGCATTTCTAAAATGCTTTCTGAAAGCTTCCCACAAATCCCGCAGACCGGAAAAATGTTAACCTTGGCATTTAAGCCTTGACCAGCTTGGGGAGGTTCTCTTCTTCAGGATGACAGCTCATTCCGTGATGTTGCTGGATAACTTGTGTTAGAGAAGCAGTGGGCAGAATCAGCTAGAGGCCAGTGTTTCTGCAGGTGTTTTACTGATTTCAGTATTGATTTAAAGTTGATTGGAAAATATGGAGATAGGCTGTATTTTGCTAATAAGACTAGTTGACTGTAAGGAGCATGGCGTTGGCCTTGGAGGCGATGGAGGCCGTAATTAACCAGGGTAGTGACCACAGTCAGGGAAGTTGTCCATAAACTGTATTCTGTGGAGCATGACTGTGCCTGCTTAAAAATCAGGGCATCCATCAAAGTAAGTGTTCAAAATGTGAAAACCCAGGAATGCCAGATGAAAGAAGACAGACCGTGGCTTGAAGGGAAGCTGTAGGTAAGAGACTGTTACGTAAGAGAGGAGACCCAGAGAAAGATTTGGAAGTCAGCTCCCGGCCTTCAAGAGGCCACAGATGCTGTGCACCCTGGACCCTATAGGCCCTGAATTTTGACCACCCGTGGGTTTACCACCTGCAGAAAGGCCAACTCTGAACTCTGTAACTGTGCTTGAGATGGATCATGGTCCTGAGATGAAACGAGACTGAGTACTTACAAGATGCATCTTTTTTTATATTACTATTGTTTGGCTGCAGCAGATCTTAGTTGGGGTATGTGGGGTCAGGTTTCCCAACCAGCGGCTGAACCCAGGCCCCCAGTGCATTGGGAGCACAGACGCTTAGCCGCTGGACCACCAGGCATGTTCCTTTGATTTGAATGCATCTTTGATTAGAAACTTTATTTCCTTTGGTATTTTTCCTCTCCCCATCAAGACTTTCGCTGGGAAAATTGCTTTTGTGTTTTGCTTCTATTTGTCTTTCATTTGATAGCAGGGTTTTATTATAACGTGTAAACCTCTTAGGAGCACACCTCCCTCATTGCATTTTGTAACTTGGAGTCTGAGAGCTGCCAGTCTGTGTGGGAAATGTCGATGAGAAAATCAAGTCCTGTCCTGTTCTTGCAATCCGCAGGGTTGAGTGTTTGCTTCTTCATGTCACCTGAGGTTTGCAGTGGGGACAGGAGGCAGAGGTGAAGGCATATAGGGCTTTTGTTCTCCCTTTCATATTTTGTGCTGTTTTACTCGTGCACTAGTTTTGGGTTTGGGGGGACAGGGGGCTCATGAAGGAGCTGTCCTTGTTACTGAACAGTACTTGGCCCTCTCTTTATATCTTTTAAGTGGTATCCTTCCCCTCACCCCTAATATGGGCAATGATAATAGATAAGTAAGCCACCCTTGGCTTTTTCACCTCAAGTTTTTAGGTCTGCAATCATTTGTCCTATATTTTGTCTCTCTCTGTCTATGGATTCAAGGATTTGGGGGACTTTAGAAAAAGGGGAGAAAAATCACTCTGTGCCATGTCTTTTCCACTCCTCCTCTACGCTTTACATGTTTAAAATTTGCAGTGGGTATATTACTTTTTGGAGAAGACAATGGCACCCCACTCCAGTACTCTTGCCTGGAAAATCCCATGGACAGAGGAGCCTGGTAGGCTGCAGTCCAGGGGTCGCCAGGAGTCGGACACGACTGAACGACTTCACTTTCATTTTTCACTTTCATACATTGGAGAAGGAAACAGCAGCCCACTCCAGTGTTCTTGCCTGGAGAATCCCAGGGACGGGGGAGCCTGGTGGGCTGCCGTCTGTGGGGTCGCAGAGTCGGACATGACTGAAGTGACTTAGCAGCAGCAGCAGCATATTACTTTTTAGTTGTAAAATCACAACCCATAGGAGTTAGCCTCTCCTGCATTCCTCCTTTTTATGTAATTTTTGGATAAGTCTTTGGATCAGTCAGGGTCCCAGCAGAAGAAAGGGCCTACCTGACAGCAGTCACTGAAGAAACCGTGATGAAAAGACGGATTCTGTGCAGAGTTCGCGGAAGCCCACAAGGGGTGGTCCAGCCCCTGCCACTAGGAGCAGAAGGAAGCCTTTGCCCACCTCAGGTGGCAGGGGCGACACAGGGGAGCCTTTCCTGGAACTGGGAGAGCGGGAGCTGGAGCAGCAGGCGAGGTCGGCCCGTGAGCCACGCGGGAAGGAGCTGGGGGCCTCTCACTGGTTGAACCCAGTCAGAGGGCAAGGGTCCAGGGTAATGTGGGCACAGGGGCCCACTTCCACCACAGAACATGGTGGAAAGAGGATTGGAGGGGCAAATCGGCAATATTCAGCACAACGTCTTATTAGAATCGTTTATTGATATTTTAAAACACAATATATATGTTCTACTGCCCAAACGCGTCTCTGTACTCATTGCCCTCTTTGTTCTAAGTCTTACCTAAATATCCTAAAGAAGTGAATGTAGGGGACTTCCCTAGTGGTCCCAGTGCTGGGGGCCTGGGTGTATCCCTGGTCAGGGACCTCAGTCCCACACGCCACAACTAAAGATCCTGCGTGCCCCAGCGGTCCTATGTGGGGCAGCGAAGAGCTGGCACAGCCAATGAAAGAAAGAAAGAAAAACAAATGCTTTTTAAAAAGGAGTGAGTGTAAATGGCAGGGGTGTTTTAAATGAAACTAAAAACAAATTAGACCTCTGTGGAGAGAAACTTCATCCTGGTTAAGACTACAGGTTCTATCAGCCAAAGAAATCTATGGAGAAAGATCTCAGAATATTGTTACCTTTTGGGGGGCCGATGTTGATGGCGAGAAGGCAGAACAGAATTTTCTGGGGTGCTGGGAATGCTCCGTGTCTTGATGAGTGATGGTGGAAACAGATCGAGCTATACATTTCAGATTTATTCACGTTACTCTGTATGTTGTACCTTAATTTAAACAAGTTTTTTTTTTTTTTAATCACAAAAATGTTTACAATTCCTAGAGACCTGAGTTCCTACCCTGCTGTCTCTGTTACTTACTGTGTGACCTCAGGCAAGTTATTTATTCTCTCTGTTCTTTAATTTCCTCCCGTGCAACTTGAGGATAGTCATATTCTTACCTCAAAAGGTTGTCGTGAGGATTAGAAGAGCCAACCTTGGGGAAGCATTTGGTACAGCATCTGGCACAAGGTAATCACTCAGGAAGTATTGGCTCTTTCTATTAAGATAAACCTATTGTTTTCCCTAAAATAACCCAATTCTGCTAAGTTCTGGGTATCACTGGGTATCATTTTTTTTTTCTTCCTTTCTTCTATTTACTAAAATTTCCAATCTGCAAGTCCGTCCTTTTATACAAGCAGATTCTGAACTTGAGTTAGTCACATGCTTACACCTCCCTTCCCAGCCCTGTCCTGAGAAGGGGAAAGCACTGGGGCAGTTCACATTCTTTCTTTGCAGCTTGCCAGTGGCTTCCTTGCCAAACGATGCTCCAAGGAGATGCCTGGAAGTCTCAGAGCAGAGATACTGCCTTTGTAGCCCGTCTCACATGTGAGGGACCTCCATATGATCCTATTCAGTATACTCACCAGATTGCCTTGTTTTGTTTCATGAATTATAACAGGCCTTGGTTAACTGGGACCCAGTGGACCAAACAGTGCTTGCCAATGAGCAGGTGGATGAACACGGCTGTTCATGGCGTTCTGGAGCAAAGGTGGAACAGAAGTACCTCAGACAATGGTTTATTAAGACAACTGCTTATGCAAAGGTGAGTGTCAGCCTGGAGGTGCCCCAGTAAGGCTTATGTGTGATCAGGTCTTCTGAATATTAGCCTCACTGTTGGAGGTGAACTCTAGTTAGAGCTGTTAGAGCCATGGGTGTGCGGGCAGGAAGCACATGGACCTCAGGGTCACTCACACGGAGCCCGATGGATTTGAATCCTTCAGTTGGAAATCAAGAATAGCACATGGAGGTCATCGTAGGCCATTGTTTGCTGACCTTTCAGCAAATCACTGTACTGCCCTAAAGGCCGAAAACCATTCATCTTTATCTCAGCTATATCAGCAATAGAACTAGAAAGGAAAACAGTATTTTCATCTCTGCAGTTCTGGTAAGACCTCCAGAAAGATAGAATGACATTTCTGAGGGTCCAGAGGAGAGCACCTACAGGAGTGAGGAGATGGCGGTCTTCATGCAGGAAGGCCAGGGTGAAAGTGAACCAAGGCAGGAAGCGAAGCTCTGGACTCTAACTCTTGTCATGTCTCCGATTAACAGTGTAAACCAGTGTGAGTCCCTGAAGTTCAGTTTCCTCATCAATAGAAGGAGAGGGTTGTGACCAAGTGCTCTTTCAGTTGCCTCTGGCTCTTTAAGTTTTCAGAAATTCAAGGGAAGACCAACCATAAATCACCAATAGCCTGGGAGAAATAGCTTATTCTGGGTATGCTAGAACCACTCTGTGCAAGATATTCTTTGAGCCTACCACGTTTCAGGATATGGAATTGAGCGATCACTTCCTGAAATTCCAGAGAAAAGTGATTAGAACAAATCAGGCGGATTTCCTGTGGCAGTTTGATAACCTTTGTATCAGCAGAGGACTGGAAGTTAGCCGGCTCTGAACAGGTGAAGGCATTATGCAGAGTTGCTGAACGACGTGTGCCATAGCAGTTCTTAGTCTGTGGCAGCCACCACACGTGGGATGGTTACCCCTTCCCATCGTAGCCCACGGGTTGCTACATCACAGGCAGGGTACTGGACTGAAGTGGACTTTGGGTCAGATCCAGTTCTGTACTTTTTATATCGTAAAATAAGCACAAGTTCTAAATAACCTCTGATCACTACAAAACTTTGCTGAATTAGAACTGTAGTTCTCCATTCCACCATACTAGTGCCATATGGTTATATGACCTCTAGTTCTTTCACTCAAAAGACATGTCTTAAATGAAAATGTTCCCCATTTTAATTTATCCAGAATGTAGCATATGGTTTTGGAAAATTACTCATTAGAACTTGCTAACATAATGCCTTGATCCTTTTAAGCATGCTAGTAGTCTTGAGAGGCTGAATGGAAGAAAGCTGAGGACATAGCTTTCTATCAGAGCCCAGGCAGTGGGAGCCCCCACCTGCTGGCAGCTGGGGAGACCGAATCACCAGCAGGCATGCCAGGTCACCTCAGGGACCTGTCAGATGACTCTAATAGGCACTGGTGGAAAGGCCACCTAATCAGCTCTTTTGTTTGACCTCTGCCTCTAATTGGAAATGTAATAACCTGAGTGGCATTATTCTTTAAATTGTCAGCTGTGAATTTTCAGCTGTTCAGCAGAAGTGGTTAGTTACCATGGTGACTTGCCTCTTCTTGATGAACTCCAGGGAAGAATTAACTGCAAAAGCTGACATCAGAAGTCAACACTTGGTTTGCCCTGAAAATCAGCAGAGGAGGTGGCGTGGGAGTGGTTAAGGGTGAGCAGATATCTGTGTTCACTGCACATCCTTGACTGAGGGCTACATGTGCACAAAGCAAGACTTCATAAGGCCTAATAGAAAATGATTACTATGGGATTAAGAGGAGAGCAGAGCCATCAGGGGGCTGCACAGTGCTCTGAGACTTGGAGTTACGGTTCAGCCGAAAGTATGCAGTTGAGACCCCAGAAAGGCTATATGTTACAAATGTGCATGACTCTTTAGGACAAGGGACAAGATCAAAATAATTAAAAATAAGCCTGACAGTTTCAAAAGTAACTTTCAGAACAACACTCAACACCTTAAAAGGGAAACAGCATAGTTCCGACTCGCTGAAAGTTTGGTTTTTATCTGCAATGTCCAGCATGTAGTAAAAAATTACTAGATTTGCAAAGAACCAGGAAATTGTGATCTATAATAAAGGGGCGGGGGGAAAGGGAGTCAGCACAAGAGAAGTAGATCCTGAGATAAAGGAAAAGATGGTCATAAGGAGTAAACAGATGAGTGGACAGGGGAATCTCTGGAGAGAAATGGAAACATTAAAAAAAAAAAATCTAGTAACAGAAAAGTATAACATCTGAAATGGAAAATTATTGTTTGAGCTGCAGAGGGATGCGTAAGGGTTAATTAAGCCATAAAGCTGTAAGGGAACCCCTGTCATTCTCTATAGGGAACAAAACAAGTGGTAGTTATAAAACAGAAATGTGTATGACACATTTAAGAAACTGAAATAATGACGGGTATAGTGGAAACTAAGAGAGCCAAGAGGAGAAGCTCAAGATAGGGCTGGACAACCTGAAGAAATGGTTAGGGGCCAGATCAGGCAGTGCCTTAAGAAATCCGTACTTTATCACGGGAGTCCTGAGAAACCATTAAAGGATTCTAAGGAAAGGAGTAACATGATCAGATTTGTGTTTTCATAAATTCACTGTGGAAAGGGTAAGTGAGGATGCAGAGAGACCAGTTAGGAGGTTATTGCAGTGCTCCAGGTATGCATAACTTAGATGGTAGTGGGAATAAATGGGTAGGTTAGAAAAATATTCATATGGCAGAGCCTAAGATCTTGGTGATATTGAATGAAAGCATGTGGGAGATGATGTCATGAAGAAAGCCCCTGACCTAGACACGGAGTGAATGATACAGCTACTCACTGGGATAGGGAGTCCTGGAAGAGACACAGTCCTAACCCTTTTGAGTTTGCAGTGACAATGAATCATTTGAGTAGAGATGTAGAAATAAATGATTCTTGGATAAATGTGTCTAAAACTTCAAAGAAGATCAAGTGAGACAGGACATCTACTTTAAAACCTCATATGAAAGCAACAGTGTTGAATTAGTGATGAGGTCTTGCTGTGTAGACAGGGATGAGATACTGAGTCAGTAATGCTTTTAGTTGCAAGTAACTGAAAACCCAAGTTCTGGCGACTTAATAAATGGGAGATTCCTTCCCAAAGAAGAAGTCCCAGTTGCTGGGACCAAACTGGGATAGGGCTCTGAGTTGGCATGGTTCTCATCAGCCATTCCTTCCTGCCTGTCACCTCATGGTTGCAAGATAGCTGCTGCAGACCAGACATCATGTTTCCATTCAAGACAGAGGCAGTGTTAGTAACCAGAAGGCAAGAGCTTTCCCCCCAATGCACAGCCACATTCCACTGATATGCCGTTACCCCTTGTTGTTGCCACGTGGCTACACGCAGGCAAGGAAGGCCAGGAAAGCTGCCTTGAGCTTTTCAGCTTCTGGAGTCAAGATGCTTGGGGGAAGGGAACGGGGAATGGGCGCTGAGATGGCCAAGCTGTGCCTGGCCATTATCTTTAGAGCTCCGTGTGTACATCTGATTGTGCAGCCCTGAGGGCTGCCTCGATGGTGTACAGCTGGTGGTCTGCTTGGGAGCATGGTTGGAGGAGCCCTCTTTTCATTCTCGTGACTTCCCAATTAGAAAGATGATGCCTGATGTGAAAATTAAAATGTAAAACATCTGAAATATAAAAATACTCTATCGAGGCTGTTCCGTGATGTATTTGATGCTTCTCCATGTATCCCCCATCCAGTCCTCCCCAGGATTGTTTGCTTTATGAAACATTAAAAGTGATTTCAGCTGCTTGTTCTGTGAAAAAAGAAACCTTGCAGTAGGAGTATCTGAAGAGCGTGAATTAGTCCTGGCAGGAATGTGTGGGAGGATCATGGTGGGCAGCATCGCGAGGCGGGAGCAAGGGGAGGAGGGCAGAGTGGAGACTACATGCAGGAAGCAAAGGGGGTTCAGAGCCTGGTGGAACGAGCGCTTCGGTTTCTGACAGCAGGGTGACCATGGGAAGACGAGACAAGTGGAGGGACGGCTCCCCATTTGGCCCTTTCTGATGGATTTGCGGTTTTGACTTCTGCGCTGCCTCCTGTAGCCCCCAGAGGCTGCCTCCCTGCAGGTCCTCAGACAAGACCCTGGGACACTGTACATGGCTCCTCTTTGGCATTAAAGTGGACGTGACCACGCCCTGATGGTGCTCAGTCAACACCCACACCTAATTGGTGCTGATGTTCTCTTAAGTTTCCAGGAGTTACCTGGCAACTGCTTAAATACGAGCCAAGTCTGTGATCACCTCCCACTTCCTGCCTGCTTGCCCCCGATCTGATCAGTCCCCAGGCTTTTCCTTGCACGTTCATCTTACTGAATGTTCACATTATTCTTTGGAGGGTGGGTACCACCTGTTACCCCGTTTTACTGATGGGGAAACAGGCTCACACTGGTCGTAAAGTAACAGCACTGGGATTCCAGTCCAGGTGCTTACCTTCTTCACCAGCAGTCTGTACCACTTCTCAGGTAATCTGATTCATTCTTTCTCTCCCAGATGTCATTGAGTGCCTTGCCTAGGTGCTAAGAATCCAGGTGAGAAAAGCTGAGGTCCCTGCTCCTTCGGCTTCCCAGGTGGCTCTGTGGTAAAGAATCTGCCTGCCGGTGCAGGAGACGCGGGTTCAATCCCAGGGTCGGGAAGATCCCCTGGAGAAGGCAAGACAACCCACTCTGTTATTCTTGCCTGAAAAATCCCATTGTCAAAGGAGCCTGGCGGGCTGCAGTCCGTGGGATCACAAAGCATCGGGGACGACTGAGCGGCTTAGCACGCACTGCTCTTTGGGAGCTCAGGGACTAGCACAGGAGACCTTCACAGACATGAGAGGTCACGGCCCTTGGGATCACTGTCACACTGCAGGAGAGCGCAGGGGAGCTGAGGAGCCCCCTCTGCCCAGTGGTCGGAGGAGGTACCGCCAGATGGTGGTGAAAGCTGAGACGTGCAGCATGTCTATAAGGGAGTGTTTTGTTGCCTTCCAGACGTGCAGGGAACTTCACACTTCACAACTCTTTCCAAGTAGAGCTCCTGCTGGCAAGAAGGAGAATGGCAACACCGAGCCCTTAGGAGATCAGGGAGGGTGGGCAGTAATAAGCCAGCCCTTTCCCTGCCCACTTTGTGCCTCTCATCTTGGCTTCACACCGCACTTGGGGTTAAAGTAGAGACACCTTTCCCAGAGCTCCCTGGCCTTGTCAGCCCCTGCAAAGAGGGAAACTCAGGGGTTAGAGTGGTGTGGAAGGGAGGGAGGGGAGCAGGCTATGACAGGAGCTCTGTGTGGGGGGTGTGGAGGAGTAGACTGGAGCAGAAAGGCTGCCCCGGAGGAGCAGTGGTACATGGGTACACGGGTCTCGGCCCCTGGTGTCCCTGGCTTAAGAGTCCCTGTGCTCTGGATTAGGGACCCTGGGGTACCCTTGTTCTGATCCCAAGGCCTGGAGTTCCCCGTGAAAGCACTTGGCCGTCTCCTGGAAAGGGGGCTGTTGCCTGGCTTCCTGCTCCTGCCCTCGGGTCCTCTCCCAGCCCCAGAACAGAGACTCGGGTCACAGGTGGTGCCCGGAAATGCCTCCTCCGAGCAGCGCGCAAGTCCTCACGCGCTGTCACGAGACTTTGCAGAGGGATTGGTCAGTGGGGTTTGGCCCCCTCCGCCCCACCCTGCCGCCCAGAAAGATCCTTGGCCCCGATGTCTCCTCCCGTGTGTGCAACCGGGGCCTTCACGTGGTGGGCCGGTGCACCGAGGAGATGTTGGCTGAGGAGCCAGACGAGCAAGCGAGAACCATTTCACAAGCTGTCGGCCTTTCTGCAGGGCTGTTGTGATAAAAAGCCGTGAGGACACAGGCCGGGGCCAGAGTTAACGATTCTAATGCTGAGGTTTATGTACTGTGAGGGGCAGGGTTAAGCCCAGGGGCTTGAAAGTTGTTACCGATCACCCCCGTTATGCTCCGTTGTGGCCAGTCAGGGCTGGGAGTGGCCTCTTTCCTCCCTGCTTGTAAGAAACAGTTGATCAGCACCTGCGCAGTAGGGGCCGCCCAGCCCGGACCCCGCTGCGCCGTCGCTCAGAGCAGCCTCGGAGCTGGCTTCCTGCCGGAGTGCCCCTCCAGGCTCCGGCTTATATTTGTTTTGGAAACAGCAGACTCTGCTCCCATCCCAGGATCTGGTTTTGACTCCCTGTCTCACAAAGCTAATTAATTGTTAAATTCTGCTCCTTCTTACATAATATCTCATACTTCCTTCTGTTCTCCGTTTCACCTCCTCTCCGGGATCTTTTCTCTCCTATACCATGAGCCAGACTCTGTTCTTCACCTTCCATCCTAGCCTCTCAGCCCTCCTCAGGGTGATCATTCGCTGGTGCCAAGGGGGTACAGGGAAGTCTTTCTGGGGTGGCGATGGGAGCAGACAGGTGGGAGAGGGGGACAGAGGCAAAAGGGAAGAGAGTGATTTGAGACTGACTGTGCCCCATCACTGCCGGCGAGCAGGAGGCTGCCTGGGGTGAGTCCGGAGACTTGTCACCACCCCCTCCCCACCCACAGCTGCAGCCAAGGGACGGGGCTCCTCAATACCAGCTGGGAGTGACAGCAGAGCTGCTGGGAGGCCTCTGGCCGACTCTCACCAGGCCTTAGGGATCACTTCTGCCTGGAAGAGCTCATCAGAGTTGGTCCAGGGCTGGGTTCCAGCTCTGGGTTCAGAAACTGCTGTATTTCATGACAGAATAGGCAGATTTCCCCTCTCCTAGACGTAGTGCCTACCTGCTGCCTCGGGAGTGTCCCTCACCATGAGATCAGGCCCACGGCCACCTCATTTCCTCCCCCGAGTTCTTGCCTGCACCGTGTCCCTCCCATCCACTGAAGAGAGCCTGCCTGCACACCCACTCCTGCGCAAGAATGAACAAGAACTTCTGAAGGAAGGAAGCGCAGTCTCCAGCCTGGCACACGTGCTCTGCAAGCAGGAAGGTTTCCTTTATTTGTCTCAGAGATAGGAGAAATGATTGGTTGTCGCTCAGGCGCTCAGTCACATCCGACTCTGCAGCCCCGTGGACCGCAGCCCGCCAGGCTTCCCTGTCCTTCACCAGCTCCCGGAGCCTGCTCAAACTCACGTCCCTGGAGTCGGTGATGCCATCCAACCATCTCCTCCTCTGTCACCCTCTTCTCCTCCTGCCTTCAGTCTTTCCCAGCATCAGGGTCTTTTCCAGTGAGTTGGCACTTCGAATCAGGTGGCCAAGTATTGGAGCTTCAGCTTCAGCATCAGTCCTTCCAGTGAATATTCAGGATTGATTTGGTTTGATTTCCATGCAGTCCAGGGGACTCTCAAGAGTCTTCTCCAACACCACAATTCAAAAGCATCAATTCTTCGGTGCTCAGCCTTCTTCATGGTCCAACTCTCACAGCCATACATGACTACTAGAAAAACCATAGCTTTGACTAGACAGAACTTTGTCGGCAAAGTAATGTCTCTGCTTTTTAATATGCTGTCTAGGTTTGTCTAGGAATGATTACTAGGGGAAAATGGGATAGATAAACTTAATAGTGTATTTCTTATTGTATACTGACAATGAAATATAAATTTGATTAGAAAAAAAATGAAGAGAAAGTAAATATTACATCTTGCTCTTAAACTTCCCTAGTAGCCTTTTTGAACACCCTGGCCAGGTCCTTTTGGAACATAAAGGTGTCCTTCGTTCTCGAGGTGCTAGCCTGGAGGAAAGAGATTGAGTAGCACCTTGTTGGGGGCCATCCCTGGAGGGCTAGTGGCTGTCACCAGTGAACCCTTTTAGCTTAGGGAGTCATTGGAATTTTAACATTGGAAGAAAGCCAAGAGAACATTATACAGGCTTCTCCACGTTAGGCTTTGTCTCCCAGGCTTTCTAATCCCAGCCCTGACCTAAAAAACATAAAAGCTGGCAAAAATCCCCTCATGCCTGCCTTTACTGCTGCTGGAAATTACAAAATCAATATGATGTCTAAACACAAAGGGATATGGTGTTGCTTCATTTTAAGCAGCTCACATCATCCTCCTGCTCCCCAGGGGCGCTGCTGGCCAGACCGAGGAGTCCCGGAAAATTACCACCTGAGCCCACTTCTCATTTGATACCTGGGGCCGCCAAGCCTAGGAAAGCCAGGACCCAGCTCGAGTGTCCCTGGCCCTGGGCGTGTGCTTGGTCTGCCTGCTCTTGAGCACTGATTCCAGAGCAACCAGGCATCTCCAACAACCACAGACAGAGGGCAGACAGTCAGAGGGCGGGTGTTGTGGGAAGGAAGGCGAGTTAAGGAATGTTGCAGGAGGTCCAAGAGAGGGCACAGATGGCCAGATAACAGAGAGTGCAGTGGGTTGCGGTTTGCTGGTCTGCTCCTGATGGAATTGGTTCGTTGGCCTCAGAACTGAGCAGTGTGTGTTCTATGTCATTCTCTACTCCAACACCCTTTCCTTACCCCAGGGCTTTCTGGACCCAGCTGCCTGGAGAACAGTGAGACAGGACCAGGGGCTGCCCCTGCCATGAAGGAAGTGACAGTCATTAGGAGATTCCCACATATCCATATTACATTATTCTGTTCTGTCTTTCAAAGTAAGCATTTTCTTATAGAAACGGGCCATTTTCCACAGTATCTTTCCATTTCTCTCTATATTTTGCTTACTTTTCCAAGGTAACTGACTCCGAGTGTCAGATTTATTCAAAATAGAGAGATTTAATCCTTTCTAGAGCTATAATAGGGAGAAGGAAATGGCAACCCACTCCAGTATTCTTGCCTGGAGAATCCCAAGGACAGAGGACCCTGGTGGGCTGCCATCTATGGGATCGTACAGAGTCAGACACAACTGAAGTGACTCAGCAGTAGCAGCAGCAGAGCCATAATAAGTTGTGAACAGTGGTAAAATGCAAAAACTCCTGTTGTTTAAAAACAGTATATAAACAGCATGATTTTAATTACGTAAAAACATGCGCAACTACACACACTCATACTGCATTTTATCAGTTCTAACACACGATTGGTTTGAAAGTTTATGCTCCACCTAGAATAAAAAATGCTGTCAATCAAAGATACCATTGATTGTAAGGCCTGGCCAGATTTCAGGATTTGTGGGGAAAACATGCCTCTCAGAATCAGTAGAAGATGGGATTAATTAGGATGGAAGGATGTAGAGCCAAGATTAAGAGTGATCTCCCTGGATGATTTGGGGTAACGGTTATCTTTTCTCCATCCTTTTCTGTCTTTTCTAAACTCCCCATAATGCTTATTGTTATTTTGAAAATTGTACAAATGCAAAACAGCCTGATACAGGGTTAGGTCAGCATTGGTCTACACCAAATCTCTAGACCTGAATGTCTTGGAAAAGGATAGTTTTACGTTCCTGCAAGTTTTAAGTTAACGGGCAGACTTGCAGGATGTCCCCTGAGACATCTGTCCCCATTTTGTTTGTCTTAGTCAGACCAATAAAAGCTTTTAGCCTTGCTCCCAAGACTCCCCTTTCCTGGAACAAAACCACCTTTTCAGGCAAAGGTAGCCTCATGCCACAGGTTGGGCTGAGTTCCATACTCTGTTTACAGGACAGTGATTTAATTTCTTCCTCCTCCTGAGGGGTACAGTTGTGTGTGTACTTAGTCACTCAGTGGTGTCTGATTCTTTCTGACCACCCCCCAGACTGTAGCCCACCAGGCTCCTCTGTCTATGGAATTTTCTAGGCAAGACTACTGGAGTGGGTTACCATTTCCTCTTCCAGAGGATCTTCCTGACCCAGAGATCAAACCCATGTCTCTTGAGTCTCCTGCATTAGCAGGAGGGTTCTTTACCACTGAGGCAACCTGGGAAGCCCAGCCTCTCTTTTATCCTGTGGAGCCGGGGGTAGTGAAGTGGCGGCCTGTGGGAATCAGAAGCTGCGTCATGAGGCAGGTGGCTTTGTCCTTGAGAGAGTTTGTTCTCCATCATCTGCACTGTGAGGAGCATGGTGGTGACATTTCAGAACCTGTAGTCACCATCTCTTAGAAGTCAGTAGAATTTAAATCATTTCGCTGTTGGTTAGCAAATAGCAAAAAAGTGGGTTACTTGAGTCAGAGGAGAACAGAAACGTTAGCCAAGGCTGATGCATTGCCTGAGCTGATACGTGAATAAGAGGAGACTGGTCAGTCTGGCTGCACCACAGCTTCCTGGTTTCCTTCATCACACCCTCCCCCACTGAGCGGGCACACAGGACGACCCCTGGCGATGACACCCAGGGAGCACTTCCTTCTGTGCAGCTGTTCAGACACTGTGTAATAGCACTTGGTCTCTTCCTCCTTTTCGCATGGCTGAGATACACACTGGACATAAGCATGGACTGCTTGATGCCTCTTCCTCTTGCCCCTGCAGTCCCGTGAGCCACATCTTGAAGGCAAGTCATCCATCATTTTCAGGGTGCCTTCTCCGGTAGCTCAGTGGTAATGAATCTGCCTACAAGTGCACCAGGCCTTGATTCGATCCCTGGGTTGGGAAGATCCCCTGGAGAAGGGAATGGCAACCCACCCCAGTATTCTTGCCTGGAGAATCCCATGGACGGAGGAGCCTGTAGGGGCTACAGTCCAGGTCGGACATGACTGAGCAACAAACACGTTCACTTTCACATACTTTGCTTAGACCTGATGGTTTCCTTTCTGGGTTAACAGTACCTTCACTGGAATCGAGACCCTTGGATAGCACAACTGTATTCGTAAGTGAATGGTTTTCACTGAGATGCTGTAGCAGATGGATTTTGCTAGAAATGCAGAAGAAAGGTTGAAGGAGGACTATCAGAGGGAGGTAAACAAGATAAATGTCATGCCAGAGCTTTTTAATGTGTCATCTTCCCACATAACTTCATGCCAGAGCCAAAGCAGAAGCGCGAGACTTGAAAGTGAAACAGTTTACTCCTGTAGAATGTTCCAGAGGGAACGTCTAGGTTTTTTAAACATCTTACTGGCTTCAGAATTGACTTTTGTTTATTACAACTCAAATATGTACTGTATCTTTCAAGTAACTGCACTGAAATGATTCCAAAGACAAAAAGAATAAAGAAATCTTGGTAACAATAATAAGTTTTAGAAAAAAATAGACAAATTATAATTCAAAAATAATTGTGAATCAAATCATACTGATTCAGAAGAAGGCTGAGTGTTAAGCTTTTTTAAAATGTCCATTTTAATTAAATACCGTTAAATCCCCTTTCACATCTGTATCCAGCTCTCCTGGTTCTGGTGTCTTAACTTTCCCCTTATTGGCTAGTAAACCCACTTGTTTTAAAAGGTCTGTATTTCTCAGTTTTCCTAAACTTTTTGTTGTTGTTGTTGGGTTGTCACTAAATCCTGTCCAACTCTTTGCAATCCCACGTACTATAGTCCTCCAGGCTTCTCTGTCCTTGGGATTTTCCAAGCAAGAGTACTGGAGTGGGTTGCCATTTCCTCCTCCAGGGGGTCTTCCCAACCCAGGGATCGAACTTGCTTCTGCTGCATTGGCAGGCAGATTCTTTACAGCTGAGCCACCAGGGAAGCCCAGCCTTTCTTTCTTTTTTTTTTTTTTTAACAAGGTCTTTACAATGTGTCATGTGTTTAAAGCATGTCTTCTAGAATTTTTGTTTATGGTTTTGATGTTCTTTGTTCTTCATACTTTAGCTCACATCCTGTCTTCTCTGGGGAAGTATGGATTTACTCCTGCTTCTTTGAAGGAAAAATCAGGTTAGTCATGCTATGGCTAATCCTCTTCTTACCCCCAGCATTGTAGTTTTGGTCTTCCTCTTTCTTATTCCTGATTCTGTTTTCTTGGGACTAAAGCCTTTTCCACTGGGTATGTACTTCAGTGCCTCTGCTGGTGGTCCATGCTCTTAAACTTGGGCTCACACTGTACAGTGCTTTCTCAGCTTCTGAAAGCATCTTCATTCACGTGTTGTGAAGCAGTAGTGGCTGTCTTTTCAGACTTATCCTAGTTAAATGATTATAAAGCCCCTTGTAAACCATACTACTTCTACATATAGCATACATAGAAGTACTTCTCTATATATGCTAAATAATAACCACAGAGAAACTTTACAGTTGGACTTCAACCGAGTATTAAATACAATAATTATTTGCAAAAATTAAGTGAAGAGCCCATTCACATTGTTCATCTCTAGGTTTTGCATATGGAAGAAGCTGTCTCTCTCTCTCTTTTTTAATTTATAGGCAGTTGCCTGAAAACTTGAGTGTAATGGTCCCAGAACAGTCAGATTTGGGTCATTCATTATTTGGGGATCTTCTGTTGACTTGGTCAAGTGAGCCACTTTTTCATGAATTAAATGAAGGGAGATGAATAAATGAATGGTTTCCAAGCCGTGCCCAAGCCTGGCAAGTGGAGGGAGAGGGGAAAGAGGAGATAGCAGGGAACCTCCTAATGGTTCAGCCTTCCACTCTTAGATATTGGGGTCCCTCAGATTTTATATGGAAAAGGATTTCATAGCACTTTAGTAAAGAGTCTCAAAGCCTGCTATTTTCCCAAGTTTTTGGACTCTATGAACCAGTTTAAAAAAAAAAATGTGTTAGTCTCTCAGTCATGTCCAACTCTTTGAAGGCCTCCTCTGTCCATGGAATTCTCCAGGCAAGAATACTGGAGTGGGTTGCTGTTTCCTTCTCCAGGGGATTTTCCCAACCCAGGGATCAAACTCAGGTCCCCTGCATTGCAGGGGGAGAAATTTAGGTTGGCCACCAGAGAAATTTAGGTTGGCCAAGGTGGGGAGGGGAGGTATGGCCCATTGGCAAATGGAAAGACTTGATATGAATGCTGCCCTCTGTCACTATAATTGCAAAACACCTCAGAAAGGATATACTCTGAACAAACACGCCAAACAAGCAGGTAAAACCAGTTCTTTGCGTTGAACAACCGCAAATGCTCAGCAGGCTGTTCCTGTTGTGGTGGAGATATGATGGGGCCCTGGCCTGAGCTGAAGGGGGGCTTGTTGAAGGCCGTTGGGCAGGTGCTTTCTGGAGGCCTGTTCCTCAAAAAATCAGTCTTGAATAATGACTTTATTTTACAGCGGGGACTAAAAAGGGCTTGTTCAGTTGTTCTCCAGAGGGTGGTTTCTTTTCTTTTCTTTTTCTTCATTTCTTTTGATTTTTAAAAATATTCATAGATTTGGTAAGGATTTAAGCAGGCGTACATTTTTCCCTGCCACAATTAGCATATCAAAACATTCACATTTCATTCTATTTGAATCTTTTGTCCTCATCGAGCTGTGAATATTTTAAGCAAAAGCACTTCCATAGGATGTATTCTAGCCTTGACAGTTCAATCTGGAAGGAAAACACCACGAGAAAGTTTATAAACTGCGGCTCAGTACTGCAGGGGAAGGGAGGGGCCAGGAAGGGTGTCAGAAATGGACCCTGTGAGCTCCGAATTGTCTGTGGCAGGAAAGGATGGGGTGGGAGATGGGGCCAACTGTCAGATCATGTCACATGGATTTTATCTGATGGAAGAACATCAGATCTCCTGAGATCACATCTAGGTTTGCTTGGAAGTTAAATGGAATCTCAATGATCCTTGGAAAGGAAAAGCCGAGGGTCATTTGGAGTTCATAAAGTCCTAGTTACATGCTTGCTGACATTTAAGATCCCTTAAATGCTGCATAAATTGGAAAGTTTTCTAAAATATACAATTGTATCAGGAGGCTTTTTAATAGTTTATAAACATTATGTCTTATTATTCTAATATTAATATATAATTAATATATTCACGATTTTAACACTTTTGCTACAATGATATCAAGACAGGACAGTTTCAGCTAGCATACATCAAGATGTTGAGGGACTTCTCTAGTGGTCCAGTGGCTAAGGCCCCGTGCTTCCAGTGCAGGGGTCCCAGGTTCGATCCCTGGTCAGAGAGTTAGATCCCACTTGCCATTATTAAAATCCCACATACTGCAAGAAAGACTTGAAGATGCCATGTGCCACACCTGAGACCCAGCACAGCCAAATAAATAAATTCTTCTTTTAAAAAAGAGGTTGAAACTTTTAAAGTCCATTATCAGTTAGGAAACTTGGTTGAAGCAACCTGAAGTCACTCTGGTTAACTGAAGCCAAAAGAGAATTGATCAGAAGAGGATCAGATTCCTCATAGCTGGATGGGAAGCTGGAGACACAGGCCTGGGCAGGAGTCAGGGAGAACAAGAGCACAGCTGAGATCTTGTCCCAGGAATGGTCTGTCTAAGTCTGCGCTGCCTCTCAGTTCTGGTGTGGCATTTAAACCAGTTGACCCTGTGCCTCTGGGTCCCCCCTGTGTTCTGACTGTGCTGAGCCCATGATGGGTTACACTGTTTGTTTAACTTCAACAGGGGAGAAGAGTAGGGTGGGAAGAACACCCCCTTTCTAGCTCCCGTAGTTGGTTGGTAATGGGACCCTGCCGCTCACCCATCTCGTGATTCCCCTCCCTACCCTCCCCAGAAAGGAGAGACTTCAGATGCTAGGCAGCTTAAACAATACAAGTTCATCGTGCAGTTGGGGAGCAAGTTTCTGAGGAAGGTGAATCGTAGTTAAATGAGGCTTAAGGAATGAGTTTTTGGCCTCACTCAAGGGAGCTCAGTGATGTTGTGCAGATTGTTAGACCCTGGGAGCCTCTGGGTCCTCATCTTAAGAAAGGGAGTTTTGATCACAACCCCAGCCCTATGACTCTGCAACCGGAGTCTTCTTTCCAGGAAAAAGATACGAATATGAATAGGATAATAGAAGCAGGCAGATCTCCAAGAAGTGCCTCTTTTAACTTAGAGAATGATAAGTCGAAACTATCTGAAATACAGACGCAGGAAAGCTGGATTTAAGGAGCTCTGCTAGAGAGAAGTCACTGCAGGGTGAGCCGTAGGAATGCCTGTGGACTTAGGAGTCAGCTGCACCTTGCTGCTGAAGCGCTTTCACAGTTCCGCCCTGTACTTGTGGACTGACTTAGAGGGAATCCCTCAGGCTTGTTTTCTCATCTGTGAGGTGGAGATAATACTCCTTGATAACACTCCTTGACCATGGTGAAGATTTAAATGAGCTCCCATACGTCCAAGTGCCTGCTGCATAGGAAGCGATCTACTGAGGTTACTACTGCCCTCCCTAGAGGCCTGGGGATCTGGTTCTAGAACATAGTCCTGCTCTCTGAGTCTCCCCCTGGAGTGGAGGGAGTTAAATGGGAATTTAATGAGCATTTGCCCAGTTCAAGTTCACAGCCCCAGGCTCTAGGCCAGGCCCCCTGTGGGGTTTATAGAAAAGCCAGAGTTTGTCCTTGCATTACTGAGCTCGCCGGCCAATGTCTCCCTGTGCCATACTCTCTGGGAGCAGTGTGAGAGAAGAGTTGCGACCTGGGTAATACCAAACTTAGGAGAAAGTCTTTGTTTTACTTTTATATTTTTAGTATAAAATGAAACACAGATAACCATATAAAACAAATATGTAGTTTACTGAATTATTTTAAAGCAGCCGCCCTTGTAGGTCAAGATAGTGGATCTCGCCAGCACTCTGCAAGCCCTCTACATACCTCATCTCAATGTAACAGCCCCCCAGACCCCCACAGTCGGCACTATCCTGACTTTAAGAATAGTCACATCCTTACCTTTCTCTATAGCTTATCACCTAAATGTGCCTCCTTGGATAATATAGTTTATTCCTACCCTCGTCTTTTAAATGTGA
Organism: Oryx dammah; assembly: GCF_014754425.2. Classification (NCBI taxonomy): domain Eukaryota; kingdom Metazoa; phylum Chordata; class Mammalia; order Artiodactyla; family Bovidae; genus Oryx; species Oryx dammah. The sequence continues at coordinate 6,799,681 of NW_024070193.1, forward strand.
TAATGTGTGCTGAGTGTTTTAATCTGTAGGTTTCCCTCTTTATCCCTTTCTCTTTCTTAGAGTTTATTGGTGAAGGACTGGGCTGTTTGGCCCATAGTTTCCTGGGATTTGCTGATTGAATACTGATCCTGGCGCATTTCCACACGTCCCTGTGCCCCCTGGACTTCCTGGCACCTTTTTCATTTTTGTTTTTTGCCTGCACTGTGCAGGATGCGGGATGCTGGATCTTAGCAGTTCCCCATCCGGGAATCGAACCGGGGCCACCTGTGTTGGGAGCATGAATCTTAACCACTGGACCACCAGGAAAGTCCCACCTGGCCCTTCTTATTCCACCAAACACAACGTGTTCTATAAAGGAGCTCAATGGCCATATTGTAGTTGAAGTGGATGGGAACATGGAATCTTTGGTACATGATACACTCATAATTGAGATACCACATACCATCCTCTAATTTCCATGGCAGCTGATTTCTTTTGAAAGAATTTCTAGGAAACCCTTATTTTAGATGAAGTTTACATTGCAGTTCTTACAACTGACTCATTTTTATCCCTCATGCATCTTTAGAATGATATATCAAAGATCAGATCCCAGAAATCCCATTAACCTCTGGGTTATGCAAAAATTAGTTGTTCAGGTTTTCAAGTCTGTGGTGTCAGTAACAGAAACTGTGTTTCTAATATTTTTTTTTGTAGCTTTCTTAAACTGTTCAGGCATATGTAGCTCTGCAAATTCACATCCCACTTATGTCAGCCAGGAAGGGAAAATATGGAGAAACTATAGTTTATCTGAAAGAGTGTGGGAATAGGCTCTTTTAATCAGTAAGTATTCTCCTTAGCTAAATGTGTTCAAACCCACCTTCGTGTATGTGATAGTTTCTAAGGAATTTGTATGCAACTCAATACATACAAATTACATATAAATATAATTTAATGTTTCTTCAGTGAGTCACGATCTTATACTGCTTTACAGCCTTCACTATGGGTGATTTTTTAAAAAATTATTTATAATTTTATTTGTTGACTGAGGTGAGTCTTTGTTGCTGCACAAAGGCTTTCTCTACTTGCGGCAAGCTAAGGGTACTCTTCGACCGAGTCCAGAAGATTGAAATGATAAAATACAGGTTATTGTGTGTTTTGCTAGAAAATATTACCCAGAATCTTCTCACAAATCCTAGTTATTACCACCTTCCATTCATTCTGTTAACATATTATCCTAGCCTCTAGCTAAGCACGAAGTTTAGTTGTGTTTTATGAGTACTCAACAATAGAGAAGAAAATACTATTTCTACATACAGTTCACTGTTGAAACAGTATTAAAATTTCTCATTGAAGAAAAAAACAATAAAAAATAAAATTGATGTTAGGGACTCTGGCAATCCTGCTTTTGTGTATGCCCAAACTCCGGGAGTTGGTGATAGACAGGGAGGCCTGGTGTGCTGTGGCCCACGGGGTCACAAAGAGTTGGACACGACTGAGCAACTGAACTGAACTGAACTGAAGCCTCCATTGCCTGGATGAGGTCCTTTAGGGGTGAGGAATTAGTACATTCTGGGGAATAAACTAATGAATGAACACATCTCTGGTCAGCCTGCAGGTGTCCATAATCCACAGTTTATGTCTCAAAATAAATTTCTGAATCCTGAAGCTTGCAGACTCTCCCAAATAAATGAGAATGGATGGATAGATAGATGACAAATTCAGGAAATGCTCTGTGTTGTTTATCACATGATTGAGTAAGAGTCTCTGCACTGTAGGTGAAAGAATGCAATTAGTAAGTCTGGGAGGATCACAGCAAACTGGGAAATTCTTCAAGAGATGGGACTACCAGACTACCTTACCTGCCTCCTGAGAAACCTGTATGCAGGTCAAGAAGCAACAGTTAGAGCTGAACATGGAACAATGGACTGGTTCTGTATATTGTCATCCTGCTTATTTAACTTATATGTAAAATACATCATGCAAAATGCCAGATTGGATTAACCACAAGATGGAATCAAGATTACTGGAGAAGTATCAATAACCTCAGATATGCATATGACACCACCCTAATGGCAGAAAGTGAAGAGGAACTAAAGAGCCTCTTCATGAAGGTGAAAGAGGAGAGTGAAAAATCTGGCTTAAAACTCAACATTCAAAAAGTGAAGATCATGGCATCTGGTTCCATCACATCATGGCAAATAGATGGGGAAAAAATGGAAGCAATGACAGACTTTATTTTCTGGGGATTCCAAAATCACTGCAGATGGTGACTGCAGCCATGAAATTAAAAGACACTTGCTCCTTGGAAGAAAAGCTGTGACAAACCTAGACAGCATATTACAAAGCAGAGACATCACTTTGCCGACTAAGGTCTGTCTAGTCAAGGCTATGGTTTTTCCAGTGGTCATATACAGATGTGAGAGTTGAACCATGAAGAAGGTTGAACACTGAAGAACTGATGGTTTCAAACTGTGGTGATGAAGAAGAGTCTTGAGAATTCCTTGAACAGCAAGGAGATCCAACCAGTCAACCCTAAAGGAAAGCAACTGAATATTCTTTGGAAGGACCAATGCTGAAGCTGAAGCTCCAATACTTTGGCCACCTGATGGGAAGAGCTGACTCACTCATTGGAAAAGACTCAGATGCTGGGAAAGATTGAAGGCAGCAGGAGAAGGAGATGATAGAGGATGAGATGGTTGGGTGACATCATCAACTCAATGGACATGAGTTTGAGCAAACTCTGGGAGATGATGAAGGACAGGGAAGCATGGCGTGATGCATGGGGTGGCAAAGAATCCGACACGACTTGGAGACTGAACAGCCAGTCTGGGTTTTAGTCCTGGCTCATCTTTTCCTGTAGGTGGCGCTAGTGGCAAAGAACCCCGCCTGCCAGTGCAAGAGATGCGGGCTCCATCCCTGGATTGGGAAGATCCCCCGGATGAAGGCATGGCAACCCACTCCAGTATTCTTGCCTGGAGAATCCCCACGGAGGGAGGAGCCTGGCTCGCTACATTTCATGAGGTCACAAAGAACCAGACACGACTGAGTGACTTAGTGCGCATGCACACACACATGGATTAAAATTAGACAAATATCAATGAAAATAAAATGTGTGCCTCTAATAGCAAATGTTACACAAATCAGTGTGATGATTTCTGTTATGCTAATTTTTATTTTTACAATAGACTTATAATGCTCTATATATGCTATAGCTGAGCTATAGAACAGCCATGGCTTATCTTAGAGTTTAAAAATTCATAAACGTGTGCTGCTTTTGTTTAGGTTCTAGACTGGGGAAGAGAATGCCGCAACCACATCTGTCAAAGACAGGCATGTTGTTTAGTTGTTAAGTGGTGTTTGACTCTTTGCTACCCCATGGACTGCAACACGCCAGGCTTCCCTGTCCTTTAGTATCTCCCGGAGTTTGCTCAATTTCATGTCCATTGAGTCGGTGATGCCATCCAACTAGCTCATCCTCTTCTTGTTAACTTTCTTCTTTCTCTGAAACCTTGGCTCACTGAGAATAGAGAAGTGGGTGAAGTCCATTTCGTGAAGTTGAGTCATGATGGGCCCATCTGTGTAACCTTTGCTGGGCCCCTCTGATTGGCCAGTGGAGGAGAAAAGGGTGAATTCCTGAGCCTCAGTGTCCCCAGTTCTCCCACCTTAGCGAGCCCCCGGTCATTTGCTTTGTCTTGAGCAGTCTGTAGTTTCTACTTCTCCATTCTCCTTTCATTCCTACAGGCCATGCAGGACGCGCTGGCAGACCTTCCGGAATGGTACGGGATAAGAGGCATGCAGGCCCACTGGATTGGGGACTGTGTGGGCTGCCATCTGGACTTCACGTTAAAGGTGATTGAGCAGGAGCATCTGCAGCAGTTAATGCTCACACACCCCCTCTGCCTCTTTAGGCCTCTTTTTAGAAAAGTAGGTGCCTGTATTCATCACATAAATCCTGGAGGAAAGTATAGCACCTTTCCCAAGACAAATAACTGACAGTTATTATTGATTCATGGACAGAGGAGCCAGGAACTGGGGAAGGCCTCTTTCTGGGCATGCTCTGATGTCCTTCGATGGGGACCCCTAAGTAGGCCTGGGGGTAGGCCCTGGGCAGGCCTCCTGAAAGAGGAACTGTGGCCCTCTTCTCTCTCTGTCTGCCCCTGCCTGGGACCATCTCAGGCCCCCACATGCCTGCCGCTGCTGTCCCCGCTGCCTGGGATGGAGGAGGGGTGGGAACAGGGGATGTGGGCTGGGGAGCACGGCAGCCCAGAGTGGGGACTGAGAAATGAAACGACTCTGCCTCTTGTCAGGTTGATGGGCAAGTCACAGGAGAAAAGCTGAGCGCCTACACAGCCACCCCTGAGGCCGTTTATGGCGCCTCCCACGTGGCCATCTCTCCCAGCCACAGGCTCTTGCACGGGCACAGCCCTTTGAAGGAAACCTTTCGGAAGGCCCTCATCCCTGGCCAAGGTGAGTCTGCAAGTTAAGGTTAAGACAGGGGGGTTACATTTCACAGAGTTCACGGTCCTTTCACACATGTCATCCTGTGTGATCTGTTCCTCCCCTTGGCTTGACTTTATGTGTCGATTTTACAACATGAGGATCAGAAAGAGACTTGAAAATAAGTTACTTTGAGTCCAGAGTTTCTCCGCTTCTTAAGTTTTTGTTTGAAAGTTCAACTCTTTCCCTTTAAATATAATCTAGATTCAAAGCTCTTTTCTGATAAGAATAGAATCTTGTGCTTAATTTGTGGTCTCATCATCAAATAAAACTATACTGACAGGGACAGGAAGGAAGCCAGTGAGAAACAGAGGAAACATTTTCAATAACTTAATTTTAGTGTCTCTTAAGAATTCACAGAGTGATCTGAGCAGACCAGCAGGGTCCTGGTCTTTAATGAGAATCAGGCTGACCTCAAATTGGCATAGCAAGTGTTGGTCAGTGAGGGTGAGAAGTGCCTGCGCATTCGTCTGAAGTCCAGGGCTGCGAGCCACAGAGTCCATCTCTGGCTCACGCAGAGGAAAGGGGGAACATACTGGAAAAGAAGAACATACTGGGGAAGAACCAGCCTGGAGGAAGACTTGGCACAGGCAGCCACGGGAGTTGGGGCAGGAAGAATGCAGAATGTCTTAATACCCTGAGGGGGTCTGCTCTCGCCTGCCATCAACACTTGGGGCACTTGCTGTGAGCTCTGTCCTGCAGAGAAACCTGTCCGACTGGTACAGCTGGGGACCCCTGGCCTCTGTGCTGGCCGAAGGAAGGCCAGGTACCTTATTCCCTGATAGGCCCCCAGGACTGTCGTCCGTGAGGAAGGGATAGCTCTGTAAAACTCAGGCTCTTACCACAGGAAAGGGTATGGATCCTGGGCAGGCGAAAGAAACTCCCCTGTAAATTAGAAGTAGGTCTCAGGAGAAATGTAAATATTTCTGTAAAAATCTCAGCCCACTTCACTTTTCATAGACTGTATAAACTTCAACCCAAGGCACACAGTCTGAATTATTGCAGGTCTGTTTAAGTTAGTAGATTAATAAAAATTTTTGAATGGTAGTATAGTTTTGTGTGTTTTTTTTTTTTAAATAATTAGAAGGCATAAAATAGCCAGAAGGAAAGACTCCCTGATCAGATTGGAAAGATAAACAGTGTTGCCCCAGCTTCTCTCTGCTTAAGATTTATAATTGTTAACAACAGTAATACTCAGATCAGTTAATACTTACTGAGAGCCGGCTGCGTGCTGAGCACTCAGGGATGGGTAGGTGGCCACTCACAGTCTTGCCTTCTGGGAGGCTGCAACGGAGGAGACCCAGATGCATACGTAATTCGCTGGCTCAGGACACATATCACTTGGTTTCATCTCTTTTGTTGTATATTGAAATAAAGAAAAGACTCTTTTAAGATTTCAGTGTGTGCTTCTGAAGTCCAGTCTAGCTCTCTCTCAGTTTTATTTTCCATTTATTCAAAAGAAAAATTGGATTCTTTTCAGTGGTTTAAAGGGAAAACTCATCATTTTTACTCTCATGAACATTTTGAGATTTCTTGAGAGCTATGGCAGTGGAATAATATCTAAAATTGAAAACTAAAAAAATGTGAATCTGACCTTCGATTCCTCCTCCGGGCTTAAGTTGGGGACATAAATTAAAATGAAGTAATAGCAGTAGGGGATTAACTAGCTAATAAGTTATAAAAGATAGAGTTCCTGCCGTGAAAGGTACTATATGAACCCAAAACATTTTCACATGTAAGAAATTAAGAGGCTGTTTCAGCATGGGCCAGTTTTCATGGTCATGTTGGTATCAGCACATCTGACTAGGCCTGGTTGGTTTTCTTTTGGTGCTGAATAGCTTATTTGCTTGATTCTCCCCTCTTTAGTCATTTCTGAAATAAATCCAAATGGAATGCTCCTCTTGGCTCTAAATTTTCCGATTCTAATTTTCATAGTGGAAATATTCTTTTTGCAGATGCCAATTTATTCAAAGTCTCTAGACTAATTTACACGTCAGGTCTCTGGATATTGACCTGTGGCCTCAGTCATTCATGGCCAGTACAGCGCTCGAGTGTAACGCGGTTTTCCCGAAGGTGAATTGAAACTGCTGCGTGGATATGGATTCATGCCTCCTTTGGCCCCTAAGGTCACATTTTAAACCTGAGCATCTTATCTCTAGTGTCTTTTACCATTGCCAACTGGCTCCGTTCAGACAGGTGCCTTGGTTTTCCCTCAAATATCTGGTTTTCAGGATAAATAAATATTAAAGCAGTGACCACTTCAAGTCATGGTAGCACCCAGTTGTGATAGAATTTGTCACTTGCACGAGCTTAAATTATCACACTCGAGTTCCTGCAGTTGCTGAGTTGGTGTCTGCATGTGGGCTCCTGACTTGGCACAAGATGACCAAGGTTCTGATCCCAGGTCCATCCTGTGACTGAAGGAAGCTGAGTTTTCTCAGCAGCGCAGGTGATGGGGCTGTCAGGCAAGGTGGTGTGGGGGCCTGGTGGGTACAGAAGGGGCCCCGAGGGGCTCTGAGGAGGAGGAGGATGGACAGGGTGGTCCTGGAGTGTTAGAGTGGAGGCAGCAGAGCTGGCTTCCCCGGTAGTGAGGTGAGAGGTGGTGAAGGCCCTGAAACGGCGGCCATCAGGGTGGACGGGCGAGGACAGCTCTCAGAGTTATGTGTGTAGAAGACTCCTCGGACATCTCCCTGATTTTTGCCCTGGCCGACTGTGTTGCTCATGTTTTTGACTAAATGTACTGTTTTTGCTCAACATCCTGTAATTGGCACAGATTCCTTTAAGAGAGCAGAAAGTAACGCCCCTCTCCGTACAGATCTTGAAATCGAGTGTATTTCCATAATCATTGACACTGTCTCCTCTTCTCAGTTGACTACCTCTGACTTACATCGTGGTATGTAAGCTGTGACTTGATAGGAACTAGAAACCATAAAAAACATCAATAGGGGAAATACTGTCAGAGTTCTAGATGCTGTTCTGCTTTTTCCTGGAGTCTTTTTCTTACACTCCTGATATTAAAATATGCAAACCCTGGGGCTTTGGAGCCATGCATTTCAGCTCTGAGGCACCCATGATCTACACAATGCATTTTTTGCCGAAAGGGTAAATGAGGTCTCGGTAATAAGTGGCTTAGGAACCCTGTTGTTGACACATTAGAGAGAGGCCCCGAAACATCGAATAATTTATGGCTCCCTGTTGCCTTGCCCTGTCTCCATAGAATCAGCGTGAGGGTGGAACAAAGGGCAAGGAACAGAATCCTGTGGGTAATAGTTTGTTCTTCAACCTAACTGTCCCTGCCAGCATCCTTTCAGTTCAGCAGGTGTTAATAGATGCTGTGCGGAGGAAAGCTTCTGAGCTCAGGTAACCTGGCATAAAGCAGAATAAATAGGTTTCTTTGCTTCCAGACTTGTCAGCATCTTCTCTGTGCTGACTGTATTGTGACTGTCTGCAGGGGAACGTCAGGCGACTCTGCTCACACTTACTTGACCACGGGGCCCTGTTTCCAGAGATCCAGGGACCTAGTTGCAGGCAGCACTCCTCTGCTAAGCACCAAAAAGAGTCTCTGGTCTGTTTTTCCAAAGGGCATGAAAGACCTGCCTTGTTTGCAGTGGGGTTCCTGAGAGAGAGGGCAGCTTCTTGCCTAGAATGTTTCCTTTGTAATTACTGGCTGTTAAGTTAGTAATCCTTTGTGTTTTCTAAGGCGTTTAGCTGTGTATGACCTGCTTCAGTTACTTGGGATTTCTCCCTGGCTTCCTGCTTCATGTTGCCTGCACACGGCTCAGGAGAAATGTGGAGAACGCCAATCCTGTCCAAGAACTTCAAATCTTAACTTTTGTTCTTTCTGAGAAATAGGTTGTGACTGGGTACAGCAGGCACATTGCTGTAGGGCATTCATTACAAATCTGCTCATATGTAAATTCAAATACTAACTTTTTTCCTAATTGAAAAACAGTCACAATAGACTTTTATGTCGGAAAATGAAAAAAGTCCAACCCTTTAATCCATACTTTACTTTTTTTCATATTTTTCTGATAATGACTTTATTGATATATATTTCACATACCATAAAATTCATCTATTTAAAGTGTACAATTTAATCGTTTTTTTGTATATCCACAGAGTTGTACAGCCATCACCACTGTCAATTTTAGGACATTTTCATCACCACCACCCCCCCACCCAAAGAAATCCCATACCCTCTAGCAATCATGCTCAATACCTCCTATTTCCCCAGCCCCAGGAAAGCACTAATCTACTTTCAAATATACCACATTTTATTTATCATTCATCAGTTGATAGACATTTTGGTTTCCACTGTCTAGCTAGCTGCTACGTACCTTTGGTACAGATTCTTGTGCGGATATACACTTTTATTTCTTCATGTATCTATCTAAGAATTGAGTTGTTGGGTCTCATGTTAATAGTAACTCTTAACTGGTTGAGGAACCATCAGACTTTCTCAAGGCAGGTGCTCTATTTTACATCCCCAGAAGCGGTGCGAAAGGATCCAGTTTCTCCACATTTTTGCCAGCACGTGTCACTGTCTTTTTTTGTTATGGTCATGCTGAGGGGTGTGAAGCATTATCTCACTGTGGCTTCGAAATGGCTTATTGGCCATTTACATATCTTCTGTAGAGGAATATCTATTCAGAGCGTCTGCTCAATTTTTAATTGAGTTGTCTTTTTATTCTTTAATTTTGATAGTTCTTTATACTAGATACAAGTTTCTTATCAGGTATATGATTACATAAATGTTCTCTAGTTCTGTGACTTTTCTTTTCACTTTCTTGATGGTATCCTTTGAAGCTTGGAAGTTTTAAATTTTGGTGAAGTCCAATTTATCTATTAATACTTGTTTCTTCTGTTGTTTTTGCTTTTGGTGTCATCTCTAAGATGCCATTGCCTAGTCAAAGATCACAAAGGTTTACACCTGTGTTTTCTTCTAAGACTTTTATAGTTTTAGATCTTATATTTAGGTCTTTAATCCATTTTTAAATTAAGTTTAATTTATTCTTTTGCATGTGGTCATACATCTTTTAAATTCGTGTTCCCACACATACTCACCCTAAAAATGAGACCATTCCTGTCTTTTGTTTTTTCATTTTTGACTTAATATGATATCAGAAAATATTTCTTAGTTTTTAGGCAGGCTTGTCTTTAATCCATGCATAATATTCTATCAACTCAATGTACCATAATATTCTAAATCTTCCCTATCATGTTGAATATTTGGCCTTTTTCATGTTTGGGCTATTAGGGAGACAGTTCTTTGCCTCTGTAGAATTAATTCCTTAGAAAACAGCCCCCCCCCCCCCCCCCCCCCCCCCCAAAAAAAAAAAAAGAAAGAAAACATCCCCAAGAGTGTGATTTTTTTTTTTTTTGGTCAAAGTTTATGAACCGTTTTTTGGTTCTTTTCACATGTTGCTTTTATTGGTTTCTGAAAGGGCTAAATCAGTTTAGAGTGTCTTATCCAAATGACCTACGAATTCCAGCACGACTTCACAATGCCGGTGCCCTTCTGATTTTATTTTATTTATCTGTCTTTCGGCTGTGCTGGGTCTTAATTGCTACGAGGGCTTCTTTCGGTTGCGGTGGCTTCTCTTGTTGCCGAGCACGGACTCTCGAGCATACCCCAGTAGCTGTGGCTCGAGGGCTCAGTATTCACAGCACCTGGGCCCTAGAGCTCAGGCTCCGCAGTTGTGGCACACGGGCTTAGTGGCTCCGCAGTGTGTGGGATCTTCTCAGACCAGGGATCGAACCTGCATCTCCTATACTGTCAGGCAAATTCTTTACCACCAGGGAAGGCTTGATGGTACCCTTCTAAAAGTCTTCCCAACATAGCAAGTAAAAAGTAATACTTCAAGATCACTTTCTATCTCGCTTCATAAAAATTAATTTGTGTTTTAAAAAATCTAAGTACCATATGTATATTACATGAAATTTCAGAGGGTACTAACAACAACAATGACTGTAGCCTCCTCACCCAACCTCTTTCAATGATTTGGGGAACATGTTACCTAAGATGTAAGTGTGGTGGCTTGACAGAGTCCTAGGAAACTAGTGAGTGAAAAGAAGTGTGTTTCTTGCACACATGAAGCAAAGAGTGGGTATGACAAGTCTGCTTTGTGAGGTGGTCGGACCGAGGCTTGCTCTTCTGTCCTGCTTGGCCCCTCGAGGATGTCGCCCTTATCTGTGTGTTCTAGAGTGTCCTGCATGTCATCTGCATGGTGATGAGAAGGGGTGGGGGAAGAAGGGCAGCTCCTTTCCTTTGTGAGCGTATCCTCATGCTCTTCTGCACGCACGCCCTGGCCATACCTGGTAGAGGGGGGCTGAGCAGTGCTGCCATTAGCTATGCAGCCGTATGTTCAGCCAAACACTCTGTTGCTGAATCAGAGGGCAAGACAGACACGGGGTCAGCTGGCAGCCTGTGCCCAGGCCAGAGATTTGTGGTCTGTTTGGACAATTATCTTCTGTTTGGATAATTCCAAATTAAGTGTTTTGTTATGACCACATAAATATTGGTCATCTGAGCCAAATATACTCTGATTACATTTTCCTTTTTATATAACTTTGTTTTTCCTGAAGTTCATGATGTTCTCTCTCTTTTTTTTTCATTTGTTTTGTGTTCTTTGAATTTCTGATTGTCTTCCCACGCCCTCCCAGAAGCTCTTTAAAACTCCTTTCCAGTTTTCTACATATTCCGGTCTGTCAGATAATCTGCCCATCCCCTTTTTCCCCTGACGATGCTTCCCAGGGCCTCTGTCCGGTTCACATGTCACCTGGTCCTTCTCCCGGCATCTGCCATCCTGGGGGTTCTGTCTGTCTCTGCTTTGCAGATGTCCCTGCTCTCTTCTCTTGGCTGGATTCCCTGTTTGTTTGCTGGATTCCCTGTTTGTTTCCTGGATTCTGTGTCTGCCTCTTTCTTAATTTACCCCTTTCTTTCATGGGGCTTCCCTGGTGGCTCAGATGGTAAAGCGTCTGCCTGCAATGCAGGAGACCCAGGTTCAATCCTTGGGTCAGGACAATCCCCTGGAGAAGGAAATGGCAGCCCACTCCAGCATTCTTGCCTGGAAAATCCCATGGTCAGAGGAGCCTAATAGGTTACAGTCCCTGGGGTCGCAAAGAATGACTTCACTTTCACTTGCTGGACCACAGCCCAGGGATCATGGGAAGGAGAGGTTTTGTGCTTGTATGTGTGAAAATCAGATCTCTGCTCAGTCGTTCTCTCCTTTGCTATCCACTTCCATCTTTGAGTGTTATGGTTTAAAATTCCAGATATCTTTTAGTTTCACCGTAGATAGATTGTTGGTTTTCTCTTTCTTCTGTATACATGAGGTACTTTTCAAAAGGATAAGGGAGGTGGTAGGAACATCTTTCCTCCACCTTCTGGAAAGCAAAAGTGCCATTTTCACTTCTTTGGTGAGGAGCACGAATGAATATATTCATGTATTTGTTTAATCTTTTGATTCTCCACTAGTGTGAATTATCTGTTAATACCTTCAAAGAACACATTCTATAATAATTAGCACAAAACACAGAGGTTCTAAAGCTTCTTTTTCTCACTTGTCTCCTCTGAGACGCAGAGGGTGTTAGAGCCCCAGCTGACGGGCCTCCACCATTGTTCGCCCTCATTTTCAGATTGCCTGACGCCCGTGACGGCTGTGAACATGCTCACCCAACAGGAAGTCCCGGTCGTCATCTTGGCCAAAGCTGACTTGGAGGGCTCTCTAGATGCAAAAATAGGTAAGTAGCTAGTAAAATGTAATCAGGAGAATGTCTTTAGCAGGCTTAAGATCAAAATACTAGCCTGGAAGAGTGGGCTGTATATTCTGTGATCTGTTTTGCCTCTTTGTAGAAATGAGTGTCCCTTCATTTCATTGTCTCTTATTTAAAGCATTACATTTTGAAAACACACTGAGTATATCGCATCTTGCTACTTGCTACTGAGAATAATCAAAAATGTCTGGCCCATAGATTTTGCCAGTGGAACTAGTTGGTGAGACTTGCCTATACAATGTGGGGAACAATACTACTCAGATAAGAATTCCATTTCAGAACTCATAGAAGCAGCAGCAGCTTCTGAGATGGGGGTTCAAAGCACACATGATTGATGTGGGCTAACTTTTGGGGGAAGACTTAGTGGAGGGGGTGAACTTGAGCCATGCAAGAAAGGGATTGTGAAACAGCAGTAGAATCGAAGGCATTTGTAGAGCTGTAAATTGTACGTGGTTGGTGGCCTTACTCATTGCTGAGTGTTCTAAACTATCCTCACCTAACAGGAAGTCTGGGGTTGAACCAGGGGATGGAACCTAATCATATCCCATCCAAGACCTGCCCTGCAGGGGACCTGACCATCTCTCTTTTACAACTTCCCTACTGTAGATTCCAGCCAGTCACCAGTGTGCTGGAACCTGCAGAGAAGGTTCACCAGTGTGCTGGAAGCTGCAGAGAAAGTTACAGCCACACTCTCTATCTCCTAGCACACAGAAGAAATAGCGTTGCTTATCGAAACCATGTTTTTCCTCATGGTCCTCAGATCCTTTTTTGACAAAGTGATTTGAAGAAACACCAACCCAGAAAACAGATATTTAGCCATTCACGTCATTCTTATCTGACAGTTTAACCTAGAAAATATGTTGCTTAAGAGACATAATTCCTTCTATTACTTTATTTTTTTTTTTTTACAGTTCCGCTCAGATATTTTATTTGTGTTTGTCTTTTTCTTTTTTTTTTTTTGGTGGGGGAAAGGGGACAGGTTGGAAGGGAGACAGAAAAACAAAATCAAAGAGAGAAAAAAAAAAACATGACTCTTCCCACCCATTGCCACCCCTGGCCCCAGGCCTGAGTCGATGAGGGTGAGGATGAGCACACACACAGCGGGAAAACAGCAATAACTTAGGGTGGGGAGCCTTCTATTACTTTAATGCATCTTATAATTAGTAAAATTGATTAATATAGCCAGCCAAGTTGAACAGTAAAGGAACCTCTTGCTGATGTGGCTTCCCCCCCACCCCCCTCATTGGGTATTTTGAGGCAAAGTACTGGCACAATATTGAGAGTTCTGAAGGAAAAGGGAAAAGAAAAAGAGAAATCTGATTTTCTTGGGTATGCATGAAAAATCATTTTTCCTCTTGTCTTCATTTTGCATACTTCCATAATTAACATTTTCTAAGTTATTGTCTGTTGCCCTCCAAGAATAACAGAAACGAAAGTCAACGAGATGAAGTAGGGTTTTCACCATCTTACCGGCATGTTACAAATGGTTTGCATCCTGCTGAGGCCCACGTGAGCAGCACGGGGGCCCAGCGTGAGCTTTATGTGGTCAGGTAAACCTGTGATCACGTCTCCATGGGAAGATTGCTCTGAGTTACCCCAGACCCCACAGGAGTGGAGTAAATGACTGCCCGTTCCTCGTCCATGACCACTTCTTAGCAATCTCCATCGCTTGCCATCTGTCCTCACCCTTCAGGGTCTTTCAAGTCCACTCTGACAGTTTATTTGCTTCATTAGATGCTTTTTGTCAATAATCTCAGCTGGAACAAACACCACAGAGCTTTCCATCATACCGTGCCGTTTTCTATCTTTCCACGGAGGTTTAGAACCCACACCCCAAACATTAAATCACCCTTGTAGGGCAGCGTTCCTTGTTCGTGGCGATCTGACGTGTGTATGACCCTTAGTTTTCTCTCTCTCAGTTGCCGTGTGGCGTGCTGTGTCCACAAGGATGTCAGCAGTTTTGACAGCTGACTCTACAACATGAGTTCTCAACCAGGGGTGATTTGGGCATCAACTGACGTTTGGCAACTGTAGTAACATTTCTGCTGGTAGAGACCAGGGAAGCTCTTCAATTCCTACACTACACAGAACAGCCCCACAACCAACTTCAGAATGTCAAATAGGGCCCAGGTGGAGAAACCTGGCCTACAGAACTGACAGCTGAAAAGGCTGTTTTTCTGAAGAGCTGAAGCTGAAACAGCAGGCCCTGATCCTCTGAATGAGCGATTTCCTTACACTCAGCTCTATCTCCTCAAGGGCATATGTGGGTTGAAGACTAAATGTCTATTCAGAATGTACTGTTGCCTCTGGGAACAAAGCACAGTATGGAGAAACACAGTTGCCAGCTTCCCACTTCCTGCCCCAGTGGATGTTTCTGAGGGGCTGGGAGACGCCAGCGGAGGCAGCCTTGCTGATCAAGAGCACCCCACTGTTCGGTGTCACTGAAGGAATTCAAAGACCAGGCTTCCCCAGGTGCTTGTGATCCACTGTTTAAGTGACAGAAGCACCCAAAATTGTATATTTTAGAATTACAAGTAATTGTTTTTAAAGAAAGTAAACAAAGGAATAAGACTTAACCGAAAGTAGTGTCCATACGGAACACCATGGTGTCAGGGTGGTGAGTTTCCCCAAGACTATTCTCCCTTTTCTCAGTGAATGTGATGTGATTTGATAATTTCTCAGATAAGGTCTCCCTTCAAAAGCTAATGCTGAGTGTCAGTGCTGGCAGTCCTTTTGTGATTTGGGCATTTGCAAAGAAGACATTCTGTGTTTCTTCGCCTTGAACAGGAATTCCCAGCACCAGCTCAGAGGACTCCGCCTTGGCCCAAACCCTGGGCCTGTCCTACTCTGAAGTCCTTGAAACGCCGCCAGATGGCACGGAGAGACTGAGAGGCTCTGCGGAGGTTGGTGGGGCCTAAGAATTCACTTCTACACTCACGGCCTTCACATGAGCTTCCTGATGCATTTCCTTCCGATGCAAGTCACAGCCGACCATTCACCATTGCACGCATCCCCACACCGAACAGTCTTGCAGCCTCGCTTCTAAATCTATGAAACCAAAATAATGTTCTTTTATTACTATTATTATTTACTTCTATTTATTTATTTTGGCCGCACAGGATCTTAATTGCAGCTTGTGAACTCTTAGTTGCGACACGTGGGATCTAATTTCCTGACCCGAGGTTGAACCCAGGTCCCCTGTATTGGGAGCATGGAGCCTTAGCCACTGGACCACCAGGGAAACCCAAAATGATGTTCTTTTTTAGGATCTAAAAGCTTCTCAACTCCAAGTTGAACCTGATCCCTGAATAGTATCATTGTCGGAATAGCTAATACCTTATTTTGGGAATCTTCTGCTTGAGAAAAATGACCTCCTCCAGGGAAACTGGTTCCTTGAGGCAGTTGACCCAAATTGGCTTTACCTTTTAGAGCTCTCTCTTCTCCCCAGATGCTTATTTCCAGACAGTGGCAGTCCAGGGTGGTGGCCTCAGGGTGGCAGCTCATTCTGACCGCTCTCCTTCCCCTCTCAGTTCACAGGTATGAAGCGGCAGGATGCATTTCTAGCCCTGACTCAGAAAGCCCGGAGGGAGAGAGTAGGTGGTGACGTGACGAGTGATAAACTGAAGGACTGGCTGATCTCGAGGCAGCGGTACTGGGGCACGCCCATCCCCATGGTCCACTGTCCGGTCTGCGGGCCCGTGCCCGTGCCTTTGGAGGACTTGCCCGTGACCTTGCCCAGCATCACCTCTTTCACCGGCAAGGGAGGCTCCCCACTGGCATCAGCTTCCGAGTGGGTAAACTGCTCCTGCCCTAGGTAAGGAGCCATACCCCTCAGCCATGACCCTGCCTGGCCCAGCCCCTGCTGGAGTGCCAGACTCCCCTGTCCCTCCTTCTGCTAACTCTCCTCTCGGACTTCCGCTTGGTTGGAAAGAATAACATAGGTCTTTTGCAACCTTAGGAAAAGGAGGTTGGAATCTGGAGCCCAGCCCTGGGATGGGTGCCCTCTCCTCTCCTCTGGGCTGGTGGAGGCAGCAATATCAATTCACATCTTTCCCTGAAACAGCCGATCCAACTGATGGAAAAGCTACACATTTTCATCATAGCTTTGGAAAAGACCACTTTCCTTCATTATGTATTCCAAAGAGCTTCTCAGAGAAAAGAGGAAATGCCTTGCGGTTTTCCCACAGAGTGACTATGATAACAGTGGAGATTTATCACAAGCAGCAGAATAGTAGCTACGAGGACAAGTGTACTCAGGGGTCTCATTCTTTAATATCCTGAAATATGTCATATCTTCTTAATTCTCATTTTGGAAGTAGGATTATGTTTTCTGTCAATTCACTGGCATGTCTCCCTTTTTTTTCTTTAAGATCTTTTGATGTGGATCATTTTAAAAATCTGTATTGAATTTTTCACAGTATAGCTTCTGCTTTGGGTTTTTGATTTTCTGGCCCTGAGACATGTCGGGGTCTTAGCTGCTGACTAGGGAGTGAACCCTCTCCCCACCGCATTGGAAGGCGAAGTCTTACTCACTGGGCCTCTAGGGAAGTCCCTCCACGTGATTTTTTAGGATGCCATTCCCACTGATTAAAAAGTAAATAACAGATACCAAAGTGTAGTATTTCCCTTCGTCCTTGTATGGAAAAGCCATTTTTCTCTGCCTTGTAGATCATGATGGGGTTGTTTTAAAGTTTTGAAGTAACTTAGTCCTCTTACTACCCCCTCTAGGTCAGTAATTAGGTAACCACCTAGTTGGATGGCATCATCGACTCAATGAACATGAGTTTGAGCAAACGCTGGGAGGTAGTGAAGGACGAGGAAGCCTGATGCGCTTCAGTCCGTGGGGTCGCAGAGTCAGACACGGCTGAGGGACACAACAGTAGTGTGAATGCATGGCTCAGGCTGGCGAGACAACACTCATGGCTTCAAGTCCTGGCCCGGCCTCTTCACTAGCTACCTGGTCTTGGGGGAGTCACATAAGCTCGCTGAGCATTGATTTCCTTATCAGGAGTGAAACGGCCCCGTGAAGGGGTCTCAGAAGACGAGAATGAGCACATGGAGCCCTGCACGGGGGCTCCTAGTAGGCAGTCTGTAACTGGAAGGGTCAGCGACATTCTGCCCTGGCCTGCCAGCAGCTCACCCACGCGCTCACTCGGGCAGTTCTGAGGTTTGCGATGGGGCTTGCAGGAATGTAGGAAGCTCTGGGCCAGGTAGGGGAGAGATAGCACACCCTTTTTGTTGATAAGCAGTAACAAAGTACTTCTCTGTTGGAGACATGGGCAGCCTTCCACCCACCCATTGTGGCAGCTCAGGGCCTTGGTGAAGGGGATAAGATCTACCTTGTCTACTGATTCCTGGAGAGCAGACCCCAGGCGTGGGCCTGGTCAAGGCCGCCTGATGAATCTGATGAGCATGCAGGGCTGAGAGCTGCTGAGTCCGTGTGGCCAAGCGGGACAGCCCAGTGGTAAGAACCATGGGCACCAGAGTCCAGCAGAGGTAGATTTGTTACCCTTGAGCTCCAACACCTTGAACAGATTTCTCAACCTCTCTGAACCCTAGTTACCCATCTGCAAAGTGGGAACATCAGTAGTGTCTATCTCATCATCCCCAGAGTTACTGGGGATTAAATGAGATAAAGCCTGGGAAGCATTTGGCTCGGTGCTCACCACCCAGTTTTAGTCTTATTAATGTTGGAGCTAATAACGGTAATAACACTGCCACCATCATCACTGTCTATACCGCCCACTTACCAAGTAGTCTCTTCTGTATAATCCAGCTTTTAGTGTCAGCCATAAAAGGTGTTGGTCATCTTCAAATCCACCATGACCATTTAAAAAATCAACGTGGCAAGTTTTGGTCAGATATCAGCCCCTTTTATTAGTTGAGTCCTGCGTTTTCTTCCTAAATCGTATGCGTGCCATAACAGTGAGGAAGAAGAGACATTTATCTTCTAATTATTTCCCCCAAATAGTATGTGTTCTGGTTGCTTGCTGTCCGAATAGAGACCTGGCTTTCGTTTAGACATGCACTGTTGAGATCAGATTCTTAGAGCAGTCTTGGGTGGTAGGAAACAGGATTAGGGGGTCCCTTGGGGCTCTCTCCGATAAGTCCTTGCCCCTGGAACCACCACTGTTCCCAGTGGGAGGCCCCCTGACTGAGAGGCATGAGGCCCCTGGGAGCCCAGAGCCCTGCCAGGTGTGGGCTCCTGTGTTTTCTGCTCAACCACCTCCATTTAATAAGCAGGAGGTGGGGAGTGACTGTTTCCTCCAGTAATATTCGGAAAGCCAGTACCAACTGCTTCACATATGCAACATATAAAGGCAACCCTTCTTTTATTTTTTTTAAATGCCTTCTTTTATTTTTAAAATTAAAAACAGACTGAAGCCCTTACGTGCTAAATTAGCAAAGGATTCATCACTTCCTCTTTGGGGCACATCATCTCCCTCCTCAAATTTTCCAAGAACAAACCCCACCCCCCGCCGCCGCCACAAGGACTCATCCCGCCAAGAAGGCAGCATTGGGAGGCATGGCTGGTCCCACTTCTATGCTTCAGAAGGGAGAGCCTGGAGTCCGAGCTGTGTTCTCCTGCTGTGGCTTCTCACAGCCACAAAGGGTCCCTGCTAATAGCTGTCAACCCCTATCCACTCCTGATCCATGCCTTTGAGGGGTCTTCAAGGGAGCCAAGCACCTTCCTTGGCCAGGCTTGGCTAAGGGTACTGTCTCTTGCCTTCCCAGAAGTGGTGGCGTAGGGCTCCAGTCTGCTGGGCCATCATTCTACTGACACATTTCAAAGTTGGTTTGGTAGTTGGCCCTTACGGACCCCCAGTCCTCTCCACGTGTCACATCCCTGGGATGAGCACTGCTTTTTCTTTCCAACCCTTCACATACCACGCATCTTCCTCCATTCACTGTCTTGAACTGTGGGGCTATCTTCACCTTCTGTAAGGAGCCTTCCTTTAGACAGTGGTGTGTTGGTGAGTGTGTACTAAATAGATCACTGGAGGGGGCCTTCTGATTTGTAGTGTTGGCCTATTTCTGTGGTACAGGTACTTCCTCCAAGGGCTAACTTCAGACGACCCCTCGTCCCACTGTTGGGAAGAGATCTCAAGAGTCAATCCTCACAAACTGTTACGAGTCCCTCCAGCGCACTTCTGCCTTTGAGTCTCCGTGGTGACTTACCTTCCTGAGGTCACCCCCTGAGGATATCTGCTCCTCTCACCCAAGAGATAGAGAGAGAAAAAAAATTAAAAAGCCAAGTTCATTTTTCAGCGCAGTATCTCACTACATTTGGTTTTCAACTTTTCATAAATCGACGTGCCCCATGAGCATCCAAGAGGAGTAGGCATTGGCTGGAGACAGCCGTGACCTGCCTAAGAGAGAAGTGAGTGCATAAAGAGATAAGGCTCCTGTTGGGTATTCTGCCGTGTTCAACTCAGAGAAGTAGAGAATAGGGCTTTTAACTGTCGGAGATTTACATTTTTAAGTTTCTTTAAAGCATTGTGTACTCTGCAGTACAAAGAGCCCACCCCGTGAATTGTTCTTTTCACGATGCGGCATTGTTCTTGTGACATTGTGAATTCGTACTAATTGTTAGAGCTTTCTGAAAAGCTGGTGGAAAATGCATTAATACTTAAAAAGAAACCGGTCAATGCACTTTCTTTCCTTCTTAGGTGCAAAGGAGCAGCCACAAGAGAGACAGATACGATGGATACCTTTGTGGATTCTGCTTGGTACTACTTCAGATACACTGACCCTCAGAATACTCAGAGGTACAGAAAGCCCTGCTGAATTCATGAGCATGTGTTGGTCTGGGTCTTCCATGAAGCAAACATCAAGATAGAATTCAATGGGCAAGAGATTTATGGGGGCAGGTGCCTCTGGGGAATAAAGAGGGGAGGGAGCAGGAGTCAGCAGGCAAGCCCTGGACTGGGATATAGGTCTGACACCGATGAAAGAAAAGGACGAAGGCAGAAGGATTCTGTTGAAGAGCCTCAGACCCCAGCACAGCTTGAAAATTCTTGAGCAGGCAGGATGGGAAACGCCGAGAGTCCCACGTCAGGAGGCAATGCCTGCTCTGGTCCGCTCCTCCCAGGAGGACACAGGCTGCCATCAACCACCCGGTGGGTCCAGAGATGAAAGAGCTGGAACCCATGGGTCAACTCACACTCCTGTCGTGAGTGTGTTCAATTATTAAATTAGTTCTTCAGAGCCAAGTAAATCCCAGGTATAGCAAAAATGAAAAAGAGTAAAAGGAAGAGCTTTTGTAATACCCTCATTGGCCCTGCAATCATAAATACGTACAGTTATTAACTTAAATGAAAATAATGATGCAAGGGAGGGTAGAAGATAGCGAGCTGAGAGAAATGACCTCTTAGCATGTACGGTCACTAGATAATTTCCAAAGCTGATAAATGAACAAAGCATATAAACATATTTTTAAATAATTGCCAGGAAAAAAAACATCTGAAAGGTTTAAAAGTGGCTAATCTGAAAGGTTTAAATGTGGCAAAGTGACAGGTGGGAGGTGGGGGGGAGGGTAGTGAAGGAATGGGGCTGGACACCACTGTTCTACATTATAAACCTTTCAGGACTGTTTTTCCAGCAATGTGCATGTGCTTCTCTGACAAAAATAAATAAGGGAAAGAGAGCAATAGGTAGATGGGTAGAGAAGGAAATGAGAACAAAAGAAAACCGGTGCAGAGCACAGGAAACCACAGCCACTGTGCTTCAAAGACCTTGCCAACTCACTCTCGTCCACGGGAGAACCATTATACTGAAACCCTGTAGGCCAGGTATAAAAATGCCCCCGTTTTCTTCGCTGGTTGGGAGATAATGTATTTCCAGGGAGACGGGCGCTCCTGCCTGCCCCAGTCCTGCTATTCCGTGATTGACGTGGAAGCTGTGCAGAAATGAGCAGGAGCCAGAGTGAGCAGCAGCTGGCAGAGGCAGAAAAGGACACAGAGGGATTGCTGCGGCTGGGACCAACCAGGCAACCCGGCCAACCCACAGAGAGGCCCCTCTTCTGGGTCTTCCTTTACGAAGGAGCTTTTATTGCCTTCCATTTCACGTATGGTTGTGAGAGTTGGACCAGAAAGAAGGCTGAGGCGAGGAGCCGCCGGCCGGAGGCCCGGTCGGGGGCATGTGGAGCCGGCGCTGCGTCCGCCGCGGGCCCGGGCCGAGGGCGAGCGAGGGCGGGCGCGGGGCCGCGGGTGCGCTCGGCCGCCGTCCCCGCCCGGCCGCCGTCCCCGCCTCGCGCCGTAGCGCAGTCCCAAGATGGCGGCCACCATGAAGAAGGCGGCTGCAGAAGATGTCAATGTCACTTTTGAGGATCAACAAAAGATAAACAAATTTGCACGGAATACAAGTAGAATCACAGAGCTGAAGGAAGAAATAGAAGGAAAAAAGAAACAACTCCAGAATTTAGAAGATGCCTGTGAGGACATCATGCTTGCAGATGAGGACTGCTTAATGATACCTTATCAGATTGGCGATGTCTTCATTAGTCATTCTCAAGAAGAAACACAAGAAATGTTAGAAGAAGCCAAGAAAAATTTGCAAGAAGAAATTGACGCCTTAGAATCCAGAGTGGAATCAATTCAGCGGGTGTTAGCAGATTTGAAAGTTCAGTTATATGCAAAATTTGGGAGTAACATAAACCTTGAAGCTGATGAAAGTTAAACATTTTATAAAATTTTTTTAATTTGTTTAATAAACTTGAATATTGTTTAAAATGATAATTTCCCTTCTTCAAATGAAATGGAAAGCAAAACTTTTTTTAAAATTTTCATTTATTTAATGGAAACTTGCCTATTTTCACGTCTTGCTTATTTATTTTATATTTTTAAAAGAAGACAGTATTCATCTATGTATTTTGCAGAACAATTATATCAAGTGTAGGGGCTTTGTGTCATGTTATTAAAATCAGTTAAGCAGAAAAAAAAAAAAAAGAAAGAAAGAAGGCTGAGTGCTGAATAATTGATGCTTTTGAACTGTGGTGTTGGAGAAGACTCTTGAAAGTCCCTTGGACAGCAAGGAGAGCAGACCAGTCAATCCTAAAGGAAATCAACCCTTAATATTCATTGGAAGGACTGATGCTGGAGCTGAAGCTCTGATACTTTGGCCACCTGATGCGAAGAGCCAGCTCATTGGAAAAGACCCTGATGCTGGGAAAGATTGAGGTCAGGAAGAGAAGAGGGCAGCAGAGGATGAGATGGTTGGATGGCATCACCGATTCAATGGACATGAACTTGGATAAACTCCGGGAGACAGTGAAAAACAGGAAAGCTTGGCGTGCTGCAATCCATGGGATTGCAGAGAGTCGGAAAGACTTAGTGACTCAACAACGGCAACAATAATTTAGGAAGAGCAGCCTTACAGTGCAGGGGAAATCAGACTCTCCACCTCTCAGAAAGCTTCAAGGGAAAACCTTCCTACAGATGACAGAGACTCCGGCTTAATGAGGGGCCCCCGAGTGGTGAGACACATCCTGAGACCTTCACTGCCCCAGATTTGGAATCCCATCCACCACATCATTTCCCTCATAAAATGCTGCCGTGCATTTCCATGCCGCCTTGTGGTCTCACTGGGTGGTTTCCAGGATAGAACATGGATCCCAGCTATAGCTGCTTTCATTGTCTCACTCCTGTTTACTTCAGGCTTACTTTCAGGCACCATCCTTGACTTCCCTTGCTTTTCTGTCACCTGCGTGAGCAGTCACATTTCTCTGGGGAGCCATTTTTCACATAGAAACATTATTTAGAATTTTGCCAGAATTCTGACATTGTAGCTGCAGGAGAGAAAGCCAAGCTGTATTAAGATGCAAACATATGGTCTTTGGCCAGGCCCACCTGCCGAGCCCCGGGCTCCTCCTTCCAGCCCGAGCTGGAGTGAAGGTCCACGCTAGGGGAAAAACGTACTTGAGGTGTGGGGAGGAGAATTCACAAATAGGAGAAACCATGGGGCGCAGATCCTCCGCAGGCCAAGGTTTGCCTCACGGGATGACCTCAAGAGAGGGCCTTATCTTGGGGATGAAGAGATCTGTCCCCAGCCAGCGCTGTTTCTCCCTCCCACGCCCCACCAACCCCACAGCCGACAAGAACCCAGCCAGGAAACAGAGGGAGTGGCCTTTTCCTCCCTGGCATCCGTTAGGATTGAGAATGATGCTTCTAGTGAGGAAACTTTTCTTTTAGGACCTCCACTGACCGAAAAATACCTGTTAGGTGAGAGAGAGTTGGGCTATTTTAATTACTCTATGATGCTCAGGGCATTTTAAGAGGCATATACAGGCTCTTGCTGACTATCTGCATTTTGAGGCTACTTTTAAGACAGAATTTCTGTTTTAAAATGAATGTTTAGTATCTGCATGAGAGTCTCCGTTTTAAGTGCCATATTGCCCTCTGTTGGTAAGAATTCAAAAATCTCTATTGTCTATGGTAATAAAAATTAAAATAAACCCACAGTCAAATATATGCCTTGTACAGAAATATCTTTATTGCTGGTATATATTCCTTTTGTCCTCATTCTATGTGAAAATCACATTTGTTAAAATATGTCAGCAATGGCTTCTAAAACAGTTTTTGTAAATTTCATAAATTAATATTGCTCTGACATTTTTCTCCTCTCTTATGTAAGCTTCTCATCATATTTTAAAATAAAAATCACTGTTTTTCTTTCACATAATTTATTTCAGGGAATATGCAAATTATAATCTGTCTAATTTATGCAGTTGTAACAAAGTAGGGTTTTTTGTTTTTTTTTTTAATAAATGACCATTTTTCTTCCTCCCAGCCCTTTCAGCGCAGCCTTGGCAGATTACTGGATGCCCGTGGATTTGTACATTGGAGGGAAAGAGCACGCTGTCATGCACTTGTTCTATGCAAGATTCTTCAGTCATTTTTGCCACGATCAAAAAATGGTCAAACACAGGTAAGCATTTATACTGCTTTGCAAAAGAATTCGGTTTCTTGAATAGCAGCTGAAAGCAGGTGTCAGTTCTTCTGGAGCAAGGTGAATATATGTGTAGCAGAAGAACTCTTATTTTTCAAGTACGCTTTAGAGGTCACTGTCAACCTTGACCGTCGGAAGTCCACCTGTGTTGTTGAGTCAGTCCCAGCCTGTGCTGTTTGCCTGCTCACACAGGATCTTCCCTTCAGCTCTTCTCTGTTAGATGGAGTCAAATCTCTGCTAATGGAGAATTTTCACCTGGGAGGCAGCGGAGAGCTTTCATTATGTTCCATGGCTTTTTATAGCTTCTCATGTGAGTCCATGTTTATCATCACGTTCTTCGATGTCAGCTCTGTTTCCAAGCTTGACTGAATCCCGTCTCAATAGATCACTCTGATAAAAGTGTATAATGGATTAAAAGCTGGGGAAAAATCTATTGAGAAATTCGTTCCCTGTTGGTCTGTAATCTGTTCCCCGTGGTGTTCAGAAAGATGTGGGGGGTGCTTCTTTGCCATGAAATTCCTCATACATATATGTATATATGTGTGTGTGTGCATATATATAATGTGTATAATATGTATATTTAACGTATTGTACAGTTATAAAATTATACAATTTAAAAAATAAAGTGACCATCCATGCACCCCCTTGTCACATTCGGAAACAGAGTCTTACAGGCCCCTTAGAAGGCCCAGGATGCCCTCGCCAGTCAGATCATCCCCATTCCTACACCTCTGCCTCTCCCCTCACAATGCCATTTCTGAATCTTGAGTTATGCGTTTTCTTGCTTTTCTTAAATTTATTGCTTCTTGATGTATTTTGACTTAATTTATGTTTTACATTGAGGCACAGTTGATTTACAATCTTGTGTTATGTCAGGTGTACAGCAAAGTGATTCCGTTTCGTATGTACATATATATATATATTTATGTGACACCATCTTTTGCAGATTCTTTTCCCATATAGGTTATTGCAGAGTATCGAGTAGAGACCCCTGTGCTATACAATAGGTCCTTGTTGATTATTTATTTTATATATATTATTGTATATATGTTAATCCCAAACTCCTAATTTATCCTTTCCCTCAGCCTTTCCACTTTGATAACCGTAAGTTTGTTTTCTACCTTCATGACTCTATTTCTGTTTGTAAATAAGTTCATTTGTATCATCTTTTTAGATACCACCTATAAGTGATATATATTTGTCTTTCTCTGTCCAATTTACTACGCTTAGTATGATAATCTCTAGGTCCATCCATGTTGCTGAAAGTGGCATTGTTTCATTCTTTTCTGTGATCGAGTCATATTCCATCGTATATTTGTATGACATCTTTACCCGTTCCTCTGCTGATGGACATTTATGTACCTTCTGTGTCTTGGCTAATGTAAATAGTCTGCAGTGAACATGGGTGTGCATGTATCTTTTCAAATTACGGTCTCCATAGTGGTTTACATTCCCACCAACACTGTAGGAGGGTTACCTTTTCTCTGCACCCAACATTTGTTATTTGTAGACCTTTAAATTTTTATTTATTTATTTATAGCTGGGTCTTCATTGCTGCGTGAGCTTTCTCTCGCTGTGGCAAGCGGGGGCTACCCTCTAGTTGCAGTGTCTGGCCTCCTCATTGAGGTGGCTTCTCTGATTTCGGAAAGTGGACTCTTGAGTGCACAGGATTCAGTAGTCGTAGCTCGAGGGCTGCAGAGCAGGGGCTTAGTTGCCCCAAGGCATGTGGAATCTTCCCAGGCCAGGGATCAAGCCTATGTCTCCTGCACTGGCAGGCGGGCTCTTTACCACAGGACTATCAGGGAAGTCCTGTTTGTAGACTTTTGATGATAGCCATTCTGGCTGGTGTGAGGTGCCACCTCAGTTTAGTTTGATTTGCATTTCTTTAATAATTGGCAGTGATGAATATTTTAAGGTATATGTATTGTTTCTGTCTTTGAACTTTGTATGAATAGAATCATATTTCACATATTCTCTCTTGCTTCCCTTGCTCAGCGTTTTTGGAATTTCATCCATCTTGCTGCATAGAGTAGTTGCATTTCTGTTTTACTGCCATCTGGTATTACGTTAACCTGGAACAGAGTTTCTAACACAGAGTTCAGTTCATGTCCATACCATTAAAGTCCTTGGGCTGTTTTGTGCAGTTATGAATAAAACTGCTAGGAGCATCCATGTATGTTTCCTGACATGCACACATGAGCAGTTCTCCAAGATATGTGCCTGGAGTGGGACTGCTGAATTGTAGGATTACTCACATGATCAACTTCAGGAAGAAAGCCAGGCTGGTTTTCAGATTGGTGATATAAACCTACACTGGCACTGCCAGAGGCGAGCATCCTCTTGGTGACTCGGCATCCTCACCGCTACAACATACAGTGCTGCCAACCCTGCATCTCCGTGGAGGGCGCGTTCTGGGACCTCCTGAGGGTACTAAAGCTGCAGATGCTCAGTTGCCATGGTTGGCCCTTGATATCCATGGGTTCCACATGCTTGGATTCAACCCACCACGGATTGTAAAACACAGAGGGCTGACTGTATTATCCAACTGTAAGACTTTTGTCAAACTTGTGGTTATATAATGGACGACTTTGTGAGTTAAATTTGAATTTAAAGACTTAACGAAGTTTAGCTTGTTTTCTTTCTGTTTATGAGCCTCTGTGTCTCTGCTTCTGTTAAATCCCCATTTGTGTGTCTTGCCCTTATTTCTTCTGGGTTGTGTTTTATTGATTGTAGGAATTCTGTAAATATTCTGGATGCTATGGGAATTGCAATATTTCTTTCCGGTTCTTGGCTTGTCTTATTTTTATGGTGTCTTTTGATGAGCAGAAACTCTTAATTTAATGTAGTAAATTTTAATAATCTTTTCCTTTATGGAGACTGCTTTTAGTGTCTCAATACCTTTAATGGAATAATCCATCATTTTCCCCACTGATCTACAGTGCCCTTTCCATCATAAATCAAGTTTTTGTGAATATGCAAGGGCCTATTTATAGGGTCTTTTTTTTTTTTCTTTTGTCCATTGGTCTATTTGCTTTTTTCTGTGCCATTAATAGTTATTTACTGGCATTGTTTATTTTAATTCTACAAGTCTCAATATCTAGTGAGGGCAGTCCTCCTACTTTGTCCTTTTTCTTTAGGAGTATCTTGACTATTAATATATTTGGACTTTTGTTCTTCCATATAAATTTCAGATTTTGCTTGTCTGATTCCACAGAGGTTATCTATCGGGCATTCAACTGAAATTGCATCGGATCCACATATGCATTCATCGTTTCTCACTCTTCCTTCTTGCATCTCTGAATTGAACATCTGAAATCATTTCCCTTTTATCTGAAATATATATTAATATTAATACTTTAGAGTCTCTTTTTTTTTTAAGTGAAGGACCAACTGTTAGTTCTTATTTACCTAAAAATAGATTTATTTCAACCTCGTTTCTTAGTTTGCCAACTCAATAGCACACTTAAAACAATGTGTTTTTTATGTCTGATCTGGCTTTTTCGCTTGTTTTTCATCAGGACAATAACTCAGGTTCTTTTTGTCTGCCACTCTGCCTGGAGCACCATTCCTGAGATTTTTTTTTTCAGTTATTGCTGTGCTTTGTTTTTTTCATACAACAACCTTTTAGAACGTTTTTTAATTGAAGAGAAGAAAAGGGGAAAATATATCTGGTCATCTCTCTGTCCAGTTAATTGATGTTAACAATTAAAATATTAAATAATGAAAAAGTAATACATGTCTAAAATTAAAATTTTTAAATTTAACTGCATAGAAAGTGAACATTGAAATCTTCCTCCCTGCAGCCTACCTTCTACCCTTCTCAACTGTTAAGTTTCTCTTGATTTCTTCCAGAAAAATATTTTATATCTATTGATATACTCATTTTTAAATGTTTCCTATATTATATTTATATATAGTCTTTTGCTTTTTTATTTTATATTTTGGTGATCTCTCTACATCAGCATTTATAATTTATGCATAGTATCCTGTCATATGGATATATTGTAATTTATTTTAGCAGTCACCTTAAGTCACTTTCCGAACCTCTAAAATCCAATTTCATTAAAATGAAGTGCTTTGAAAGCTCCCTCCCTTTTTACCCTGTCCTCAGATCTGTTCCCACATTCTGTTCATAAACACATGGATTAAGTCTACAGAAAGCTAATTTAGGATATAAATTAAATGCTTAAAATAATTCTCATTAGTCCCAGAGACCTTCATGTGTAAAAATCAACCCATCTGCATCAGAAGGCCACTAAACACATTAACAGCATTAATCCTCAGGGAAGTATTGATAAATTACAGTCATCCCTTGGTGTCCATTAGGGATTAGTTCCAGGACCCCCACTGATACCAAGAGGGATTTGTATGAAATCCCTCATACAAAATGGTGTAGTATTTGTATGTAACTTACACTCTCCTGAATGCTTTACGTCATCTCTAGATAATTTTATAATGCCTAACACAGTGTAAATGCTATGTAAATTGCCTGAGTACACCAAATTCAAGTTTTGCTTTTTGGAAGTTTCTGAATTTTTTTTTTTTTTTTTTTTTTGGATCAGTGGTTTGTTGAATCCAGAAGTGTGAAACCCACAGATAAAGAGGGCTGACTGTAGTTACAATGTTTGTAACTTAGATTATAGCATTTGCCATTCTGCCTTGCATTTCTTCTTTGTGGAAACTTCTTTACCTCACTAAATATAGACTACCCTGGAGGATGGAACCTGTGTCCTGTTAACTATCACAGTCTCATGGACATTATACATTCTCAGAGAATATTTGTTTCAGTCAGTTGAGTTTAACCCCATTGATATAAACAGAGTAAAATGTGTGTTCTTCAAAGGGAATGTTCTCCTTGGGATAGGGGAAGTTGGATAGAGAAAGGCTAAGTTCAAACATCAAGTACAACCTGAGAAATAATTCCTTCTCATGTCGGTTTAGGGCTTCCCAGGTGGCTCAGTGGTAAAAAAAAAAAAAAAAAAAATCTGCCTGGCAGTGCAGGAGATTCAAGAGCTATGTGTTTGATCCCTGGTTTGGGAAGATCCCTGGGAGTAGGAAATTCCCCTCCAGTACTCTTGCCTGGGAAATCCCATAGACAGAGGAGCCTGGTGGGCTACAGTCCATGGGGTTGCAAAGAGTCGGACACGACTGAGCGCGCACGCACGCATGTAGGTCTGGAAACAAAGACCACAAATGATTTCTGGCTTCTTAGCAGTAGGGCACATTTCTCAGCCTTGGAACCAGTATTTGTAGCAGGAATGAATGAGTCAATAAATTACCCAATGGCTAACTGACTTAAGATATAGGACAGGACCTGGCGACTTTTCCGACTTGTTTGCATTGTTTTAAAACCATAGTCAAGCAGAAAAAGATTTGTAGCATTCTGACATAATTTTAAAACACTGTTTTGGATGTGACTTGTTTCTATTAAATACCTTTCTAGAATTTGCAAAGCCTGAGGTCCACCTGGAATTTGCCTTACCATCAACTTTAAGGGCCAACTACATGGTATAAATAGAAATATACCTGTGCAATATATATTTTTAAAATTCTTCCCAAGATGGTTCGATTCTATTCCATGCCTTACATACTCTCCCTAAAAGAGGAGAGTTATTTTAAGTCCTCAGAAGGCTGACCTTTCTGAAGAAGATGCAGAAAGTCATCTTATCTCTGTTTCTCAGCACACTTGTCAGCACTGTTCCTATTCAACAGTAGCATCTGAAAACTTATTTATTTCTGAGCATTAGCTCTTTAGCGGAGGTGTTTTGGTAAACCAGTTGGCCTCAGATGAAATGAAAATCATCCACTTTCTATGATGAATAATTCAGAACTCTCCAATTAGCATTTATTTTGAAGCCCCCAAACAACTTTATCAAGCTGGTCTAGGGTGAAATTTTGAGACCTGTCAATCACGTGTATGTTTCTCTTTATTTATTAGCTCCTTTTCCTGACATGTGAATAAATTGGAATTCTTTGTCTATTTCTGTACACCTTTTGGTTAGCACTGTCATATCAGGAGGGACTTGGGACGTCAGTTGTCCCACTTTCCATTTCTCAGTCAGTCGCTTGGCCGCTGTCTCAGGTAGTAGGTCTGGACTGGGAGTCCTGAAACCTGTTTCATGCTCACTTGGTCCTGTGATTGGTGGTGCAGATGAGAGTTCTGACCCCTGTGGTTCTCCCTGGCCTCATAGGTTAGGGATTCAGTCACCTCTGAGTACCCTTTTCACTCTCTGATTCTGGTTAAATGTCTTCAAATACAAAAGCAAAGGTTTAGGTGGCTCTAATAATCTTCCTATTTCCTGGAAGAGCCCAGGCCCTTTCTTTCATCACTTGCACATTTAGGTCTGCAGTTTGAATTTCCAGAAGGGCTCTTTACCATTTATAAGAAGAAACTGGCCTCTGGATTAGAAGTGCCAGCCCATGGGACAGCTGGTGCCTTTATTGTGTGTCTGAAACATCAGGTTGATGATTAAGCTGGAAGTTATGTCAACAGGAAATTTGCAAAAGAAGAAATGCAAGTGATCAGTAAACATACTGTAAAATGTTTATCTTGTTGGCAGCGAAAGGAACACAAAATAAGCATTTTCCATACAGCATCCCAGGGAGAGCGGGTTGCACTACAGTTGGTAACAATCTTCGTGAAAAGCATGTTAGCAGTATAGAGGGAGTGCTTTAAAAATAGTCATAAAATAGTGCCTTAAAAAAACAGTTTTGAGCACACTAATTACACTTCTAGAAATCTATCCTAAAACACAAACTTATACACAAGAATGTTCATATAAGTATTACTTCAAGTATTACACCAAACCTAAAGGCCCCAAAATGCTGAGAAAGGGCAAAGTATGCTCCATCTCTATGGAGGACTTCATACAACTCTTTATATATATTACAAAGGATGTTGAACACCAAGGAGAGATACATCTGAAGTAAGGAGAAGTGAAAAAAACAAGGCAGAAATTTGTAGATACAATTTGATTCTCTGTCTTTACATGTACACACACCAATATACACACAAAGCAAGAAAAAAGACTAGAAAAAAAATTATGTCAGCATGTTAACACTAGTTCTTGCTGGATGATGAGCTCATTGATGGTTTTATTATTTCTTAATGGTTTTTTCCCCAGATGTTTTTTTCCCAATGACTATGTGACGCTATAGCAGAAAATAAGGCGAAGTCATTTACAGTTTATATTCTGAAGCAGGGAAGTATGCTGGGCGTGAAATGTGATTTGTGAGCATGGGGGAGTAGGGGGGTGGAGGGGAGTCAGCATCAGCCTCAGCTGCTCATACAACCCAGAGAGACCCTAAATTCCCAGAATTGATGTTCTGTCTGCAGTTTGCAGTCATCAAAGGGTGGGGTGGCGTCAGAAGCTGCTGTTCCCCCTGCCGACAGCCAGCTACTGACCATTGTGAGCTCAGCAGGCCTCTGTCCGTGGTCCAGGGAGCTTTTTCTAATCACACCAGAAATGGAGCTAGTGGGAAAGGGTAAGGAAAAAAAGAAAGACTTTACCTGAGTCTCATGGTATTAAGTCTTCCTTCCAGGCCCCTGGCTAGCTGCTAGGAAATGGAAACAGTGATACTTTCAGACCAGCCACGTCTCGACGCTTAGAAACAGGCCAATTATGTGAGCACGATGGCCCTGGACGCAGGGCAGGGACGAAGAGCAAGGTGAAGTTAGTCTGAGAAGTCCCAATTAGAAACTGTTTTCAGAGATCTGCAGCTTTCTGCTTTCTTCTTTCCAGATCTACATAGCAGCCGACTGACCAAGCAGGAGAGAGGGGAGCAGGTTATCCAGGGTTTCATAAGTAAGGAAGTGTCACCTGCAGTGACTGGTTAGGGCTCTGATGAATCCTGAGATTCTTTTAGCCACGTCATGATTAATACATTCCTGTATGCAGTGATTTTTGTAAGGATGCTTAATAACATAGCCTGCCTGTGTTCTGAAATTCCTTGTTAATCTTAATGATTAGTAACCTTTCTCCCTCCCTCCCTCCTTCCTCACACCCACCCTCCCTTCCTTCCTTCTCTCCTTCTTTGGACAAAGGTGTCTTTCCATGACCAGCAGGTATTAGTTGTAATTTCTGAATTAGTGCAGTCCAGACTGTCAAGGAAACACTTGACGATTCCATCAGTTTTCATCATTCTACTTGCGTAGAGCCGTGCTTCGGTGCATATGAAAGTAATCCAACCCTCAGGGTGGTATTGAAGGAGTAAGAGGAAATCTGACTCAAGGAAAAGAACACTAATTTGTATTCATGAACGCGAAACCCATCCAGGCCTTCCCCAAGGTCAAGGCCCTGCATAACGCCTCCATCTTTGATGGCTTTGGAATCCGAAGGGGTTTGTTGGTGGCTTGGAGTGGCAGACTTTTCACTTTCTTATCATAAAGCTCCCTGCTATACAGAGCCGTTATGACACGTGAATATCTCGGTTGCGTATACAGTTTTGTTCCCAGGTACCTTTCGGCGGATGAATGTACAGATGGGAAGTACACGAATTACACTGCTGTGGATCTGAATCGTGAGCTTGGCAGTGCGGTGTGACGGCTACTCCAGCAGGACCCTTGACGCCCCCTTGGCCGCCATGCCCACGCCACCTGTTTCTCTGTATCACACTCCACGCCTCCTCCTTGCTGGTGATTTATGAGCGTGTCTTGGGCCACCCACTTTCCTGTGAGCTTTTTGATTACGTGCAAGAGGGGTGTGTACCGAGTTGTCGCTCAAATACAAACATGACTCCTCATCCAGAGCTGAACTACACCTAAGAGTGGATGGAATGAGAACCGGCTTCCCAGAGGCCTGAGGCCCTGGAAGAATGGAGGGAGGATCAGTGGGGACTGAGCAGGATTCCAGGAACCGGGGGGCCCCTTCCCCACTGTGGAATTTGTCCCCCTTCCACGCTCGTTCCCTGCTGATCTTCCCAGAGGCTTCAGGTGGACAGTCTGAAATCTTTGAGCATGCCTCTCTCCGCAAAAAGGGCCTGGCCCTACTTGGAAACAGCAGCATCCCGTGCCTGCCCTTCATCCCCTTTCTTCCCTCATCTCTTATCCCCTCCACACTGTCCCCTTCTCTGCTGCTGGCAGATTTGTTTATTCATTCGCGGAAACAAACTCGACATAGCTCAAGCCAGTGGCCTTAACGGAGCATCTGTGATGAACTGGGTGCTGGAGGGGTCTTCAAGGCCCCTCCTGCTCCCCACTCTCGGGGAAGGCAGGCAGCAAAGCGACTCATGAATGCACAGTAATGTTTACTACCTGCCCGACGCCATCACAGGAACCACACTGGACACACCGAAGAAAGAGCAACTAATTTTGCCCAGGAGGGCCTGAGACGCCTTCCTAGTGGATTTGGCGTTTGAATGGAGTCTGGAAGGAGGGGTAGAGTCCTGACAAATGGGCAGTTTTCATGGCACTTCAGGGAACAGTGAGTGAGGACACGGAAGCGCCTGTGGGCAACGCGTGTAAGAAAGAGGAAAGGACGCGGAAGGAGGGACGGAAGTCCTCCATGGCCGAGCGAGCAGTTTGGACTTGGTGTGGCAGGAGTCGGTCTTCAGCTCTGACTGGACTTTCTGTTCCCCCCTGCCAGCCTTGAGGGTGGGCAGGCATCTGTCTGGCTCAGTGACAGCAGGCAGGCTGGCTCTGTGAGGGCAGGGCTGGCCTTGCCCTAAATGCCTGACGTGTTGTAAGCACTCAGTAAATAGCTGCAGAATAAACAAATGATAGGTGTCACAGGGTAACTCTGATTTCTGAGCATGTGCTCCCAAGAATCCTGAGGCTCAGCCCGAGTCCACCAGGACGTGCAGTCGTGGGTCCGTGATGAGGGCAGGGGCCCCAGGGCAGTCTTGCCCTCTCTGCCCTAGATGGCTCTTCCGGCCACCACTGCAGTGCTTCAACCCCGGGGGAAGGCAGCCTGCGTGAGGCTCCACCATCAAGCTGAGTTGTTGTTAACTTTCGGAAATCAAGACCTATTTAACTGGCAGGCCTTGTTTTGGGTGCTCTGCTGTCTGAGAGGGAACGCCTGCCTTTCTGGGAAAGGCCTCCGGTGTGGGTACTCCCACGAGATTCCCTCATTCTGAAAGGGGTAGAAGTGGTTTCGAAACAGGCAAAATTGATCCATGGTGTTAGCAGCCAGGCGGCTGGTGCCTATGGTGGGGAGATGGTGCCTGGGAAGGGGAGGAGAGGGCCTCCAGGAGGTGGGTCACATTCTGATCGTTGACCTGGGTACTGGTTACGCCGGTGTGTTTATCTTGTGAAGATTCCTTAAGTTTTACTTGTAGGAATTACAAGCTTTTCAATATGTGCGCTTTGCTTCATTTAGAAGTTTACTTTTAGAAAAGAGAGAGTTAACAAAAGATGAGGCCAGAGAAGCATGAAGCCTTAGGCAGAAAGGCTGGAGTTAGGGTCAGAGTCCTACAGCTTGAGGGTTGAGATGGGGGTTCAGGGGTGGGAGAGAGACTCAAGAGGGAAGGGATATATGTAAACTTATGGCTGATTCACGTTGCATGGCAGAAACCAACACAATATTGTAAAACAGTTATCCTCCAATTAAAAATAAAGGGGCTTGCTTTGCTGGTGGCTCAGTGGTAAAGAATCCCCCCGCCAGTGCAGGAGACATGGGTGTGATCCCTGATCCGAGAAGATCCCACATGCTGCGGAACAGCTAAGCCCTTGGCCACAGCTGCTGAGCCGACGTGCTGCCACTGCTGCACCCCGCGCCCCCTAGGGCCTGTGCTCAGCAAGAGAAGCCACGCAACGAGAAGCCGAGCAGCGCAGCTAGCGTTGTTATTGTTGCTCAGTTGCCAAGTCGTGTCCACCTCTTTGCGACCCCACAGATTGCAGCATGCCAGTCCTCCCCGTCCCTCACCAGCTTCCGGAGTTTGCCCAAGTTCGTGTCTGTTGAATCAGTGATACCATCCAACCATCTCATCCTCTGACGCCCTCTTCTCCTGCCCTCAATCTCTCCCAGCATCAGGGTCTCTTCCAGTGAGTCAGCTCCTCATAGTGATCAGGTTGCCAAATGATTGAGTTTCCGCTTCAGCATCAGTCCTTCCAGTGAGTATTCAGGGTTGATTTCCTTTAGGATTGACTGGTCTGATGTCCTTGCGGTCCAAGGAGCTCTCAAGAGTCTTCTGTAGCAGCACAGTTCGAAAGCCTCAGTTCTTCGGTGCTCAGCCTTCTTTATGGTCCAACTCTCACATCCATACGTGACTACTGAAACGACTATAGCTTTAACTATATGGACCTTTGTCAGCAAAATTCTGTCTTTGCTTTTTAATACGTTGTCTGTCTGTCATAGCTTTCCTTCCAAGGAGCAGTCATCTTCTAATTTCATGGCTGCAGTCACTATCCGCAGGGGTTTTCGAGCCCAAGAAGAGGAAATCTGTCACTGCTTCCACCCTTTCCCCTTCTATTTGCCATGAAGAGATGGGACAGGATGCCATGATCTTAGTTTTTTTAATATTGAGTTTTAAGCCGGTTTTTTCTCTCTCCTCTTTCACCCTCATCAAGAGGCTCTGTAGTTCCTCTTTGCCTTCTGCCATTAGAGAGGTATTGTCTGCATATCTGAGGTTGTTTATATCTCTCCTGGCAATCTTGATTCCAGCTTGTAACTCATCCAGCTCAGCATTTCGCATGATTTGGTCTGCATATAAGTTAAATAAACAGGGTAACAATAAACAGCCTTGCCGTACTCCTTTCTCAATCTTGAACCAATCCGTTGTTCCATACAGGGTTCTAACTTGCCTCTTGACAAGCAACAGGTTTCTTAGGAGACAGGTAAGATGGTCTTGATATTACCATCTTTAAGAGTTTCTCACATTTGTTATGGTTCACACAGTCAAAGGCTTTAGCATAATCAATGAAACAGAAGTAGATGTTTTTCTGGAATTCCCTTGCTTTCCCTTTGATTCAGTGAATGTTGGCAACTTGATCTCTGATTCCTCTGCCTTTTCTAAACCCAGTTTGTGCATCTGGAAGTTCTCCATTCACAAACTGCTGAAGCCTAGCTTGAAGAATTTTGAGCATAACCTTATTAGTAGGTGAAATGAGCACCACTGTATGGTATTTGAACCTTCTTCAGTACTGCCCCTAGTTTGAAAAAAAAAAAAAAACCAGCAGGTTGTAATTCTGCCCATCCCCAGAGTAGGGCAGCATTGCACCACTTAATAACAGGCAACCTGCCCCTTCTGGAAGCTTAAAACTACTGATTTTGATCATCCTACTGATAACCTTTAACTTTGGGATCCAAATTATTCCCTCCCTTTTTCCATCCCAAGGACATATTTTTTATTTCTATTAAGAGTGACTAAAGCCATGTACCTAGAGTGAGAAAGGAGAGGAAAGCCCTCAAAAACAAGTGCGCGGGGACACTAGAGCCTAAGACGGTGATAGCGAGTTCACCCTCCTGCCACTGAGCCCATCAGGAAGAAAGCTGCAGTGTGTCTCTGTGTGTGAGGCAGCAGCATCTAAAATTATTTGAGGGAGATTCCTAAAAGATGAGCTAGTGCTCAAAAATGTGCACCCCGGGGGTGTGCAAACGTTGGCCCCGTCGAGCCCCCTGATGCCCAGGGACGGCCCCACCAGGTGTGGGGAGGCCGCCCTCGCACGTAGGACACTCATTCAGGTTGCTCTGGAGCCACTGTCTTCGTCGGCCCAGTAAAAAGCAGCCGTATGATTTTCGCCTCCTGTTTTAAAGCTGTGTTGTATCTTTTGTGTAATGAGGTTAGAATCCAGGTGCCATCCCAGATTGGATGGAAGGCACAGATGGCTTCAAGAGCTGGCAGCCCCAAACATCCATGTCTGCCTCCCTCCGTCCCGCTGTCTGTCTGTCTGTTCATTTGTATTTTTTCACCCACCATCCGTGTTTTGAGCATGTTTAAAGGGCCTGTCGTCCATTGAAACAGTGCTAAGCACTGAGACAGATGAAAGGACAAGACAACAGTCTTTGTCATGACGGGGGTAGGGCGGCGGTAGACGGGTGTTTATGTTGTAATCAGTACACAGCCTGGGTGTGCTCTTCATGGCCGAGCGTGCTGGACATGGCAGGACCCGAAGGAGAGTCCAGAGCTGCGTGCAGGGGACAGGGACGCCCACCAGAGAAGCGGGTGCCTGCACTCAGTGATGAAGGCCGGGTCCGGGTTACCCCAGGGACTCAGGCCGAGATGGGTATTCCTGCTGAGTCCTAGGGAGCGTGGCCGGTTCTGGGGACAGCCAGGTGTCCCTGGGACCTTTCTGAGGACCAGGGGCATTTAGGTGTGGAGGGAGAGGCCCAGAGGGCAGACGGGCTGGCGGCAGAGAGCTGCACACTCGGTCTGTGGGCAGAGGCCCTTGAGTTTCCTGAGGAAAATGCAGATCTGGTGTCTTGGGCATCCAAACCCCAACCTGCCCTGGATACAGTTCATGTGGCCCAAGGACACCAGGTTCCTCGCAGTTCTGTGCCTGTGTTCCTGAGAAATGGGGATCACAGACACCATTGCTCCCCCTTAAAGGTGCTTCTGGGTTAAAAGGCAGCCTGAGATCCAAGTGCACTGTATTTTCAGATCATTTTTCATATCACTCACATTGTCTGGGAATCTTCCTGGGACGTGGTACAGAAGGATGTCGTTCTGCCAGTGGTGACATTGCTGGTGGAATGTCTGCGAGGTAGAAGGAAGGCAGTTTTGTGACTCAAAGAGCTTATTATTAAGATAGCTTTTGGAGCCAGAACAATGGGGTGACTATTTTTCTGCATGTACGTCTTCCAAATTTACACGGTCCCATGGTGGACAGGCCCTGTGACACTGAGTAACTTGACTAATTTCCATTTAATGTTAATTATATTGGGTGTTTTACACCTTGGCAGATACCCTCCACACACACACACCCCTCACCAAACTCACATGTGCACACACACATACATACACATGCTCATAACAGGATTTTAAAGCACAGAGACCAGGGGTCCTTTTCTTCTAGCTGCCCTTTACCTCATTTTCAGTCATCCCTGTTGTTCCACTCCATCCCTCTGAGTCCACTGGAGAATTTCCTTTAAACAGCGTCTGTGCACACAGCTGCTGTGACGGGCTGCACCGTGTACAAATCAGGGCCCTGTCCAGAGGCCTTCTTTCTCTGTACCAGGGTTCATCTGTATTAGCCTCGCATGTGAAATGAGCTTCTGTTAATTAACAAAGCCAGCACCCTGTGCCTCCATCACTAGAGCTGGGTTTGTGCTCTGCTTGGCCTCTTTGAGGTTATTGGGTCTTTGAGTTATTTGTTTGATCACTAAAGTCGTGTCCACCTTCTTGCAGCCCCGTGGACTGCAGCACGCCAGGCTTCCTTGTCCTTCACTGTCTCCTGGAGTTTGCTCAGATCCATGTCCCTTGAGTTGATGAGGCTATCTATTGGGTCTTTGAGCCTCTAAAAAGCCACTCCATGTAAGTGAGCTTGAAGCCCCCGAGGGTGCTTATGTTGATAGATGAGCTGTGCTGGGAGTGATGTTGGCAGAGAATGTCAATCTGTCTCCTCACTCAAATGTTCCTTCCTGCGCTTTATAAGAGTGAGATATGGACAGGTGCTCTCAGCAGAGGTCTCCACAAATTGACTGTAGAGTAGCTCTTTCTTACGTGCTTCAAAACTGCACAGCAGTTTCAAATCTGAAATAATTTCAGTTCAAGGGTCAAACCTCTGCTTGTCCTCTTAAGAGAAAATGTCTTCAGTTCACTATTCAGCCGGTAAGGGCGTGACTAACACTGCTTTTTAAAAAAAAAAAAAAGTACTATAAATTAATTATAATCTACCCATATAAAGTACTGAATAGATGCTGAAAATGAAATAAATTTGGGAAATTCCCTGCTGGTCCAGTGGTTGGACTTGGTGCTTTCACTGGCAGGGCCTGGGTTCAATCCCTGGTTGAGGAACTAAGATCCTGCGTGCCAGGCTGTGCAACCAAAAGAAAAAAGGAAGTAGATCTGTGTGGACTAACAGTCACTGCCTCATCAGAGGGCAGTAGGCCTGGGAAGACAGGGGGAGAGGGGTTTGAATTTGAACAAAAACGGTATAGTCATGTATAATTTGCATGATTATCAAAAATATTAAAAAGAATTTAAGCAGGCACTGTATGAAAGTTAAGGAATGGATTATCTTCATGAATAACACCCCAGCGTAGAGCTCTCGGTATCACCCTGCACTTTTCATTACTCCGGGCTCAGCATGACTGACGTCTGTGCGTGCCTGTGTGTTCACTCGCTTCAGTCGTGTCTGACTCCTTCCAACCCTATGGGCTCTAGCCTGCCAGGCTCCTCTGGGATTCTCCAGGCAAGAACACTGGAGTGGGTTGCCAGGCCCTCTTCCAGGGGATCTCCCCGACCCAGGGGTCAAACCTGGATCTCCTGCATTTCAGGCGGATTCTTTACCGCTGAGCCACCAGGGAAACCCACCTGACCTTTGTACATACCTTTAAAATTTACAAGTAGTTTCATGCAGTTGTTTCATTTAATCCTCCCAACAACCCTTTGAGGCAGGTTTCTGTAATCCCTGTTTTACCAATGAGCAGACTGATGCTCAGAGTAAAGAAGTGACTTGCCTTGGCTCATTGAGAAGCAGCACAGAGATTCCAATCCAGGACTTCCAGCTGTGAGGCCTGGTGCTCGTGGCACTTCACCATGTTGGAAAGCTCCACTGATTTGACCTAGTTTTCTTAGCGTTTATGTGTAAGGAGCCATTTGTGCAAGTTGAGCTGACAAGCGGTCAGCCAGTTTTCACAAAGAGCAGTTCTCTGTCTGGACTCGTCAGCTGGTAAGGTTTGTCCCGCTCTCTCTGGATGCTTCCAGTCCCTGCCCCACCAGTTTTCTTCTCCTGTTTTCTTTCCTCAGAGAGCCTTTTCATAAACTGCTGGCCCAAGGCCTTATCAAGGGGCAGACATTCCGCCTACCGTCTGGACAGTATCTACGGCGAGAGGAAGTAGATCTCACAGGTAAGAATGGCCCATCTGGTTGTTCTTGGAGCCAAGGAAGGAGGAACAGAAATCCGCGCAAAAGCGGGTTTCACTCAAGGACATAGGACCTTCGCCCAAACCCAGCTGCAGGGAGGGGCCGAGTATAGGAAGCCTCGGCCGCTGCTGTCTCCTCTATCGCTCTCCAGCCTCTAGTTCCACTTCCTGCTCCGCTACGTTCTCCTTCCCCTGCCAGGCTTGGATCCCACTCTCCCTAGTTTCAGCGTGCAGAGTGACCTTGGGCAGATGCAAGGCCACCTCCTGCCTCACCTCCTTGGGACCCCCAGCTCCAGTGCCCAACAGCGCCAACCCCGGTTCCAGTGCCCAACAGCGCCAACCCTGGCTCCAGCGTCCTCTCTCAGTTCCAATGCAGAGAAGGAGACTTAACCTTGTCAGGTGTCCTTCCTGGTCCCAGCTGCTGGAGCTTGGCTGCAAGGCCACCTCATCCACACACGGCCAGGGAAGGCCTCCTCCGTGAGCACCATCTGGACGGAGAGTGTGGAGCGGGGAGGAGAGAAGGAACGGCTCCACAGCAGGACCCACGTGTAACGTGAGCCCAGCGAGCTAACCCCACATGTGGACCCCGCTTTTGGGGGAGCTCGCCTTCTGGTGACTTCACACAGATGGGGACCTCCCTCCAGGCGAAATGACCTCAAACATGCTCTGCTGCCCTGAGACCCTGGCAGGTCAGCTGCCAGCTGCCAGAGGAGGCCCCAAATCCATAAAGAAGAAAGCAGTATGCGAGTCCTCCTTATCCTTTTTTTCTGTCCTTTTTGTATATGTGATTTACGTTTTAAAAAGAGGGCATTGCTTTGTCTTGTTTTGTGACTGCGAAAAAGCTGGCAAGTGTACTACCTGTTGATGAAAGGCAGATTTGTGGTGGGAGGTGGGCCTCATTTAATTGAAAACCAAAACATGGTTACATGTCTAAAGGGAGAGAACACGTCACACTAAGTGAATTAGTGGGATTCTTCAAGTGGACACGTTGAATGGCTCCCTCAGTGTTTCCGGATTGGATACGCTGTGATAGAACCGGCTCGGCGTCCCCTCCTACCAACGCGTCCTTTTGGTGTGCAGGTTCCGATCCTGTTCACGCAAACACGGGGGAGAAGCTTGAGGTGAGCTGGGAGAAGATGAGCAAATCCAAGCACAACGGCGTGGAGCCCGAGGACGTGGTGGAGCAGTACGGCATCGACACCGTCCGGCTCTACATCCTCTTCGCCGCCCCTCCGGAGAAGGATATCTTGTGGGATGTGAAGAGTAAGTCAGCCTCTCCTCCCAGCCTGCCGCCTCCGTGACCCGCCTCCGCGCCCAGGGAGTCCAGGGAAGGGCCCAGGGGTCCTACCTGTGGAGCAGGTAGCAGTTTGCCCGACATCCTGTGCCATTCCTGGGCCAGCGTGGTCAGACGTAATGAGCCCAGACCACCGAGAGCGCGAGCTGTGGCTGCAGACCCCCGGTCCCCACTGCAGCCCTGCTGACCCCGCCCCCAGGGTGGGGCTGGGAGCCTGCCTTCAGCATAGACTGGCTGTTCTCCGTCAGCTTCTGTGTGGATCCCACTTTGGGAACATGTCCTTGAGCCAAGCTGGTTTTTGTGGTACGCCTGGGCCCACTGCAGTCCACAGAGGCCAGTCCCCTCTTGGTGTAACCTGAAAGGTTTTTTCCTGGAATGGTGTTATTGCCATTTACCAGGCCAGAGAACCCCACGTGGGGCCTGTCCCTGACGTTACCTGTGACCTCTGCAGTCACCCACAGCAGCCTGCAGAGCCCCATGGTCGGGGTGTTGTTTAGATCTAAAACTGGGTTAGCAAGATCCTTTGGAGGAGGAAATGGCAACCCACACCAGTATTCTTGCCTGGAGAATCTCATGGAGAGGGGAGCCTGGCGGGCTGCCGTCCACGGGGTCGCAAAGGGTCACACACGACTGACCGACTGAGCATGCGCGCATGCTGGAATACGTGAAACAGGAAGCTGGCGAGGACCGGGCTTGTGTTAAAATCCTCAGGCTGCGTAGCAGTGTGGCTCTGAATGCAGCCTGGGGGCCAGCGCTGCCTCTGTGTACTGCCTGCCCACGTGAGAGGTCAGCCTGCACCGTGTAACTCAGCCCTGTCTCCACGCACACTGCTGGTTCCGAGGACGTTTTCATCACAGCACAGCAGGCTTTCTTAACCAAGGAGGCGATGCCCTCCTGCACATCCTGGCCCAAACTTCTAAGCTCCTTTTGGGCTGGTGACAGTTGCTGGGAACCCTTTGAGTAAGCCCCGACG
Organism: Oryx dammah; assembly: GCF_014754425.2. Lineage (NCBI taxonomy): Eukaryota > Metazoa > Chordata > Mammalia > Artiodactyla > Bovidae > Oryx > Oryx dammah. The sequence continues at coordinate 6,842,108 of NW_024070193.1, forward strand.
TCCTGTGCTCAGAATATCTGGGGGCCTAAGAAGAAATGACTGAGTCAGTCCTGCTCTGAGTTCCAGGCACTGGCAGCCAGGGAGGACCCTTCTCCCTGCCCTCGGGGAGATCCCGTGAAGCATCTCCTCCTTCACAGGCGCTCTGTCGCTTAGGTGTGACCAGACCAGACATCCTCACGTGTCTCTCTCTTTCCCTCTCTTTCACTAATGTCACACGCAGCCGACGCGCTCCCCGGGGTGCTGAGATGGCAGCAGCGTCTGTGGTCCTTGGTGACTCGATTTATCGAGGCCAGGACGTCTGGGAAGGCGCCCAGGCCTCAGCTGTTGAGCGACAAGGAGAAAGCCGAGGCCAGGAGGCTGTGGGAGTACAAGAACTCGGTCATCTCTCAGGTCAGAACCCTTCCCGGGACACTGGCTGATTCTGTGACTGAGCTCTCATGGTCTGTGTGGCCTGCCTGCCCTGGGGGGTGGGCACACTGGGTCTTCCTCCTGTCTCATTACGGTGGCCCCACTTCCCTTGAGTATTGGATCCTGTGGCTTCCGGTGTTTCCCCACGGAGGAGCAACGGTGCACGCGCCCTAAGGGCAAGGCGCGCTCTTGGGAAACAGCTCCCTCTAGTGATGATCTGAGGAGCCTGCCCGCTTTCCATGTTTCCATGTTTAACTCATCCTGGGGCTTCCCTGGTGGGATTCTTTACTCAGACAGTAAAGAATCTGCCTGCAATGCAGGAGACCCAGGTTCGATCCCTGGGTCAGGAAGAGCCCCTGAAGAAGGGAATGGCTACCCACTCCAGTATTCTTGCCTGAAGAATCCCATGAACAGAGAAGCCTGGTGGCTATAGTCCATGGGGTTGCAAAGAGTTGGACACGACCGAGCAATTAACACTTTCATTTTCAGATAGAGAATCAAATTTAATGTCATACCGATGACACACTATATATATTGTAAAAACAGAAATAGAATTTTAGTGTTGAAAGGGGTTGAAAAGACTGTTCATTACTGTCCTCATCTTTAGCCTCCTCATCGCTTCTGTGGGCAGAACTGAGGCACAGAACGGTTAAATGCCCTGTGAAGGTCACACAGCCCGTGAGGAACCGAGCAGAGAGTTCCCTGATACTCAGCATAGTGGAGACTTTTCCACTCAAACTTTGTTACACAGTATTTGTGTAAGTTATTGTGGAATGAATTTTGCAAATAAATTAATGGCTTATCTTCTTAGAGAATAGCATATTATTGTCCAAATCATTTTTAAAGATTCTTCATTGATAACATCCCTGTAAATTTTTTCATCTGAAAGTCTGCTGTAATACCATGACATTCACCTTTTTAAGAACTTTGTGGAAAAATGTCATATGTCTTTGAAAGAAAGCACTTAGGAAGTCTGAAGCCACTTTTGAATGGGTACCAGATACCCCAAATTCTCCTTAGACTGAATGTTTTCTGTTTTTTAAGATGTGCTGATTCAAACTTAGAAAGTCAGCCGAGGTCACTTCTCTGGACTCCGGTAACTGAGGACACTGAAGGAGCTGAGCTTTTCCTCTGGTTTGTGTGGACTGCAGTGGACTGCAGTGGCCCCGGATCCAGCATGGTCCCATTTAGTGACACTTCTTCAGCTTTATTTCCATCCTCTCTACCATGCTGTAGAGAAATAGAGCTCATGGAATTGACTTCAGTCATCTGAGTGCTGCCTGAATGATTGTCTGCGTATCGCATATTTTCTCTTTGAATTTGGCAAATTCTTCTCTTCTGTCAGATAATAGAATTAGGTTATTTCAACAAGCTGGAAACTCTTGACATCTTAAGGATGTGTTCGTTTTCTTTATCCTTACCCATGGTCAAAATTGAAAAGCATGCCAATAAGAAAAAGCTGACAAGTAGTATTTGTGTTCTTGTGTTGACTCTATTGGAGAAGGCGATGGCACCCCACTCCAGTACTCTTGCCTGGAAAATCCCATGGATGGAGGAGCCTGGTGGGCTGCAGTCCATGGGGTCACTAAGAGTCGGACGTGACTGAGCGACTTCACTTTCACTTTTCACTTTCATGCATTGGAGAAGGAAATGGCAACCCACTCCAGTGTTCTTGCCTGGAGAATCCCAGGGACAGGGGAGCCTGATGGGCTGCTGTCTATGGGGTCGCACAGAGTCGGACACAACTGAAGTGACTTAACAGTTGACTCTATATTTGAAAATGTAAGCCTCACCTTATCCCCATATACCAGTAATCTTCACTGTGAATTAAGGTCATGCGACTGTGGGGCAGTGCCCTCCTTTATCCCATCTCCTGTTTGCTGTTTGCTCATCAGGTGGGTCCCGCCTCCGTTTCAGGTAATGATCCGTGTTTTCTTCGGCACCTGCTGTGGGAACCAACCCTGTCGCAGCTGTAGAGGAAGAGGAGCAGTCTTGAGTGGCAGAAACAACATTGACTTTGACTTTAAAATTCTTTGTGCTGATAAAACATTATAGTGACTACTTGAGATAGTGAAAACAGTTATAAGTATCTTTTATGACATGCATTTAGTTCCACATTTTTTGGATAATTCAGTTTGTGTGTGTGTGTGTGTGTGGAAGCTTAACAGAACTTTGAACAAAGTGAATGATTATACTTTTACCAATAGGTGACTGCCCATTTCACAGAGGACTTCTCGCTGAACTCTGCGATTTCTCAGCTGATGGGACTCAGCAGTGCCCTCTCGGTAAGTGGCCAGTCTGTGCCCATTTGCTCCTGGCCAAGGGGGTTGTGGCTTTCAGTCACGTGGTGAGGTGGCCTGCCGCTCCCAGAGGGCAGAGACCATGCCTTTCTGGACGTTTTATTTCCAAAGTTTGGTGTGCAGCAGGTGAACAGGTGTGACTAGGTTAACCGATCAGCCTCACCTCAGGAAGACGCTGAGTGTTTGCAAGAACTGGCAAAGAATAGGCGGACCCCTGAGATCCTTGCGAGGGGCAGGAGGACCCCGTCCTGGGAGTTTCACAGTGCAGAACCTTTGAGCGAGTCTCTGCACTTCCTGCTGGTCCCGCACGATGGTTAGGAATCAGGACTGACCTGCATTCTAATCTAGGCTCCATCTCTCGCTTGACTGTGTGTCCAGGCCCAGGTGGCTCTCCCTCTGTCATAGTCCTTAGCTGCTTCATCTGTCAAATGGGCTAACAATACTGCGCTCAAAGGGTGGGAAGACCTAAACCAGGTAGCGTAAGCTCAAGGACGTGGTTAAATGCTCAGTCAACAGTGATATATCTGCTCGGGGCTTTCCTGGCGGTCCAGTGGTTAGGGCCCCGTGCTTCCACTGCAGAGGGCCTCACTCATATCAGGTTCAGTCCCTCATAAGGAAACTAAGATCCTGCAAGTTGTGTGGCGCAGCCAAAAAAAAATAAAATGGAACAATAATACAACTGCTGTTGCTGCCCCAGCTGTTTTTAATACTGTGATTCACCGGGGAAAGTTCTTTGCCTAGAACAAAAGTGATGTGAAGAGAGTCTCTTCCCGCCTGCTTGTCTCTGGACTTCAAGGACCTCCATGGCCTCTCTTACCCAGGCTCATCTTGCGTGCCTCGGTGTGTTACACTGCTGTTCTCTTCTCTCCCCCAGCAAGCTTCGCAGAGAGTTGCTCTCCACAGCCCCGAGTTCGAGGATGCTCTGTGTGCCTTGATGGTGATGGCCGCCCCCATGGCCCCTCACATAACCTCAGAGCTCTGGGCAGGTAGGTGGCGGAGGCCTCACTTGACCTGTTACTACCGACCAGCGTGTGCTTCAGCCACGTGTTGAGCCTGATTTGGGACTCGTGTCCTCAGCCGTGGGGCCCGGTGTGTGGCATTGGCCCTGGGGACCTCTCCGTGGAAATGCGAGCGAAGTGAGAGGGGGCAGTGCAGGAGGACTTGATGGCTGTGCTGGGCCCGGTTCTCCAGACCCTGTGTTCAGAGGTTCCCTCTGACTTCTGAGGATGTTTTAAAGGCGCTTGCAGGAGACAGCAGCCTAGGGATGCTGTGCTTACATCATGCTTTTATCTGGGAGTTTCTGAGAAGTAGTATTCATTTCTTTTTCATAGTTATTTTAGCTCTTCTCACCTGTTTATTCTTCTCAGTAGAACTCAAGTATAATTTTGTTAAGTTCTCCCAAAATCTCCTTGAGATATTTGACTGAGATTTTCTTAAGCCTGGAAGTAACCTGGGAAAGCCTCACGTCTTTACCACATCTAAGCTTCCATCCCAGAACACGGTCTGTCTCTCCATTTATTCAAGATTTCCCTCACCCCCCAGTCAAGTTTTGTAGTTTTCTTCATATGGATCCCACACATTTCTTGAGATTATTTTCAAATACTTCATCTCGCCATCAGTTCAGTTCAGTTGCTCAGTCAGGTTCAACTATTTGCAACCCCATGAATGGCAGCACGCTAGGCCTCCCTGTCCATCACCAACTCCCGGAGCTTGCTCAAACTCATGTCCATTGAGTCAGTGATGCCATCCAACCATCTTATCCTCTGTCATCCCCTTCTCCTCCTGCCTTCAGTCTTTCCCAACATCTTGCCATAGCTGATTTTATTTTTTTTATTCTAGCTGGAATCTTTTCTCTCTCTTATAATTTTTGACTGTAATACCTGGCATATGATTTCAGTAATTATTTACTTACTTGTAACCAGATTCAAAAGCAGAGACATTACTTTGCCGACTAAGGTCCATCTAGTCAAGGCTATGGTTTTTCCTGTGGTCATGTATGGATGTGAGAGTTGGGCTGTGAAGAAGGCTGAGTGCTGAAGAATTGATGCTTTTGAACTGTGGTGTTGGAGAAGACTCTTAAGAGTCCCTTGGACTCCAAGGAGATCCAACCAGTCCATTCTGAAGGAGATCAACCCTGGGATTTCCTTGGAAGGAATGATGCTAAAGCTGAAGCTCCAGTACTTTGGCCATCTCATGTGAAGAGTTGACTCATTGGAAAAGACTCTGATGCTGGGAGGGCTTGGGAGCAGGAGGAGAAGGGGACGACAGAGGATGAGATGGCTGGATAGCATCACGGACTTGATGGATGTGAGTCTGAGTGAACTCCGGGAGTTGGTGATGATGGACAGGGAGGCCTGGCGTGCTGCAATTCATGGGGTCGCAAAGAGTCAGACACAACTGAGCGACTGAATTGAACCAGATTCCCTATCAATCACTCTTCCTTCATTTAGGGGTAGAATCCTCTTGGATTTTCTAGGAGTCTGTGACCAACAAATAAGCCTAAATTTTCTCCTTTCTAACGGTTATGCTCTTGTGTCTGTTTACTTTCTTTAATATACTGCTTAGAAAACCACGTGTGATGTTAAAGAATACTGGTGGCAGCCAGTCTTCTCTCATTTCCAGATTTCAGCGGAACATGTTTCCCTGTGAGGCTTGCTGCTGGCTGCTGGTTAGGGTAGATATTCCCTGTCATGCTAAGGAAGCAGCCCTCTAGCCTTGTTTACCAGAACTCGCCTTAGGAAAGGGAGGTAGATTTTACTTAACGTCCATTCTTCAGTTGAGGTTTTGTAGCCTTTGCTTTTAATTTTCCCCTTTGCCCTGATGATATGACTTATGTCCAATTAATGGATTGCCTAATAGGCTATTGAGGGATTAATTTACCTTGACCACGGGGTAGTAAACCTTTAACGTTCTGTAAATTCTATCTGCTAGTGTTTTATTTAGAATTTTGCAATTATTCTCCTAGGAGAAACCAGCTTTTCCTCAGTGTGCCTCATCAGGTTTGGAAATGAGGGTTTCACTGCCTTCACCAAGTGAATTGAGTTGCTTCTGTGCTTTGGAACACACCACACAGGACAAGAACATCCACCCGTTCTTTGCTGAATAGACAGAATGCCGCAAAGGGAGGGTGGTATTAGGCCCTGCCAGGCTGCTGCCAAATTACATTAGCTTGTACACCCTTTCATTATCTCCATAGGCAGGAAAGACGCCTCTTTCATTTAGAGTTGGTGATCACATTAAGTCTTTCAAGTGGCACACTGTTAATTCTTTCCTACTCTTCTCTTCTTATAAAACAAAGCTTATCTAATTTGTAATAAACGTGTTCACTCTCACCCTGGAATGTACACATCTCTCCCTCTTATCATCATTTCAGTCCCGTATTATCTGTCTGCCTCCTTCATTCATTTCTCCCAGGAGGGACTGATGTAAATGGGGTTTTCAGAAACGCCCTCCTTGCGTGCCCCTCCAGTCTCTGTTTTAGGGCCAGGATTGGGAGGGTGGCAGGAGGGCCTGCTGTCTCCAGGGTCCTGTCCCCTCCTGGCAGGTCTTTCCAGAGGTGTACACTGCGGTGGTACCCTGTTAGTGTGTTTTTCGGTTGTGTGGCAGGCTCTCCTGAAGGACACACACTAAAGCCGTGTGATAGAAACTAGCCCGTTTCAAATTTGGCTCCATGTTTTTCCCCACATAGGACACCAGTGGGTTTTGTGAGTTGTGTTATAAGGAGAAGTGGGTCTAGATTGAACCTGAGTTTTCCTAACTGGTCTCGTTCAGTTATTCCGTGAACATTCATTGAGCGTGTATTTTGTGCCGGACCCTGTTCTAGACATTGGTGGGAAAGCTGGGGAGGGCATTCCGAGCTGCGGGCATTGCAGTCTGTGTTCATTCCCTTGAAAGGCCATCCCTCGAGCATTTAAAGAAGCAGTGGCTCTGCACGTGAGTGTGCGAGTGTGTGGCTCCGAATGGGAAGCGGGGCCGTGACGCAGTCAGGTGAGGAGTCCCACGCCCAGGCCCGGCACCCTGGCCATTAGCTCGAGGGTCTTTGTCCGGTGCCTTCTGCAGACGGTGGGGACCTGACCGCTTCCGGCCTCTCCCAGCGTCCGGCAAGGGCCAGTGTTACAGGAGTGAGTCCTCTGCAAGCAGAAGCACCGTGTTGTGAGGGGACATGATTGCCGTCGTCCACACTGTCAGTCTCTCTTCTCTCAAGGTTCAGGACTTTATTCTAAATAAGCATAGCTTTCAGGACTTCCCTGTGGTCTAGTGGGTAAGACTCCACACTCCCAATGCAAGGAGTCTGGGTTCAATCCCTGGTCAGGGAACTGGATCCCGCATGATGCAACTAAGAGTTTGCATGCCTCAACTAAAGAACCCACGTGCTGCAACAGCAACCACAGAACATCCCGCATGCTGCAACCGAGACCCAGCGCGGCCACATAAATAAACAAGAACATAGCTTTCATACAGCTGGCTTCCCTGCTGCATCTGAGGTAACTGCACAGTTACTACAGTGGAAGTATGGCCAGTGAGGGTGGGTTGTTCAGAAATTACCATTTCCCAGAGTTCCCCAGGAAAGCAGGTTTTCATGGAAGAGATCCTCCCCAAAGGACAGCAGATGTGAGATCTGTCTTTTGAGGGCCGTTCAGGGTCCATGGGCAAAATGGCCATCGTGGCTCTGGATAAAAGAAAACCTTTATAGAAACCCAGAGTACTTGATAGCCTAATAATGCCCTCTACCCATCATCTAAAGAGTCAGTGGAGACTTTCAGTGGGAAATGGAACCAGTGTCTTGGCAGTGTGCGCACGTTAACAGGATGAGGAAATCTTTTTTTCCTTCCTGACGCTCTGGATCTGAGAAGGTCAGGAGACCACATGTGAATTTACAGTTATCTTTTGTTTACCATCATAGAAAATTGTCCTGTCCACGAGAGTGTTAGGGAAATTTTGCATGTTTGGAGTCACTGACACTGTTTCCAGACAAAGGACACAAGGTTTCCCCTTTGGGTTCCCTAAAGCAAAGCAAATCCTAGAGTTTTCCTTGAAAATTATGTCTATACACATACTGTAAAACCCTCAACTCTTTCAAAGTGTGCGTCCTGGGTTCTCTCGCATCCTCACCCCTACGCCGCTCAGTTGTTTGACGATCGAATTGTCAGAACTCCATACGCGTATGTGAAATTTTTCTCCCTTACTGTATTGAGTATTGTGTAGAGTAGTTCTATATCAATACTTACAGGCTGACCCTATTCTTTTTTAACAGCTTCATGGTGTTTTTTACCCAGTGAATATTCTGTTAGTTATTAAACAGTCACCTGTTGATGGGCATTTGAGTGATTTCTCCTCTTTGTCTTGTGTGTGTGTGTGTGTGTGCACGCGCGCGTGCTACTTTAAAATTAGCCAAATATAAGCTATTCAAAATGTGGTGATAAGACCTCCCATTTCTGTTTCTCTGGCCATTTTTACAGTTCAACAGTGACTTTTCCACCTTGGTTTTTGCATCTTGCTTCTACCTCTTGCTGTCTCTGAGTCTCCCATCAACATCTTGATTATGAGGGTCACAGCACGGTGACCCATGGCCTCCCTTAAGTTTCTCAAGTAACTCATGATCTTGAAGTATAGTCTACCACCACAGATTTTTTTCTTCGTAAAAATGGTGGTAAAATATTGTAGCTATATTGTTTTGCTGTGCATATAGGCTGTATTCATTAATTTCAACAAAACCACAAATCATGTGACTTTCCTGGCAGTCCAGTGGTTAGGACTCTTAAGCTTTCACTGCAAAGGGCACAGGTTCAGTCCCTGGCTGAGGAATTAAGATTCTGCAAGCCACTCAGAGCCAAAAAAACACCTGCAAATCCACAAATCATCTAGAAGTGTGTGTGTGATACTTGTAAGGGATAGTAAGACATTTGCTGATGTTCGGATGGTTTTATACATGAAAAAGCCTCTTGATGAAAGTGAAAGAGGAGAGTGAAAAAGTTGGCTTAAAGCTCAACATTCAGAAAACGAAGATCATGGCATCTGATCCCATCACTTCATGGGAAATAGATGGGGAAACAGTGGAAACAGTGTCAGACTTTATTTTGGGGGGCTCCAAAATCACTGCAGATGGTGATTGCAGCCATGAAATTAAAAGATGCTTACTCCTTGGAAGGAAAGTTATGACCAACCTAGACAGCATATTGAAAAGGAGAGACATTACTTTGCCAACAAAGGTCCTTCTAGTCAAGGCTATGGTTTTTCCAGTAGTCATGTATGGATGTGAGAGTTGGGCTGTGAAGAAAGCTGAGCACCAAAGAATTGATGCTTTTGAACTGTGGTGTTGGACAAGACTCTTGAGAGTCCCTTGGACTGCAAGGAGATCCAACCAGTCCATCCTAAAGGAGATCAGTCCTGGGTGTTCATTGGAAGGACTGATCCTAAAGCTGAAACTCCAGCACTTTGGCCACCTCATGCGAAGAGTTGACTCATTGGAAAAGACTCTGATGCTGGGAGGGATTGGGGGCAGGAGGAGAAGGGGACAACAGAGGATGAGATGGCTGGATGGCATCACGGACTCGATGGACGTGAGTCTGAGTGAACTCCGGGAGTTGGTGATGGACAGGGAGGCCTGGCGTGCTGCGATTCATGGGGTCGCAAAGGGTCGGACATGCCTGAGCGGCTGAACTGAACTGATGCATGCTGTTTCCACGTTATTTTGTCATTGTTTAGTCACTGAGTCATATCCAACTCTTTTCTGACTCCATGGACTATAACTCACCAGGCCCCTCAGGCCATGGGAAAATTGGAGCTGGCTGCCAGTCCTGCGTTGGCAGCGGATTCTTTACTGCTGAGCCAGTGTCAGCAGAACACTTTCTGTGGGTAAAGGCTAGTGTGGAGCAGCGTCTCTCCCTGTCCATTTCCTTGGCAGTACCTGGGCTGGATGGGCCATGGTGGGGACACAGTCTCCAGGTTTCCCTGTGTGTGATGAGGATTGGGGTGGAGTGGAGATAGGCGTGAAGCTGGTCATCAGGGGAGGCCTGCCATCCAGAGACACCACGACCATCTGCTCTCGCTCCAGGGGCCATGGTGGCGTGGCCACCTCACCAGCTCTCGGAGAGGGAGAAGAGGGTCATTTTGGTTCTTGCACAGGAAGGTCAGCAACAGCAGCTCTCCAGGGAGGGGCAGGAAGAGAGTGGGCTGAGAGCGACAGCTGGCCTCGAACGGTGGTCTGTGTATCAGAGCCTTGCTGCTTCCCAGCCCGTGTTCAGACTTTCTCTGTGTGCTTCCCAAACACCAGCTCCCGGCCTGACCTATGTCACGTAAAGAAAGCATTGTATTTGCCATGCAAATAGTTGGTATTTTTAGTTTCCTAAAGAGAGCAGGAAGGCAAAAACATGGGGTAGAGCCTGGGGTCATGAGTTTCTGTTCCTCCCTGCTGAGCAGGATGGGGCAGGGATGGGGGGTGGGGGCCCCTCTCCCATCTATATGGAATCCCTGGCGGGGGCTGCTGACCACTATAAATAAGCATCCTGATTGCTCCAGGAAGGCTGGGCTTCCTCATTTTTTTCTGAAGTGGAATTTGTAACAGCTTCTGCACAGAACATTTGTGTCCAGGGTCCTTTCGTCTCCCAGGCATCCTGTGCAACTGCCATGCGGAGGCTCTGGAATGCTGCCCATGGCAGCTGGGTCACAGGACAAGCCATGCTGGCCCAGCCAGCTAAAATAAAGACCTGATTATCTCCCTTCTGTGACCTCTGTCCTGTATTTAGATATGAGTCTCAATAGGAACCCTTCTGAGGAACCAGCAGGAAGCTCCTTTCTGCTTCGGCCAAGAGGCACATCTATTGGAAACAGAGCAGGTTGTTAGAAGCAGGGGAAACCCAGGGCCCGGGGCCCAGGAGTACATCTCCGATGCCACTTGGTTCTCAGGCCCCCAGGGACCTTCCCTTTCCCCAGGTTGTCATCTGGCAGCACAGGCTTACAGTAGGAGTGCCAGAGAGTAGAGCACAGGACGCTGGGCAAATGCGCAACGTCCGCATGAGGACTGAGCCGCACGGGTCGACAGAATAGACACCAGTGCCGTTGAGAGTCCACAGACCTGAGGCTGGTCTCGGAACGGTCTCTCAGAGCTTAGGACAAAGTAAGGAGCTTAGGCCCATTGCACGTGTCACTCAGCACACATTCCAGTAAAACCGCCTGTATTTTTGGTAGCAAGACTTTCTCAGTGAAGGAGGCAGTGTGCTGATTCATATTCCGGCCCGTTCATCACCTTGTCACACGCAGGCATTTTAAGTATCTTCACAGTAAATAGTTCTGCACCTATCCCTAGTATGTGCTGTGATTAGTCGCTCAGTCGTGTCTGACTCTTTGCGATCCCATGGACTGTAGCCCGCCAGGCTCCTCTGTCCGTGAGGATTCTTTCGGCAAGAATATTGGAGTGGGTTTCCCTGCCCTTCTCCAGGGGATCTTCCCAATCCTGGGATCGAACTCAGGTCTCCTGCATTGCAGGCAGATTCTTTATCGTCTGAGCCAGCAGGGAAGCCCATCTCTAGTATAGTATTTTGTAAAACAAAAATCACAAACCAGTAGGGAAGAGACGCTTTATTCAGTGGAGTCAGTTTGGAAAACTGCTATGTATTTTTTTTAAGAATGTGTTTTTTTTCATGTTATACACAAAATAAATTACAGATAGATAAATTATAAATAAATGAAAAACAAAATGAAACCTTAAAAAGAAACCAGGAGAAAATTCTTGAACTGATGTTGCAGTATGGGAACACTGTTTATAAATATCTTTTCAAATTACAAAAGTCATGAGTATTCCATGTAGAAAAATCTATAGTTTTTTTTTAACAGAAAGATTGCCTATACTTATACTCCCATGGATAATCCTTGCTGCTATTCTGCTGTTTTTCTTTTTTTTTCCTAATAATTTATTTTAAAGTGGTCCTAGATCATAGATCTGCAGTCATATGGCAGAAGCAAATATTCATTTTTTTCAGCCAGAACCTAGACATGTCAGAGACACTCCAGTGGTAAATTCCAAGAAATACAAACTCACAGCCAAGAATCATAAAACTCACTAGGAAACAAGGCAGCATGAGTGAGGCAACAGAAAAAAGGAGAGAGGGGTCAGACCCACAGAGACTTCAGATATTGGTGTTATCAGTCAGAGAGTGTACAGTAAGTTTAATATGTTAAAAAAAAAGAATGAGTTTAAGATTAACAAAAGCTATAAAAGTCCAGCAAATTAGGAAAACAACACAGCGCTTAAAAGAACTGAAAATCATAACTTTGGAAGTAAACCACTGTGAATGAGTTCAACAACACATCTGATACAGCTGATAAGAAAATTAGTGAACTGAGAGACGGATCTTGCGCAATTACCCAGAAAGTAGCAAAGACAGGTGAGGCACAGGAAACAGGGAAGGGCTGCTGGAGGGCAGAGTGAGGGCGTCTGAGGCATGCTTCTGGGGTTTCAGCAGGAGCAGGAGCCGAGAATGGGGCGGAGAGGCCATCCGAAGAGAGAGAAGCCCAGGTGCAGAACGCCCCCCACATTCTGCTGGTCTTCCTCAACTTTTCTGTTTATATAAACATTTGCTAAAACTATGACCACAGTATATATATATTGTGTGTCATCATTTTCCATGAAGCTGATTACTAGTTTAAAATGTAGGAGAAAAGAGAATCCAAAACTGTGTCTATAGCATGATCCAGGTGGTGGTTTGGCTTGATTCTGTGGATATAAGATCATACAAATATTCATTCAATACATTACATTACTATCTTTCTTTCAAAATAAAAAGTTTTATAGATGCTATCCATGTGAACGTGATTTGTTTGTTTGTTTTTTGACTTTTTACAAATTTTCTGCAAGGAGTATGCATCACTTTTGTCATCAAAGAAAATAAAACATTATCAACTCACAGCCCAGTGTTCGGGACTGGCATTGGTGGGATTCCTTTCCTCTGTCCCAGACTCAAACTTCAAATGTATCTGCTGGTCTCAAGGCTGATAATAAGAGGTGGGGGGTGAGGGGTGGGGGGCGTGGAATGCAAGGGCCACGCCACCTCTACCAGCCCTGGAGAAATCACTCACAGTGTGAGGGCTGTGCCGTTGCCGTGGCAACGCCCCCACATGGGCACACTGGCCACATTTACGTGCCCACTCGCTCAAGGCCTGCCTCTGGGAGGACCAGGAGGCGGCGGTGAGGTGCCAGGCCACAATTGCCCAGGCATCGGTTTTTCTGCCCCGTGTACTTCCTTCACATTTGGGGGCATCTTTTGTACTCCCAATATCAACAGAGGCTCAGAGGTTGAACCCTCCCTGCTAGAGAAGCCCTGGTTGAAGCCCTAAAACGCAGACCACTGGCCGTGAGCATCTCTGGGGTGCTGAGCCTCCTTGGCCTTGGGGGCTGCAGCGCGAAGCACTGGGGAACTCAAGACTGGAGAAGCTTTCATTCCTCCCAGCTTCCTCGGGTTGGAGCCACCCTGAGCCAAGGACAGCTCTTTCCAATTTGGAAGTGGCGGGAGCCTCTCACGAGAGGAAGTTTTAGCTGAGAAGTTGAGCTCCCTCTGAGTAGGTCCAGAAGGAACACTCTGCTGTTCTCAGCATGTTGGCCCAGTGGATTAGGAGTCAAAGGACTGGGTGGGAGGCCCTCTCAGACCACAAGTATTCTTGGGCCAGAGAGGAAGCAAACACAGCTCGTTACTTTGGGATCCACACAAAGGATTCCTTCACCAGCGGGACTGCAGAGACCAAGGGAAGTCAGCATCCTTGCTTTTCCAAATGCACACTTAAGAACCGTGTGTTTACCCGCCTTTATGGCTCTGGGTATCGTTGAAAAAAAAAGAGAAAGCCACCTGTAAACTGGGATGGTAGTTCTCTGGTGGTCCAGTGGTTAAGACTCCACGCTTCCAGTGCAGGTGATACAGGTTTGATCTCTGGCCAGGGAGCTGGAATCCCACATGCCGCTAGGTGCAGTCAAAAAACAATTTTTTTCCCCAAACTTTAGTTTTTGTTTTGCGGGTCTGACTGATTAACAATGTTGTGGTGGTTTCAGTTGAACAGCAAGGGACTCAATCGTACATATACACTGTATCCATTCTCCCTCAAACTAGCCTCCTATGGACAAAATATATTTGATAAATAAGCTGGGATGATGAGCAAGGCCGAAGGAACTGGGGGCCCCTGGTGGGCTGTGGAAAGCCATGGTGGGGCCCCCGGGGCCTCAGCTGGCTCCAGGGCAGGCCGTGTCGGCACAGATGCTGTACAGCCTGCTCTTGTGAGCCCGTGTGTGCTCAGTGACCCTCCGTGTCTCCATGTTGCAGGCCTGGCGCTGGTGCCACAAAAGCTGTGTGCCCACTACGCCTGGGATGCCAGCGTGCTGCTTCAGGCCTGGCCCACCGTGGACCCGCAGTTCCTCCAGCAGCCTGAGGTCGTGCAGATGGCGGTTCTGGTGAGTGCCTCCCGAGGCCCCCTGCACCCGGGGGAATCTCAAACACACACGCACACACGGCCGGGTCTGGAGGTTTCTCGCCAGGCCTTGCTAGCCCACCCGACTCTCTGCCCGACCTTCCAGCCTGTCTTGCTTTGCCAGCACCTTCAGTTTTGAGGTTACCACATACCAAAATCTTGTGAGCAGAAAACTGGTGACCCTCGAGCTTTTGAGAGCATGGAAAGAATCAACCTGTCCTGCCTTAGGTGTTCTAACTTTCTTCATTCCCATTGTGTTTCAGGCTCTCTAGGTTTCATTCAACTGCTCTTGGCTTTTGGAAAGGGTAGGGTGATAGTGAGGTGGTGCGCATGGAATCCCTCACTCTGCAAAATATATTTCAGGAAGGCTACATGAAATCTCTTTTTTGGTAAAGTTGATCATTTTAAGTACATAGAAGTAGTAGTTCTGCTCTAGTTTATCTTTATGCATTTAGTTTGCTTAATCTGAGACCCATTGTGAGGAATATCTCTTCAATATGCTGATGTGGCTGAAGAGGGAAAGAAAACAAGGGGCAGACCTTTTAGTCTGAACCACACGTGGGCCAGCCAGCCAATTTACATCCCAACTCTCATCACCCTGAAAGGTAGGCATTACTGTCCTCATTTTTTTTTTTTTAAGCTGAGGACACAGGCTCAGAGAGCTCATCACTTTGCCCACATTTGTTTATTCTTGAGTTATTATCCAGTTACCTCCTCTACCTTAACACAGGCTCTTGGGACCCAAACCCAACACAACAACCCGGGTCCCTGCCCTCGTGGAGCTTAAAGCCTGGTAGAAAAGATAGGGGAAAACAAGAAGGAAAGAAAAATAGAAACAAAATTATTGCAAACTGTGGAACGTGCCACAAACAAGTCACCCAGAGGCTGAGGGGTAGCCGGGCCTGCCAGTCCCCTGCTGCTGCGTCTGCCAACCCCGGGCCCTGCGGGCAGGTCCACTTTGGGAAGGACAGAAACCCCCAGGAGACTGGCTCCTTGTCAGCCACTCTTTGTCCTCACCCTCTCCCCTGGCACCCAGGCCCTCAATGCCTCCTGCTCACCTGCCCACAGAGGGCGAGGAGCTGAGGCTGCCTGGCTAGGCTTCTTCCCAGAGTCCTCAAAACTAGCCTGTGTCTCAGAGAGGCGATTTCTTTAATCTGATTAACGTTTCTAAGAAATAATTCTCTTGTATACTTCTAAGGACTCGTCCTAAGCTCAGGTGAGAAAGGCCAACTTTTTTTTTTTTTTTTTTTTTTTTGCCACACCTTGTGGCCTGTGGGATCTTAGTTCCCTTGACCAGGGATCAAACCAACTCCCCCTGCAGAGTCTGAACCACTGGACCACCAGGAAAATCCCAGAAATGCCAACTTGAGACGCTGAAGTTCTAGTCTGAAAATGTCTTTCCATTTTAAATTAACCACCGCGGAAAAGAAATTGAGTTTTGATAATTGGTAAAATAATCTTAGATTTCCATTGAAATAAAAATTCAAGATTTAAAATGCATAGGGCTCCCTGCAAGCACACCCAGCTCAACAACCTCAGGGTCGGGGTGTCGAGGCCTGCTGGCCTGTCTCCGCGTGATCTCACTGAGTGCCAAGGCCAGAAATAGAAGCTGCAGCACAGACCGTGTGACCCAGCGCAACTCAGTTCAGCCGCGCCCCTGTGCTCTGAGCCCAGAGGCACCGCCTCATGTCCGTGGAGCCTGGCACCAGGAGCAACCGTCTGGGGAAGCACACACGTTGTCATGCACACTGACAATTTGTGTAGCCTCCAAGTTAAGACATAAGAGCTTGGGACTTGGACCACCTCACTTTGCAAAATGCTTGATCTCTCTAAGCCTCAGTTTCCTCAGTTAGAAAATGGGAGGCAAATCCAGGGCCTGCCTCACCTGATTATGCCAAGAATTAAATGGAGCGTGCCAGGAGTGCTTAACCTGGTTCTGGAGGCACTAATGACAAAACCCACTAACACCCAGTGAGCATCAACTAAGAAGCCGGCTCTGCCCTTAGAACTTTCCAGATACTAACTCGTTGATCCTGCACAGCAGCCCAGCAGCCTGCTGTTCTCCCCATTTCACAGACGAGGCCCCGTCTCCCGAGGAGGAAACAGTGGCAGCACGGGGCTTGGTAGCTCGCTTGGTAGATGGTAGCCGCTGCTGGCATAGGCGTCGCTGCCTCTGGCAGCTGGGGCGTTGGGGAACATGTCCTGAGGAAGAGGACGTGACCTTGGCTTTGAAAAAGGAGCAGCTTTTCCCCGGTGGAGGGAAGGAGCCACAGCGGGGGAAGCCCTCCCTGGACCGGGAGCCGAGGAGGGACTGGAGCATAGGCAGGGCCACTCTTGAGAGAGGGCTGGACTGCGTCTAGAGCGGTTGGGGGCTGGCAGGGAAGAGAGGGGGTCCGGGGGTCATCCCATCTCCAGCATTGGCTGGAATGGGGACCTGGTCTTTGGCTTCCTATTCCTGTCCCTCCGCTTGGCCCTCTGAGAATCGGGGATGGAATGGCAGTGACCTACCTCACGGGCCTGTGACGGGGATAGACAGGGTCTCTCAGGTGGCTTGTGGAGCGTGGTGCCTGGCACAGAGACAGAGAGCTCAGACAACAAGTGCCTTTATTGTCGTGAGCCACTGTGGGGCTCCTGTCAGTGAGCAGTGGATGGGGCGCTTAAGGGGTAGGGGGACAGCACTCGCGGCCAGGGGCCCACCAGGCAGCTGTTGGAAAAGTCCTAGAGAACAACACAGAGGCCTGGCCCCAGGCCGAGTGGTGAAGTGGAGGTGTCAAGACCAAAGGGCTGAAGCTAGCAAGGCCACCAGCTAGGGACCTGGAGACCTTCCTAAAGGCAAACAGCCGCTGTTTGAGGTGATGTCGTCTTTGCTGTCGTCTAGGTGGTGGGAGTAGTAAAGAACCTGCCTCCCATCCCGTCCTCTAGGTGGCGCTAGTGGTAAAGAACCCGCCTGCCAATGCAGGCGATGTAAGAGACGCGGGTTCCATCCAAGTCAGGAAGATCCTCTGGAGGAGGACATAGCAACCCACTCCGGTATTCTTGCCTGGAGAATGCCATGGACAGAGGGGCCTGGCAGGCTGTAGTCCATGGGGTCGCAGAATCGGACACTACTGAAGTGTCAGCACACACAGCACAGCACAGCGATCTAGGCCAATGCAGCCTCTAAAAATGCCACCAAGTTCTACAGAAATCTGAAAAGATAAATGGATGACTGTGGGATCCTGGATAATATGCTTTGGTTGAAACTTCAGAAGTTCTTCCTGGTAATTTTTCACGATACAGTGACTATTTTCCAAGTTAAAAACTGGAGCATTTCACGAAAGAAACGTAAGCATTCTGACAAGAGCCACTGGGACAGAGGAAGCTGTTCAGAAGCTATCTGGATCACATGTCACTTTCCTTAGCAACAATATCAGTTCATATTTGATGTGAAATTTAACCTTCACATCAAATTATTGAACCAACATTCAGTGAATAATACCACTGGTGTCTAGAACTGTTCAGTTCAGTCACTCAGTCATGTCCAACTCTTTGCGACCCCATGGACTACAGCATACCAGGCTTCCCTGTCCATCACCAACTCCCAGAGCCTACTCAAAACTCATGTCCATTGAGTCAGTGATGCCATCCAACCATTTCATCCTCTGTTGTCCCCTTCTCCTACTGCCTTCAGTCTTTCCCAGCATCAGCGTCTTTTCCAATGAGTCAGTTCTTTGCATCTGGTGGCCAAAGTATTGTAGCTTCAGCATCAGTCCTTCCAATGAATATTCAGGACTGATTTCCTTTAGGATGGACTGGTTGGATCTCCTTGCAGTCCAAGGGACTCTCAAGAGTCTTCTCCAACACCACAGTTCAAAAGCATCAATTCTTTGTCGCTCAGCTTTCTTTAGAGTCCAACTCTCACATCCATACATGACCACTGGAAAAACCTTAGGTTTGACTAGACAGACCTTTCTTAGTAATGTCTCTGCTTTTTAATATGCTGTCTAGGTTTGTCATAGCTTTTCTTCCAAGGAGCAAGCATCTTTTAATTTCGTGGCTACAGTCACCATCTGCAGTGATTTTGGAGCCAAAAAAAGTCTGACACTGTTTCCACTGTTTCCCCATCTATTTCCCATGAAGTGATGGGACCAGATGCCATGATCTTAGTTTTCTGAATGTTGAGTTTTAAGCCAACTTTTTCACTTTCATCAAGAGGCTCTTTAGTTCTTCTTCACTTTCTGCCACAGGGTGGGATCATCTGAAGTTATTGATATTTCTCCCAGCAATCTTGATTCCAGCTTGTGTTTCTTCCAGTCCAGCGTTTCTCCTGATGTACTCTGCATATAAGTTAAATAAGCAGGGTGACAATATACAGCCTTGATGGACTCCTTTTCCTATTTGGAACCACTCTGTTGTTCCATGTCCAGTTCTTACTGTTGCTTCTTGACCTGCATACAGATTTTTCAGGAGGCAGGTCAGGTGGTCTGGTATTCCCATCTCTTTCAGAATTTTCCACAGTTTGTGGTGATCCACACAGTCAAAGGCTTTGGCGTAGTCAATAAAGCAAAAGTAGATGTTTTTCTGGAACTCTCTTGCTTTTTCGATGATCCAGCGGTTATTGGCAATTTGATCTCTGGTTCCTCTGCCTTTTCTAAATCCAGCTTGAACATCTGGAACTGTACCGGCCCATTTTAGGGTGGTGTGAATCCTGTTTCCAGGTTGTCACACGTGAGTGCCCCTTTCTGGAGCCAGTCATCAGGAAGGGAGGTTGCCCGGGTTCCCCAGAAATTAATTAGTCCACATGAAACGCCCTATAGCCAGACCTGAACTCAATGTGATCTTCAGGAACACAGTTATCCCTCTCCTCCTGAGTACAGCCTAAACCATCTCATGCTGAGAGTTTTTGACATAATTCCCACCAAAGTGTGATGGGGGCAGCATTCAGGAAACACGGGGTGGCGCCCCCGCCCCTCTCTGCGGTATTCAGGCATTAATCCCACCCGTCTCACTACACTTTGCTCTTCTGGGTAGCTGGGTGCCGCCTTTTCTTTCTCTCTTCCCACACCCTCTCCCCACACAGAGACAGCAGCACCCTTTAGGGGCAGTGAGTGTCAGGCTGCCTACAGCCCCAGGCTTTCCTCATGGGTTGTCTCTCTTCTCGCCTTCTCAGATCAACAACAAAGCCTGCGGCAAAGTCTCCGTGCCCCAGAATGTCGCCCAGGACCAGGACAAAGTCCACGAACTGGTTCTCCAGAGCGAGCTGGGTGTCAGACTCTTACAGGGGCGAAGCATCAAGAAGGCCTTCCTCTCTCCGCGCACCGCCCTCATCAACTTCCTGGTGCAGGAGTGACTGAAGGCCCGCTGCGGCCCCTCCTCCAGGTCTGGGGCGAAGGAAGGAGTCTGGGGCCCCGGCTCAGGGAAAAGCCCAGTGTCTTGAACGTCTGCCTTTGCATTCTGATGGGTTGGCATCCGCAGGGCGCCTCTGCAGTGTGATCTGGTGCCGGGGTGAGGGTGGGTAGGGGCAGAGGAGAAATATGAGTGAAGTGGGGTGGGGAGCACATACCTCCGCCATTGCAGGTGAGGGAAGCATCTAGCCCCATGTGAAGCTCCCAGAGATTTGGCCGGGTGGGAGCAGGAAGGTGAAAAGAGAAGCAGATGAGCCTGAACATGAAGCTTCTCTATAGCCTGAGTGCCTCTGGACCCCAGAAACTGCACTGCCTTCAGTGGGTCTGAGCAGTGTGAGGCCACACCGAGGATGTCGGGGGGCTCAGGAGCAGCTCGAGCAGTCACTGTTGATTGGTGACGGAGCCTCAGCCTCACGGCAGAGGGTCTCCTGCCTGCGGTTGGATCCAGATATCCACGTGCAGCATGGACACTGGCGTCTTCAGAAGTCACTCAGAGGAATTCCCTGGCCGTCCGGTGGTTTGGACTTTCACTGCTCTGGACCCCGGTTCGATCCCTAGTCGGGAAACTAAGATCCTGCATGGCTGGCACAGCCAAAAAGAAGACAAAGAAGAAATTGCTGGGAATCAAGAGGCAAGCAGGGCTAGTCTGGCTGCCTGCACCCAGGCTCCTCAGCCCTGCCTGGCTGGCTGTTTCCACCGAGGCTCAGCTGGGCTCGCCTGCCCGGCCTGCTCTGATGTCGGTCTTCAGGCCTTCGGGTGAAGCACTGCTTGGCACTGTGAATGGGGAGCAGCCCCTCCCGACTGCCCCCTCAGGGTGTCACATTTACTGTGAAGTGAAGCGGAACCAAGCTGCTTCCAGCCTGGCCGGAACCCATCTCAGAGCCCACCACAGCTCAACAGGGTGTCTGCTCACGTGCGCCCCAGATGGCAGTGCCGCCCTGGGTGTGGACCCCAGAGCCTGTTGTCAGGAAGAACGAGTCCACCGCCGGCAGGGGTGGGGGTGGGGGGCTGGTGCCACCCAGGTGTCGCCTCTTGTGCTCCAGTCACAGCAGCTGGCTGCCAGGAAGACCCCCGTGTGATGTATGTTAGGGTGATCCTGGGTTTTGGTGAAGTCAGAGGTTAGGTGCTCTTAACAGAACTGGCCTCAATCCACTGAGTACTGTTTAATATGAGGAGAGGAGGAGAATCCAGACATGTTGTGATGCTGAAAAATCTGTATTTGTTCCCTGATGCCTTTTTCTGAAGTAGGCTCAAATGTGGTCCCCTGCAGTTCAGCAGTTAACAGATGACTTTTTTTTTTAATGGAATAAAATGTTTGTCATGTATGACTTCGGGACAAATGTGTGATCCTGGAATAGTCACCATATTCCAATTCTAGGAGTTAATCAGGAACACGCTGAGTTATTCTGTTATTTTCTGAAGCACTGGCTATGTGCCTGACTCTATGTGGACTGTTTTAAAGTGGGATGCATGGGAAACTTACCAACCACGGTAGACAGTACTAACTCAGAAACAGCAGCTAAGTCACTTGGCTCAAGCTTAATACTCTGCCTGGACCCCATGCCCAGAAATCCTGGTATAACTGATCTCGAGTGCACTTCGGCATCAGGGATCTTATTAATAGAATCTCCACACTTGACTGATTGTTGATTGTTAGTTGTTCAGTCGTGTCCAACTCTTTGCGACCCCATGGACTGTAGCCCGCCAGGCTTTTCTGCCCATGGAATTCTCTGGGCAAGAGTACTGGAGTGGGTAGCCCTTCCCTTCTCCAGGGGATCTTCCTAACCCAAGAACTCGGGTCTCCTGAACTGCAGGCAGATTCTTTACGGTCTGAGCTACAAGGGAAGCTGACACAGGTGCTCCAGAGGTGATTCTAATGGCCAGCTAAGTTTGAGAACCACTGGATTAATTGATTCATTTGAACCATAATGTCTAACTAGTCCTTTCTCTCCCTAACCTTCAGCTTAACTGGGATGAATTTGGTCCAGGACCAAAGCACAGCGAAGCAGAGTCAGGAAAGACTTGGACTGGAAGGGAAGGCAGGGGTCAGAACTCTGGAGCAAGTATTTAAGATGTTCCCAGAGCTGGCCTGAGTGGGCCAGATCCTATGGCGTGTCCCAACAAATGCAGGCGCACTACAAGCAAACATGAGGATCTTCGGTTCCAGGAGGGGAGTGAGTGCATTTGCCTCATTGTCACGTTTACTCCTAAAGCAAGCTAAGTGGTCTTGAGTCTGTCAGGAAGATGAGGGCAGGGATCCCTTTATTAGCACATAATCTGGCCAGAATAGTGGCTGAGTGAAGCTTCAAGACCACTGGACTAAACAGCATGGCTTCTGAGAACTTCTCCAAGAGGAGAACAAAGTTTTGGAAACAGATGAGCGCATTGGTATCACTGAGCTAGTTGGTGTAATGGAACAATTGAACAGAAGAACCTGATCCCTGGGGTGGGGAATGATCTCAATCCTTTATTAACTGCCTTGATTAGGTCAAAACCTGGACTGAACAAGTTCCCTTGCATTATGTCATTTAATTTCCACTAAAACCCTAGAGGGAAAGAATGTGTCTGTCATAAATATGAAGAAACCCAGGTTCTGAGGTTCAGTGATTTGCTCAGTTTGCACAGCTAATAAGTAGAAGCTTTTTTGTTGTTGCGGTCGTTAAGTCACCAAGTCATGTCCAACTCTTTTGCAACCGGGTGGAGTGTAGCCTGCCAGGCTCCTCTGTCCATGGGATTTTCCAGGCAAGAATACTGGAGTGGGTTGCCATTTCCTTCTCCAGGGCATCTTCCCAACCTTGGGATCGAACCCGAGTCTCTCGCATCTCCTGCATCAGCACGTGGATTCTTTACCACGGCCCCACAGTAAGTAGAAGAACCAGACCCAAACCCCGGTCCTCTGGCCTCCAAATCGCCTTGTGCCACGCACCATGTCTACCAGTCCCCTCACCTCGTTGCCCATCTTGCTGGAAGTACTAGACTAATGTTGGCTGGAAGCTTGGGGCTCTCTAGGGATGCCTCATGACTGCATGGAGTGGCCATTGTTCTTGTTGCCTCTGTGCTGCCTTGGCTTAGGGTTCCCTGATTGATGGCCTGAGGCTTCTGGGGGCAGATGGCCTGGTGATGTGAGCTGGAGGTTTGAGGCCACATGAAGAAGTCTACCAGAGATCCTTGCAAGCCACTCATGGCCCTTGACAGGCCAGTGCTCAGACAGGATAGACTCCAGACCTAAAGCTGAGCATCCGAAGTTGGCTTCGGTTTTCATCTCTAGGTGGTTTGATTCCTGATCTGAGCCCAAGTCGGAATTAGGAGGCTGCTAGTGCGCACAGCCATGCACCTGGGCTGATGACATTCCTGCCAGGCCACTACTCACGCCAGAGGGCTTGTTTCCTGCACCAGCTGCCCCGGCCTCCACCACCTGCCACCCTCTTGGTCTTTCTCCTCCCAGGAGGGAAGGGAAGGAGGCAGACAAGCCTCCAGGGTCATTGTGTGCACCAAGCACCGTGCAGGGGGTTTTGCTGCTGCTCTTCAAGCCTCACAGCAATGCTGCAAAGTGAGAATTATGGCCCACAGTCTTTAAGGAAGGAAACCGAAGCCTAGCGAAGTACAGCGAGTTACCTACGTCCTGCCACTGGTAACCGCTCGAGCCAGGATTCAGCCCCCATTCTGCCTTCCTGTTCACGGCTCATGCTTTCTCCAACCTGCCTTCCAGGAGGGAAGAAGTGGGGTGTCTTGGGAGGAAATACAGCTTGTTCTTTCTGTCCCAGGAATTCTAAACTGGAGCTCTGGTGTGTGTATGCGGCCTTGCGGAATGCAGCCCAACACTCCTGACTCACCTCACCGCAGACGCTCCTTGAGGAAGCGGGCTGGGCTTTTGTACCCCAAATCCATCCATCACTGGCTGTGGGCCAGCCCGGAGTGGAGGGAGGTAGTTAATTTTCTGGGCATCTTGGGATGGAGGGACTCCCACTGGCTCAGGGTAGGTTTCCAGAGAGGAGCACAGCCGAGCCGTCAGCAACCAGCATGTGTGGGAGCTGGGGCTAGGCGCCCCTGCCTATGAGGAGGACCTGGGGGAGCACTCAAGGTGACCACCACTAGGAGAAAGGGTGCGAATCCAAGCTTGAGAAGCAGGCGGCCTGGGGGGCAAGGAAAGGCTCCAGACAGACGCCGAGTCACAAGAGACGCGGATGAGCACAGGATGGGGTGAGGACAAGCCGAGCTACCTCGGAGCTGCCCTGGTACCCTGGGCTGGGGGGGCTCCAGGCAGTGCCACTGCATTAGAGACAGTGATGAAGTCAAACCGGAAGCCGTCATCCCCCTTCTGCAGATGACAAGACCATGACTCACCCAGGCCGAGGCTTGCTCGAGGCCCGACAGTGAGTGATGGGAGTATTTCCAACCCCATTCTGTGCTCATTCCACTCAGGGGTACCCCTGGAAAAGCCCGGTGGTACCACCAGACAGAATTTAGCTCTGGAAGTAAACGCTCTTTACTGTGGATGACATCAGGGTAGACCAAATGAGAAAAGTCTGCACCCCCCCCCCCTGCCATTTCTTCCTCTGAGACGAGCAAGCAGAAAACATCTGTTTCGTGGGCTGATCCCTGTCTGGCTTTTCAGAGGGTGGGTGGCCAGAAACTCTCCTCCAAGCTGATGAGTCTGGAGATCGGAATCCGGGGTGGCCAACCATGAACAAGAGGGAATCCCCAGAGCGGGTGGGTGAGCGGTGCTGGCAGCGAGGGGGCAGCGGGGAACAGCTGGGGAAAGACCGTCCTGTGGACAGAGGCCCCGGATCCAAGGGTGGGGCCAGTGATCGTCCAGAATGGGTGACCTCACGCCAGGTCTCCATCACGTCTGCCCACATGACAGAGGGGAGGCAGGGGTAACAAGGCCCTGGGGGGAGGTGGCGGCCAGGCCTGCCCGAGTCAGGCACCTGGAATCCGACACTCATGATTCACCTCCGTGCGCCTCCAGCTCTCCTCTTGAATTCCAGGTCTTGTCTGGCCTCTGAAAGAGCCAGCCTGTGTGGAACACCCCCCTGGGTGTGCCTGAGATGCCCTCGTACCAGCAGCAGTAAGAACATTTGCCACTTTCTGAAGGCTAGCTGTGTGCTCGGCCCTGTTCTGGGAGCCTTACCACAGAAGAGGCTGGCCGAGCCTGAGTCCGACCCCGCTCCGCTGCACCACTTCCCACAGGCCTTGATACAGACCAGTCCTGAACCTCCTGGGTTTGCCAGCACAGCCTTGATTTCTGACTCTCTCTCTAGTTGTCAAGAACCTGCCAAGCCCACACTCACTCATCCAAGGACATCTGGGTGAGCACCTCCCTGGTGCCCAGGGACAGATCTCGGCTTTCTCTCTGAGCCCGGGGCCTGAGCTCTCCCAGGGACCCATCACGTTTAATAGTTATGGATTTATTTGGCCATGTCAGGTCTTGGCTGCGATACACAGGATCTTCATTGTGATGCTTGGGCTCAGTTGCCCCACAGCATGTGGGGTGTTAGTTCCCTGACCAGGGATCAAACCCGCATCCCTTGCATTGAAAGGCAGATTCTTAACCACTGGACCACCAGGGAAGTCCTGAGCCATCACCTTTGAGCCCCATCAGTGGAACCTCAAAGTCAGGGGGTCAACTTGGCTCCACTCTGGATACCAGGAGGAAAGTCCCATGGACAGGAGCAGGGGAGACCTGGCCTGGGCCCGTGGGCATGGGGAGAGCTGCCTGGCCTCGCAGCATCCCAGAACACCCTTCCCCAGACCATCCTTTCCTCCCACCACAGAAGGCCTCCTCTGGGATCACTGAGGGCTGGTTGGCCCCAGCCCCACCCAGAGGTGGAATTGCCTACCACACCCGCTGGACCTGCACGCTCATGGGCTCCCCTCTCACCGGGAGGAGAACTGGGCCTGGGCAGGAATCCTCTTCCTGAGACCCTGTGAGGTGGGGGGGTCAGTGTTGAGTGGATAGAGTGGATACTCTGGGGTCAACCGGAGAGGCAGGGCCACCCCAAAGGTGATACTGTTCCCTGAGCCTGGAATGTCATTCATAAGGGAAAAGGCAAGTCCTTCCCTTCTTGAGAAACAGGACCAGGCCGGGCCGGTGGGTCTTTGCGAGGTGGGTGCCCCAGGGGTGTCTGTCTGTGGGCAGGGCACAGAGCAGCCACCGCACGGAAGTAGGCTGAAAAGCCAGCGACGTCATCGAGCGTCTCCATTCTCAGTTATCACTTCGCCTGTTAGTTATCAGATAACATGTTAGCTTGCTAGTACTAGAAATTTAGGTTTGATTAATAATTAATGGATTTTCATTATGGTCTGAATGTTTGTGTCCCCTGAAATGCATATGTTGAGACTGTACTTCCAAAGGTAATGGTACCTAGCAGGTGGGGCTTTGGAGGTGCCTGGGTGAGGTCATGAGGGTGCGGCCCTTGTGGGTGGGATTAGAGTCACAGAAGAGCTTGCTTCCTCCCTGCATCCAGCCACATGAAGACATAAGTCAGCAGTCTTCAACCTGAAGAGGGTTCTCAACAGAACTCCAGCAAGCTGGCCCCCGATGTCAGGCTGCAGCCTCCAGAACTGTGAGAAATGTGTTTCTGTCATTTATCAGCCCTGCAGTCTATGATACTTTGTTAGAGAAGCAAGAGCTTAAACAATGACTAACATCTTTTCCTTTTTTTCATATGTTCTCAGTTGCGTCCAACTCATTGCAACCCCATGGACTATAGTCCACCAGGCTTCTCTGTCCATGGGATTTCCCAGACGAGAATCCTGGAACGTGTTGCCATTTCCTCTTCAAGGGAATCTTCCCAACCCAGGGGGTCGAAACCCAGTGTCCTGCATTGGCAGGCAGATTCTTTACCACTGACCTACCTATTGCTTTAAATTTTTCCTAAACCATACATGTCATATTATTTTCAGAACACCTTACCTAGTTTTTAACTAGGTCTGAGAGACTTTTGAAGTATAGCACTGTGATTTCACCAATTAGCACTTGAGACTGCCAAGATAAAACACAGGGATCCTGCCCTTAGAAACCGTAGGACCAGGAGAGCAATATGGTGTATTGGAAAGAGCATAACAAGCTTTGGCCAGTATTCAACTCCTTCAAAAATTACCATCTTAGGAGTCAGTTCCCCTTTTAGTGAGTGCAGTAGAGCTCAGTTACCAGTTACATTGTTCTTACCTGCACTGCAACCCCTTAATTATGCACTAACAACTTGGTAGTCTGCTAGTATCTTTTTAAAAGATATTTTATTTATTTGGCTGAGTCGGGTCTCAGCTGCAGCATTCAGGAACTAGTTCCCTGACCAGGGATGGAACCCAAGCCCCCTGCATCCGGAACTCAGAGCCTCAGCCACTGGACCACCGGTGGAGTCCCAATCTGCTGGTTTCTTGTCTACCAGCCATCTTTAGCAATATTTTTTGTTAATTATCAGTTAATTGTTGATATAACTATAACAGCAGCATTAGTCACTCAGTTGTGTCTGGCTCTTGCGATCCTGTGGACTGTAGCCCACCAGGCTCCTCTGCATGGGATTCTCCAGGCAAGAATACTGGAGTGGGTTGCCATTCCCTTCTCCAGGGGTTCTACCTGACCCAGGGATCAAACCTGGGTCTCCTGCATTGCAGACAGATTCTTTACCATCTGAGCCACCAGGGAAGCTATAGCAGATGAACCCCTAAACCATGGTGGGCTCACCCAGCAGACTTTAGTTCTCATCCCTGTAAGTCTAACCATCTGGAGAAGGCAGCAAGGGAGGCGTTCTGTTCCTTTCCAGCTTGATGGGGAGGGGGCTGCTGAAGGAGACTCCTCTGTCTTCACCTCTTGGCTCTCAGGGCTGAACATTGATACCCAGCCCTCAGATATAGGCAGAGAGAGCTGGAGTTTCATAAGGAGGTTTCTAGGGGCAGAATCTAAAGTGGCATGCATCTCTTCTGCCCACTGGGAAATGTGGGCAGCCACCCTCCCAGCAACAAGTCTGTGTGAGGGAAGGAAACCCAGATCTTCGGTGGGCATCCACCTGCCTGCACCACCTGAACCATCTTTCCTGTTTTCAGACTCTTGGTTGTCAGTGTCTTATCTTCTGAATCTCTCAGCTGTCTGCTGACACAGGGATTTATAGGCACCCCCTGCCTGGAGCAAGGACCGTGTGCCTTCTGAATCTGTGAAAGCTGCAGGCTGTGGCTCTGAAATAACTCATTCATCACCTCCCAGCCTGACAGTGCCGCCCTGCCCTCTGTCCTGGACTCCAGGCCTCGCTCCAGAAATGTATGAAATCACATATCTGCTTTGTGCCGCTTTATAAACGGCCGACTTTTACTCCAGAGTCCTGCTTATTGGTCTCCAGTTCTCCCCAGTCTCCTTCCTCCGTGACGTTCACACGTTGATTAATGGAGACAGTTTGGAGCATTTTGATGTTTTGGAGGGGTTGGGGCATTTTAATTAAAAGGTAGAAGAAAGCAGGTTTCCCCTTGCCCTGCTGGAAACCTGGGAAATTCTTCAGATTCCTGTTTCTGAAGGGTCAGAGCTGTGTCTTCAGGGTAGAAATGTGACACAGCCCTAAACACTTCACCTTGTGCTTTGGTCCTGGACACTTGTACCTGCCCCCACCTCACACACACCCCGCGTACACACACACACACCACCTCACACACACACCACCCAAACACACACCGCACCTCACACACACACACACCTCACACACACACACACCTCACACACACACACCCCCCCCACACACACCCCACCTCACACACACACCCCACCTCACACACCCACCCCACCTCACACACACACCCCACCTCACACACTCACCCCACCTCACACACACACCCCACCTCACACACACACCACCCCTCACACACACACACCACC
>NW_024070193.1:6870613-6962964 GCF_014754425.2 Oryx dammah
ACACCCCACCCACACACACTGCACCTCACATATACACCCCACCTCACACACACACCACCTCAACATACACACACACCCCACCTCACACACACCCACACACACACCACCTCACACACACCCCATGTACACACACACAGCACCTCACACACACATCCCACACACATACTCCTCACACACACCACACACACACCACCTCAACACACATCCCCACACACATACTTTTCACACACACTACCTCAACATAAACACACACACCCCACCTCACACACACACACCACACAATACTCCTCACACACACCACATACACACACCACCTCAACATACACACACACACACGTCCCACACACATATTCTTCACACATAAACACACACACTATACACTCTTATACGCGCCGCCCAACAGACACACAGATCATAGAGAACACACACTTACCACATACACACACACCTCAACACACACATACACACCCCACAAACATTGCAAATACACCACAGTATATATCACACACACATTATACCACATACTACACACACACACCCCACACCATACATACCAGCATGCAGCACACACACATACCCAAGCCAAAAGCCTTTTTTGGGGAGTAGCAACTGGTAATTATTTTTGCCCGAGGACAAGCCTCACAGGTGACTGGGGGCATTGTGGGGAGGGCAATTTTGTCTTGAGGATTAATCCAAGTCATTGCTGCCAGGCAGGGAAGGGCCAGAGGCTGGGACCAGGGTAGACAGTTACACAGGGAGGCCCCCATCCTCACCTGTGCTCAGGTGACCCCATCACCAGAGCTGTCCGACTGCAGGGACCCCTCCTCTGGCAGTACCCACCTGTGGTGAGAATCATCTGTATTGATGGAAGCACAGTAATAAGTCGGGGGTCTCCTGTGTGTTGAGCACTGACTTTGTGCAGAGATTGAATCTGGAAAGTGGCGGGTGAGATGGAGGACCCTAGAGCTCAGCATGGCTGGAGTCCCTGCTCGCTCAGGTCCTGGCCCTGAGAGCTCCGTGGTCACAAGTGGGGCAGGCAAGCTGAGGCACAGCCCTGGACTGGGGCAGGGGTCAGAGGTTTGGACTGGAGCCTGTCCGGGGTGATGACAAATGCGAGCCTCCCAGAGGATGACCTTGGGGGTCAGGGAGCAGCAGAGGCAACGTATGAGGGTTGGGGGGCTGGCTCTTCACTTCTAGATCCCATCTTGTTTTTATCTGTATGCTGATCTTTCAGCGCAAGAGCCAGGAATGTGAGTCGGGGGCTGCTCCCCGCAGGAAGGAGGTCAGGGACAGATTCCAGGTGAAGATGGAGCACCGGGCCCCCCGCACGATCCAGCTCCCTGACATCCGTTACCGCAGCCCCACTGGCTGCCGTCAGCCTGTGATGAGCCGAGCCGTGCCCCGCGGTGCTCAACAAAGCGAACCTGGAGTGAACAGGACAAGATCTCTGCAGGATGGGTCCACACACTCCCACCCCCACCTCTCTACGCTGCCCCCAGCTCACTCAGCTCCAGAAACCCTGGCTTCTTTGCTGTTCCCCAGCCACACTGGGCACACGCCTGCCTCGTAAGCTGAGACTTGGAGTCCCTCTGCCGAGAAGGCTCTTCCCCAGATCACTGGTTCTCTCACCCACTTTGGTCCCCAGTCTGTGAGGTCTTCCCAGATTATTCTATACAAAACACCACTTCACCCCCAGTATGCCCTGCTCCCTAGCTAATAACCACACAGTTTGCCTATTTATCTTATCATGTGTCTCTCCCTCCAGAAAGTCAGCTTTGTGAGGGCAGGTACTCTTGCAGCCTTATTTTATTTACTTACAGTTGTTTTCCTCTCTGTTGTATCTCAGGCCCAGAATACCACCAGGCACACAGTAGGTGCTCAGTAAATATTTGCATGAATGATTCTGGTCCTAAGTAGGCTCAGTGACCTTGAGCACTTTGTTAACCCAGCAGAGGTTTTAATTTCCTTAATTACAAAATTGACACGGTGATGCCAGCTTGTGGGTGGGGTGGGTGTCCTGGAAGGGAAATCTGAAAATAGTCTGTGGATATTTTGTAAACTGGAAACTGCTGAGCAGCCCTAAATGACAGTCCTGGGATTTCTCTGCCAGGGGAACAAAATGACAGCAGCTGGATGGTTTCCTGCTCTGCCTCTCAGTTAAGACTTGTTGCCTTGGCTGCCACAGAATCAATAAAGGTAAGTCACGCGGTTTTATTGGAGCACATGAGCTTCTTGCAAATACAGTGTGTGTGTGTGTGTTTGAAAGTCTTGCTTGTCAAGAGCTGGGCTGACCCCAAGGACTGGAGGCCCTAAGGAGAGGGAGCTTCGAGCAAAGGTCACGTAGAGACAGTGAGAAGGCAGTGAGCTGCTGCTGGAGGGAGCACTGTGGCTTTAAGGTTGACAAGGGTAAGGGAGCAAAAGTGATGCAGTAGGCTTTCACTGGATGTTCCCCGGAATGAGAAGGAACCAAGGTTTCTATTTATCGTAAGGCGGGCTGGGGCCCACGGGAGCCAGGCAGGGGAGGCAGGTGACAACCACAGATCAAAAAGAGCCTGTTGCTATGCTGGTGGCCCTGGGCTCGGACTGTCGGTCACAATGATGCTCTCTGGGCCAGAGCCACAAAAAAGAAAAAACAAAAACCTCTGGACAGTAGCACAAGGCCGAGAAACAGTGACCCGTGGGCCAAATCTGGCCCTCCACCTGTTTTTATAAATAAAATTTTATCACAACACTGTCATTTATGAATTTTCTGTGGTGGTTTTTGCAGAGTTCTGTAGTTGTGACAGAGACTCTGTGGCCCACAAAGCCTAAAATATTCATAGTCTGGTCCTGCACTGAGAAAGCTTGTTGAACCTCAGAATGATGAGGGGGGACATTGGGTTTGAGGGGTCTGAAAACTTGGGTTGAGTTCTGGTACATCTGTTTTCAATCTGGCGCCTGCAGGCAAAGCCTTCGCCTCTCCAAGCCTCAGGTTATTTACCTGTGAAATTGTGTGGTAATGCCCATTCTGCCTAGTTGTCATGAGTATTTAATAGATAATGTAT
The DNA here is from genome assembly GCF_014754425.2 of Oryx dammah. Classification (NCBI taxonomy): domain Eukaryota; kingdom Metazoa; phylum Chordata; class Mammalia; order Artiodactyla; family Bovidae; genus Oryx; species Oryx dammah. The sequence continues at coordinate 6,873,658 of NW_024070193.1, forward strand.
TTATTATAACTCCTTCTGTTATTTTTCGTGGGTATCTTAAATTGCAACGTGCAAGCTTAACCGATAGTCATCTTCCTTGAGTTAATGTTATATCACTTGACGGTGGACAGACTGAACTCTTACAGAACTATCCTCCCCTGTCCTCCCCTGTCAAATTATTTTGTTATAAATCCCACATAAATTGGTTACTATTTTTGCTTTAAAAAGAAAAAAATTCTTTTTTATTTACCCAAATACCTACCATTTTGTGTGTTCTGATTCTTCCTGCACATCTGACTTTCGATCTGATTTCCCATTGCCCTAAAGAATTTTCTTTGGTGTTTCTTATAGTGCTTCTGCTGGCAGTACATTCTGTCAAGTTTTGTCAGCCTTTGTTTATGTGAAAAAAAAAATGTTCTCCCTCTACTTTCACTGGATATGGATATCTTGGTGACAAATTTCTTTCAACATTTTAGATGCCATTCTGTTGATTTCTGGCTTTCATTGTTTCTGATGAACTTTAGCCATCATTCTTTTAGTTATTCCATTGAAGATATGTTATTTCCTTTGGCTACTTTTAAGGTTTTCTCTTTTACTCTGTATTTCAGTGGTTTGACTAGGGTATTTCCCCTGAGGATACCCACTCCCTGGATATGGTTTTCTTTGTTTTTACCCTGGTTGGGTTCATGAGATTCATGCATCTGTGAGATAGTATTCAACAATTTTGGAAAACTCTCTACTGTTAAATCTTTAGTTCTTCTGCCCCACTTTTTGTTACTCCCCTCCCTTTCTGATATATCACTTACATTTATGTTAGATCATTGATGTTATCTCACAGTCTTCTGGTATTCTGTTCTGTTCAAATCGCATGCATTTGTAAGAAATAATACAAACGGATCTTGTACCATTCCCCCAGTGATAACATCTTGCAGAACTACAGTAAAATAATAGAATCCACTGATCTTATTCAGAGTTCCTCAGTTTTACTTGTCGGTCCGGTGTGTGTGTATGCTTGTGTTTAGTCGAGTGCAATTTGGTCACAACGGTAGGTTTATCGTGTGTCCCCCACCGTGGTCAAGATACAGAACAGTGAGCGTAAGGATTCCTCGGTTGCCTTTTTATAACCACCCTAACCCCCTACCACATCATCACCCAATCCCTAGCCCCTGACAACAACGAATCTGTTCTCCGTGTCTACAATTTTGTCTTTTCAAGAATGTTACATAAATGGAATCATATGGTATGTAACCTCTAGGACTGGCTTTTTTTTTTTTTCTTTTTGCACAGCACAATGCCCTTGAACTTAATCCAAGTTTTTACATTTATCAGTAGTCTGTTCCTTTTCATTACTGAGATGCATTCCATGGTATGTACATACTATCTTTAAGACATCTGAGTTGTTTACAGTTTTTCAGTTCATTTCAGTTCAGTCTCTCAGTCGTGTCTGACTCTTTGCGACCCCATGAATTGCAGCACGCCAGGCCTCCCTGTCTATCACCAACTCCCGGTGATGAGTTCACTCAAACTCACGTCCATTGAGTCGGGGATGCCATCCAGCCATCTCATCCTCTGTCGTCCCCTTCTCCTCCTGCCCCCAATCCCTCCCAGCATCAGGGTCTTTTGCAGTGAGTCAACTCTTCACATTAGGTGGCCAAAGTATTGGAGTTTCCTCTTCAGCATCAGTCCTTCCAGTGAACACTCAGGACTGATCTCTTTTAGGATGGATTGGTTGGATTTCTTTGCAGTCCAATGGACTCTCAAGAGTCTTCTCCAACACCACAGTTCAAAAGCATCAATTCTTCGGCGCTCAGCTTTCTTTACAGTCCAGCTCTCACATCCATACATGACTACTGGAAAAACCATAGCCTTGACCAGACGGACCTTTGTTGACAAAGTAATGTCTCTCCTTTTGAATATGCTATCTAGGTTGGTCATAACTTTTCTTCCAAGGAGTAAGCGTCTTTTAATTTCATGGCTGCAGTCACCATCTGCAGTGATTTTGGAGCCCCCCAAAGTAAAGTCTGACACTGTTTCCACCATTTCCCCATCTATTTCCCATGAAGTGATGGGATCAGATGCCATGATCTTCGTTTTCTGAATGTTGAGCTTTTTCGCTCTCCTCTTTCACTTTCATCAAGAGGCTTTTTAGTTCCTCTTCTCTTTCTGCCATAAGGGTGGTGTCATCTGCACATCCAAGGTTACTGCTATTTCTCCCTGCAATCTTGATTCCAGCTTGTGCTTCTTCCAGCCCAGCATTTCTCATGATGTACTCTGCATAGAAATTAAATAAGCAGAGTGACAATATACAGCCTTGACGTAGTCCTTTTCCTATCTGGAACCAGTCTGTTGTTCCATGTCCAGTTCTAACTGTTGCCTCCTGACCTGCATACAGGTTTCTCAAGAGGCAGGTCAGGTGGTCTGATATTCCCATCTCTTTCAGAATTTTTCACAGTTTATTGTGATCCACACTATCAAAGGCTTTGGCATAGTCAATAAAGCAGAAATAGATGTTTTTCTGGAACTCTCTTGCTTTTTCGATGACCCAGAAGATGTTGGCAATTTGATCTCTGGTTCCTCTGCCTTTTCTAAAACCAGCTTAAATATCTGGAAGTTCACGCTTCACGTATTGCTGAAGCCTGGCTTGGAGAATTTTGAGCATTACTTTACTAGCGTGTGAGATGAGTGCAAGTGTGCGGTAGTTTGAGCATTCTTTGGCATTGCCTTTCTTTGAGATTGGAATGAAACCTTTTCCAGTCCTGTGGCCAGTTTTTAGCTGTTGCAAATAAAGCTATGTATGTATAGGCTTTTGTGTAAACATAAGCATTTATTTCTCTGGGCTAAATGCCCAAGACTGTAATTCCTGGGTCGTATGAATTATAAATTTACTTGCATGTCTTTGAGTTCACTGATGTGCCTAGTCTGCTGATAAACTTATATAAGAAATGCTTCATTTCTGATACCATATACTTTAATTCAAATGTTTCCATTCCCTTTTTAAAAATAGGCTTTCATTTTTCTATTGCATTAGTCATGTTTTCCTATATTTGTCTATCTTTTTACATAACTTTACAAATATATTTAAAGTTATTTTAAATGCTTCATCTTTAAAATGTTCCAACACCTGAGTGTCTGTGTGTGTTTCTGTTATCTGTTTCTTTTCTCTTGGTGGATCACATTTTCCTGCTTCTTCATGTGTCATAACTTTTTTTTTTTTTTTTTTTTTACCGTATGCCAGGTGTAGTTATAAAAGCGCACTAGAGGATGGAGTGGGTAGTAGTCTTCCCAGAACGGACTTGCTAAACTCTTCAGACACTCAGTCATAGCTTTGGTAATTTCAGTTCACTTAGTTTCAAGTCTTGAGTGGGTATCAGGCCCTGCCCTCCAGCAGAGACGGCCTCTGAACAGGTGGCTAAGGGGATCTGGCAACTCTGGACATCATCCCCAGGTACTCTGCCAGATTTATAAATGGCATTCTTCTTTACCAGGCCAACCACTCTTCAGCTCTGAGGCTTCCCTCCAGGAAGCCTTCCTGGAGCCTCTTATCTACGTTAGAGTCTGGCACCACCGCCACACACACCTTCCTCCATGCCTTTGCCCCATTGCTTTGGAATAACCTGGATTTCTACTCTCTCCTGCCCGCACTCCTTTCCCTCAACACATAGGCTCCTTAAGGACAAGGATTGTGTCTCATCCTTCACTGTGGCTGCTGCTGCTAAGTCGCTTCAGTCGTGTCCGACTCTATGCCATTTCCTTCTCCATCATCCTTCACTATTTCCCCTCAACAGATAATGGTTGTAAATTGGGTCAAAAACGAACACTTACTAAATTATTCTTGAATGAGCAAACAGATGTCTGGACGAGTGTGTCACCAGAGGGGTGTAGGGCCATCATGACATTTATTTATTTATTTATTTTTTTCATCATGACATTTAGAACAGGGTTTTGTGCTGGGTCTTCAGTCAGGCCCAGAGCAAAGAGGCCCTTGATCCGTACACCCAGCCCTTCTGAGAGGCGCAGCTCTGTCAGGAGGTGGGGAAGAGGAGACGACAAAGGGACCAAAGGCGGGGACGCCAGCACTGACCTTGCTGGGCAGGTTTTGTGGATGGTTGTTCTGGGAGGTGAGGCATATCGGAGCATTCTGTGCCTATCTAGATGGAACTAGGGAATTCTCTGGAGGAAGGAAAGATGTAGGCATTGACTTTCTACGGAGGAGGTCTGGATGCGAGTGGGGGTGAGCAGGTCACCCAGAGACGGCCTTCCTGACGTCCTCACTGACCAATGGCACGTTGGCACCTGCCCAGTTTCACTTTGTAAACTTGTTTCCAAGAACGTTTCTATCGGTATATGTGCCAGAGTCACATGATGAAAATGAGGCTGGACGGGCCACCCATTCTGGGAGAAAACGGTGGTCCCCAAGTCCGAGTGGTGGTTTCCAGAGAGTGGTGATGGATCCCCGGACACTCAAGACAGAAGCAGTAGCCGCTGGATGATGTCCCAGTGAGATGGCAATGTACCGTGGGTGGGGGGCAGATGATGAGGACCAGCGGGAGAGCTCCAGCTCTGAGAGGGAGTGGGAGCTGGTAAACACTGGAAGCTGGGCTGGTCCCAGCAGACGGGACAGCCTGTGCAAATGCTCAGTGACAAGAAAGTCCTCAGCATCACTGAGGAACTGAGAGGCATGAGTGGCCCGGATAGAGTGATTGAGGGCAGGGGGCCGCGAAGACGGGGGCGGGAGCCCGCCTAGCCATGTGAAAGATCCTGGTTTGGTTTGAGGCTGATGCTGTGTGCAGTTCCAGAATATTGACTACAGTGGATATTGGCTGAAAAATGAGTGAGCGGGTGAATGAAGACATACTATCAAGTGAAGAGATGAGAGGCACACAGACATAAAGATGGAGACCCGCACAGGACAGTGTGACTTCCACGGAAGCCAGGGGTGCTGAGAATGTCTCTCCCCAGGGTCCTGGCCTGCTCCTGCCGAGGGCCCCGCCTGTGGCCCTCCACGCGAGATCCGCTTCTCGGCCTTCCCAGCTTTTCCTCCCAGGTTCCTCCTTTCTGTGTAGGGGAGAGACGCCCACATGCAGGAGCGGCAGGGCCTCTGAGACCCTGGGCAGCGCTGAGAGAACTGAGACCCAGGCAAAATCCTTCTCTAAACTCTGCCCCTGAAGAAGGCAGCCACACTTGCAGATGCACCGCCCAGCCTCAGAGGACAGTCAGGGTGCTTTACTGTGAAGGGCAGAAGGGCGGTCCCTCCACCCTCCGCTTTCCTGCCTTTTCCTCTCAATTTGGAGGCCAGAGGTAGCCTGGTTTCCATAGAGACTCTGTCCGAGGTCTGCACACACTTGAAGAAGGAGTGTAGGGCGCATTTCCCGCTAAGGCGACCCACTGCTGCCCTGGAGATGACAACACTTCGTCATGGCTTTCCATCCACCCTCTTCTCCCCGTTTTCAAATTCCTTCACGAGCATCACCACCCGGGGTGAGGGTTTAACTGGGAGTGTTTTCACTGAGCTTTTTTTAAATTAATTACTTAATTCTGGTTGTGCTGGGTCTTTGTTTCGGAGGGCGGGCTCTCTCTGGTTGCAGTGAGCGGGGGCCACCCTCCGACGCAGTGCCGTTGTGATGGCTTCTCTCGCCGGGGAGCCCGGACGTTAGGCACGTGGGCTTAAGCAGTTGCGGCCCCTGGGTTCAGCAGTTGTGTCGCGTGGGCTTAGTTGCTCCGTGGCATGTGGAATCTTCCCAGAGCAGGGATTGAACCCACGTCCCCTGCACTGGTGAGCAGGTTCCTATCCACTCTACCACCGGGGAAGTCCGTGTTCTCACTGATTTTGAATCCAGAACCCCAGGAAGCCCTAGGGGGTTGCCTCCCTCTCCCAGCCGCACCCCACCCAGCTCGTGAGCCCAGCCACACCCTCTTTCACTTCCTGAAGGGTGAGCACTGCCCCGCCACCCACTCGGTCCAGATGCCAGGCCACCCAGCCACCCTTCCTCTGGTTCTTCCCCTTGGCCTCCAACACAGTCCTGGTTGAGGCGTCACCTCCTGGCAGAGTGCTCCCTGAGTACTCCACTCCTCACCTGTCCCTCATGCCCAATCACTTGCATGGGAACGTGTTCTTTGCCTTCCCCAGCTCCTTTTACAACTCGTGATTCTCCATCCATCTGCGACTGGCCCGGGTGCCCCTGTCTCCTGTTAGCTGGGGCTCTACCGGGCCAGGGGCACATCCACTTCATTCCCAAGGCTTCCGGGGCACTGAGCACAGGGCCAGGCACTAACTAGGTGCAAGTGAATAATTGTTGAATGAACGAATGAGCTGTTATTACAACTCTTTCACCAATGTGCCTCAGTGTGGGACTCTGCAGTATCATTTTCCAGGGCTGCCGTAACAACGTTCCACAAACTGCGTGCTTTAAGCTACAAACATCTTTTTTCTCATGGCTCTGGAGACCTGAAGCCCAAAGTCAGGGTTGGCAGCTGGGCCACGCCCCTTCCGAAGGCGCTGTGGGAGAATCTTTGCCTCTCCCTAGTTTCCGGTGGTTGCCCGCAATCTTCTCCTTGCTCACTCGCCCTTGGATTGCTCCAGCCTCTGCCTCTGACTCCTCATGGTCTCTCCTTCCAGCTTCTGTGTCTCTCTTCTTCTTGTAGGGACACCAGTCATGTTGGATTTAGAGCCCACCCTACTGCGGTTTGATGTCATCTTTTTAAAAATATTTATTTTTTGGCTGTGCTGGGTCTCAGTTGCGGCTCGAAGGGTCTTTGATCTTTGTTGTGGCGTGCGAGATCTTTAGTTGTGGCGCTTGAACTCTTAGATGTGGCATGTGGGATCTCGTTCCCTGACCAGGGATCGAACCCTGGCCCCCCAGCATTAGGAGTGCAGAGTCTTAGCCACTGGACCACCAGGGAAGTCCCCAGTTTGACATCCTTTTGACTGAAGACATCTGCAACTCCTCTGTTTCTCAATAATGTCACCTTGTGAGGTTCCAGGAAGGATGTGAATTCAGGGGGGTGGGGTTGATCAACCCAGTGCGGGTCTTCAGCTGTCTGGTTTCTTCCTTCCTGTCTGGTTTCTCTAACCTCCTGCCCACGTCCCACACGCCGCCGTTCCCACACCTCCCCGTAGTGGTAAAATAACCGAGTTACCCCACCCTCCTCTTCTCCCATCCCTCTTCTCTAATCTCCTGGCACCCAGAATCCCCGGTTGAAGTCACATTCCCTGGCAAACAGGAGTGGTAGCCAACTGTGTGCCAATGCCCTTTGTGTTCCTCAGTGTGAGGTCACTTGTCCCCTCACACTGGAACCTGGGAACCACCAGCTCACCCAGGCGCCGTCATGGGGATGCACGGCAACTTGGGTGGATGGATTAAGACAGGCTGGGGCTCAGCGTTAGCATGCTGCAGCCGGCACCAAGAGGCATGGGAATGCCGCGTGCAACCCTCATGAGGGAATCTGTCTCTTCAGAAGGGGACAGAGGGATGACCCCAGTTAGAGACCGGCTTTGACATAAGACTGTGCATAAGCCTGGCCTTGGGGAAGGAGGTTCAAGACGGAGGGCACATGGATATACCTATGGCTGATCCATGTTGCTGTATGGCAGAAGCCAACCCAGTATTGCAAAGCAGTTATCCTCCAATTGAGAAAAAAGAACTGGCCCTGCCCTCTAGGCGCAGAGCACGGCTGTGTGCAGCATTCCTGTCAATTTCTGGAAGCTCCAGGTGTGTTAGCTTGGGTCCACGTGTGTGTGCGTGCTCTGTCGTGTCCAACTCTTTGAGACTCCCTGGACTGTAGCCCGCCAGGCTCTTCTGTCCACGAGATTCTCCTGGCAAGAACCCTGGAGTGGGGTGCCATTTCCTTCTCCAGGGCATCTTCCCAACCCAGCGATTGAACCTGCGTCTCCTGCATTGGAAGGTGAGTTCTTTACCACTGAGGCACCTGGGAAGCCCAGCTTGGGTCCTCTGAAACACAAATACCAAGATGAGATTCCAAGAGCGAGAGAGTCTTGGAGAAAACACCTGCATAGGAGGAGGGGGAGGAGATGCAGGAGGAGATGCTGGTTAACCCTGGCGAAGGAGAGAAGGAGGGGCAAAGGAAGGTCTTCCTCAGGCCAGGGTTGCCTGCGGAGGAGTCCCGCATCTCCCAGGAACAGGCCTGTGTTAGCCTCTGTCCCCGCCAAGCTCAGCCAGGGGCTGGGCGCAGCCCGTGGGACGTGTGGCCTCACGCCCATGCCCCTGGGCCCAGAGCCTGGCATTGGGGCATCAGGCAGTCCTGTTCCCCCACAGTAAGAGACTGGAGGGCCTGCCCGTGGCCACCAGGCCCAGCCGTTCTCTCCCAGCCCAACAGTAAGCTTGGGCCCTATCAGGGGAAGAAGCCTGGGGTCTGGGGAATCCCAGCCTGGTCAGCTCTCCAGTGGGGGGGGGGGCCTGCAGGATGGGGGCCCAGGCCTCCCTGCTAGCCTAGGATGAAGGTCACCTAGGAGAGCCAGCCCGCTGCATAGGAGTTTCCATGAAGCATGTTCACATCAATGAGAGCTGGATGTCCTTGAAGGGAATGAAACCATGAAATCATTTTCAACCCCAAAGGCCCAGTTGTTTTGACAGGAAAAAGAAACAGTGGCTCCAGCCAGCCCTCAGATGTGCTGGGTGCCTGGTGGACGCCTGCTCCATCTTTCTGTCGCCGCGCTTGGAGGGCATGGGGTACATCTTTTCCATCTTCGGGGGTCTGTGTTTTTATAGGTTTAGAGGATCGTGAACCTTTTTACTTCTCAGTATTTCGCATCTTGAGTTCCCCGGTAGGCTGCTTGTGCCAAACTGGCCAAGCATGACACATAGCTTTGGCCTCAGGGCTGCATTTTTAGCTCCTAAACCACTGAGGCTTCAAGAAGGGGAGGGGGGTGGGTGTGAAGACGTCAGCAGACGTGAAATCAGGCAGACAGAAATAAACAGGGCGCTCCTCCTTCCCGTCTGCAGGGCTCAGGTTCTCCACGTGGCCGGACCCTTCTCTTCCTGAGGGGTGGGGCGGGGGGTGTGGCGACGGGCAGCGGCTTCACACTCCGGTCCCCAGTTCACCGTTTCTCAGGCTGCCCTCCCAGCTCACACCCCAACCACGCTGGCTGATATAAGTGTCACAGGCATGGTTTTCCTTTTTCACGTTGCTCTGCTAACATAGCACAAAAGCCCCCAAACCCTCTGCCCTGGCATCACCCACTTCCTTATTACCCAAGTGAAATAGAGCCAGCCCATGTCCCCATGACACCAGGGGAGGCCATGGGCCTTCTCAGAAACTGCCCTCCACGGTGCAGTGACCTCCATGGTGCAAACCCACGACAGGGATAGACCCTCCTGTTAATGCCACACACTCTTTCCCCTCTTCTCCTGGGAGCTCCCTGGCCACTCTGCTTCAGTCTCCTCCTCTGGCCCTTGCCTCGCTCTGAGCACTTCAAGACCTGGTCCCAGGCCGTGTGTCCTCTAGCTACACGCTACCCCCCACCCTCCGTCCAGGTGAGCTCCCTCAGGCCCACGACTTCCGATACCAGTGACTCCAGACCTAACGTCCAGCCAGACCTCCCTTCTGGCCACTCAGCTGGCTTCTTCGCCTCTTCTCTTGATTTCTCCCTCCAACCCTGTTCAGTTCACTTCATTTCAGTCACTCAGTCGTGTCCAACTCTTTGTGACCCCATGAATCACAACACGCCAGGCCTCCCTGTCCATCACTAACTCCCGGAGTTCACTCAAACTCATGTCCATCGAGTCGGTGATACCATTCAGCCATCTCATCCTCTGTTGTCCCCTTCTCCTCTTGCCCCCAATCCCTCCCAGCATCAGAGTCTTTTCCAATGAGTCAACTCTTCACATGAGGTGGCCGTTTGGAGTTTCAGCGTTAGCATCATTCCTTCCAAAGAAATCCCAGGGCTGATCTCCTTGCAGTCCAAGGGACTCTCAAGAGTCTTCTCCAACACCATAGTTCAAAAGCATCAATTCTTCGGCGCTCAGCTTTCTTCACAGTCCAACTCTCACATCCATACATGACACTGGAAAAACCATAGCCTTGACTAGACGGACCTTTGTTGGCAAAGTAATGTCTCTGCTTTTGAAATATGCTATCTAGGTTGGTCATAACTTTCCTTCCAAGGAGTAAGTGTCTTTTAATTTCATGGCTGCAGTCACAACCCTGTTACCGTCCAGTAAAAGAGCATCACCCATCACCCAACCCTCCAATTGCTCAAATGGGAAACTTAGGAATTCTCCTTGGTTCTCTCCTTTTCCTTGCCTCCCGCATCTTCATCCACAATCTCCTGAGTTATCTCGAGCCTGTCCACTGTTTTTAGTTCATATCACTACTTGCTTTAACAATGTGCAGATGTGCTAAGTCATTTCAGTCGTGTCCAACTCTTCGCGCGCGACCCTATGGACGGTAGCCCGCCAGGCTTCTCTGTCCGTGGGATTCTCCAGGGGGATCTTCCCAACCCAAGGATCGAACCTGCATCTCTTATGTCTCCCGCATTGGCAGGCAGTTCTTTACCACTTCTGCCACCCGGGAAGCCCTGCTTTAACAACACTCAAGGCCAAATTCAGCTATGAAAGCTCTCCTCTGCCCCAGCCCTGCCAGGCTCAGCACCCCTCTCCCAGTCCACCCCGGGTTCCAGCCACACTCACTGCCTTTGCTGCCCCAGGGCTGGGCGGGCCGTCCCTCTGCAGGAATGTTCGCCTGATGTCTGAGGGCTTGGCTTTTTCTCAGCCTTCAGATCTCCCCTTAAGTATCACCTTACCTCCCTAGCACACTCGCTGAAAATGCCTGTGCCTCTATTGTGCAGAGGACTGCCGAGTCCCCTTTACTCCGCTGTGAGCTGTGTGTGTGTGTTAGCAGTGGGAGTGTGGTGGGTAGGCTAATAACCAAAAGGCTAATGGATTGTTTCCATCGTCTCCAGGGCCTCACTGTTAGCACCAGAGAGACTTGGCTGAGAAGTAAATGCCGCCTGTTCGCTCGCAGCTTTGAGTGAAGGACATGTGCTTCTCTCCCCAAAGTCTTTCCATGAGCTGACGAAGGGCCACGGAAAATCCTGTTCCCTCCCTTCTAGAGCCGACTGGGAGGGTCGAGGCATTTCCCCTCCCTGTTTGTGGTGTCTACTTAGTTCACAGAGCCCTTGTTAATACAGAACAATGGCCACCCCTCGACAACAGTGAGTGAGCTGGGGAATCACCTGACCTAACCGCGGGCCAATCAGAGTTTCTTCCTGAGAATCAGAGTTTGAGACAGACAGTGGAGTCAGTCTTCCTATGGTGGCCTGGACTCCAGCAGGCGGGACCTGGGATCGGTGGTGATCATCACGTGGCCCGAGGAGTCAATGGAACGTCTGTGATGAGCAGAGAGGAGAGGGTTGAGGCGGCCCCCTGACTGAGCACCATCCTTCACACCCCAGGCATCTTTTACACGAGAGACAAATAGGTATCTTATCCTTATATTCAAATACGCTCTGCAAATGGAAAGCCCTTGATCACGAAATTCATTTGCTTAACAAAAACTGAGCATCTCATTTACCTACAACTGTGGATCTCTAGTCTCACAAGGAAGACAGGATACTTAGCAGCAGCAGCAATGGAAATTTCTGGAGCCCACAGAAGAGAGGGCCAGCCCTGGATGGGCTGGATGCACCTCCCCCTCTGTTCCCACTGGAACCCCGTGCCGTGTCCTACATCCTTCATCAGCCTGTTCTGGATTCCGATCCTCTCTTCGGGCCGGGGCTGAACAAGAGACACGCTCTTTTTAGACTTCTTTTTTCCCAGATCCCCAGCGGATGGAGCCTCATAGGGTCAAGAGAGGTCCTGGTTGCTTTGATTTGTTGAGGCTCCCAGTATATTTGAAAACAAATAGCATCAGAATAGAGTTCAAAGTTTGTGGCATATTTTAAATATTTACATGCAATGAAATAGTATGTTAGTATGTTTAACATGCCTAAACTCACACAAAACTCCACACTCATAACATGGCCACAGGACTAATTTTTAAAATTTTTATTTCATATTGGAATGTAGTTGATTTACAATGTTGTGTTTTAGGGTACAGCAGCCTGACTCAGATATAGACATAGATCTATTCTTTTTTGGATTCTTTTCCCATATAGGTTATTACAGAGTGTTGGGAATTCCCTGTGCTGTACAGCAGGTCGGGTTGATTATCTGTTTTATATATAGCAGAGCGTATATGTTAATCCCTGATGGCTCAAGTAAAGAATCCGCCTGCCAGTGCAGGAGACAGGAGGCGAGGGTTTGATCCCTGGGTCAGGAATATCTCCCAGAAGAGGAAATGGCAACTCACTCCAGTATTCTTGCCTGAAGAATCCCATGGACAGAGGAGCCTGGTAGGTTATAGTCCATGGAGTCACAAAGAGTCCGATACGACTGAACGACTAAGTACGCATCTTAATGCCAACTCCTATTTATCCCTCCTCCCAGGATTTTTCCACTTTTTGGCCATGCTATATGGTGCGTGGAATCTAGCTGTCTGACCAGGGATCGAACCTGTGTGCCCTGCACTGGAGGTGCCGAGCCTTCACCCCTGGACTGCCAGAGCAGCCCCAGGATTTATGTTTTAAATGATTTCCTTGTCCCTGGTGTGGGCAACGTGGCTGCTAAAGGGACAGAGGCGTGTAGCTGTGACACGCGCCTTCTAGTTTCACTCTTGTTGGCGCTTCTGTTTGCCTTCACTTGAAGACCGGGATTAAAGTGTGAGACTGGGGCCCTGTGTAAAGGGCTGGCAGCTCCTTGGGAGGCCCTGGGGTAGAGAGACCTCTTTCTGCTTCTGTTCGCCCCTGTTTTTTTTTTTTTTTCAGGTAGACCACAGACTCAGTTGCTTCATTTTTAGCTGTCCTTCTTTTTTCTGTCTTTAAACTTTCTTAGCTTTTCCTCCCCCCAGATACAAACTGTAACCTATTTACTCTATAGCATGAAAAGACATGGGGGGAACTTCAGTGAGACTTACTCAGTGAAAGAGCCAGTCTGAAATGATTGAAACTATATGACATTCTAGAAAGGGCAAGACTACGGAGACAGAAAAATATCAGTGGTTTTCAGGGCTTAGAGGAGAGTGAGAGATGAGCTGGCAGAGGACTTTTAGAGCAGTGAGACTGCTCCGTATGATACTATAATGGTGGATATACATCATTTTACGTTTGTCCAAATCCATAGACTGTATGACACCAAGAACAAACTCTCAGGTGAACTATGGACTTTGGGTGATGTGTTAACATAAATCCATTGATTGTAATAGTTATACCATTCTGGTCAGGATGTTGATGGAGGAGGAGGCTATGTGTATAGGGTCAGGAAGCATATGGAAATCTCTGTATTTTCCACTCAGTATTTCTGTGAAACTGAAAATTGTACTTGGAATACACAAAAGTGTCTTTCTACTCTTAAAAGTGCTCTAAAAATTGTTTATTTAATTTTTTTTTAAAGAACATGTGGCTCTTATCTTCAGGCTGCATCCAGTGGAGATTAATTCCTAAGTGGGAAATTTGTGGATTCACAAATTTAGGTGCAGACAGAACCTCAGACGTCACTCAGAAATCACTCGAGGTAGGGAGCAGACATCCAGGGATCAAATCACAACTCATCTGTTAATACCAGCTGTGTGTCCTTGGGCAACTTACTCAATCTCTGTGAGCCTCTGTTTTTCCATCTGTAAAATGGAAGTAAAAATGGACTTTATCTCAGAAAGCCATTGTGAGGATTAAATGAGATAATTTATGGCAAACTCTTGGCTGGTGCTTCGTAAATATCAGCTATTGCTGCTGCTGCTGCTAAGTCGCTTCAGTCGTGTCCGACTCTGTGCGACCCCATAGACGGCAGCCCACCAGGCTCCCCTGTCCCTGGGATTCTCCAGGCAAGAACACTGGAGTGGGTTGTCATTTCCTTCTCCAATGCATGAAAGTGAAAAGTGAAAGGGAAGTCGCTCAGTCCTGTCCGACTCTTAGCAACCCCATGGACTGCAGCCCACCAGGCTCCTCCGTCCATGGGACTTTCCAGGCAAGAGTGCTGGAGAGGGGTGCCATTGCCTTCTCTGAATATCAGGTATTACTAGCATTCAAAAAAAAAAAGCTGGGGGGGGGGCCACACCATGCAGCATGCGGGATCTTAGTTTCCCAACCAGGGATCAAGCCCACACCCCCTGCAGCTGGGAGCATGGAATCTTAAGCACTGGGCCACCAGGGAAGTCCCCTTTGTGTGTGTGTGTGTGCTCAGTTGCTCACTTGTATCTGACTCTTGCTGATGCTGAAGCTGAAGCTCCAGTATTTTGGTCATCTGATGCAGACAGACAACTCATTGGAAAAGTCCCTGACGCTGGGGAAGATTGAGGGGAGAGGGAGAAGAAGGCGTCAGAGGATGCAATGGTTGGATGGCATGAACGTGAACTTGGGCAAACTTTGGGAGATGGTGAGGAACAGGAAGCCTGGCGTGCTGCAGTCCACAGGGTCACAAAGAGTCAGACACAACTCAACAACAACCTCACTCTCTGGACCTTATGGACTATAGCCCGCCAGGCTCCTCTGTCCATGGGATTTTCCAGCAAGAATACTAGAGTGGGTTGCCATGTTCTCCTCCAGTACATCTCCCCGACCCAGGGATCGAATCTGCGGCTCCTGAGTCTTCTGCCTTGGCAGGAGGATTTCTTACCATTGGGCCACCTGGGGGGCCCGGGGAAGTCTCCTAGCAGTATTATTATCCAAGATAATATTCATTCAGTCATTCAACAGTAACTAGTTGAGCAGCATGTAAGATACCAGGGTGAACAAGGCAGAGCTGGTCCCTGCCCTCACAGAGTGCACAAGCTGGTCCAGCCTCCTTCTGGGTACCGGGTGATGTTGGAAATAGAAGATACAGCTCCCATCTGGGCTTGCAGGCAAGCACCCACTGATACACACACCCTGGAAGCAGCTTTAGTAGCCAAGCTGGGCTGCCTGTGTTCCAATCCCAGATGCCTCCTAGCTGTGGACTTTTAAGCAAGTTCCTTCCTTCCTCTGTGCCTCAGTTTCCTTGCTTTTATAGAGGAGGGCATAATATCAACGTTCTGTGGCAGCCTGGACAGGAGGGGAGTTTGGGGGAGAATGGATACACGTATATGTATGGCTGAGTTGCTTTGCTGTCCACCTGAAAGTATCACAACATTGTTAATCAGGCCTTGTGGTTGTTCAGTTGCTCAGTTGTGTGTCCAGCTCTTTGTGATCCCATGGACTGCAGCACGCCAACCTTCCCTGTCCTTCACAGTCTCTTGGAGTTTGCTCAAACTCATGTCCATTGAGTTGGCAATGCCATCCAAACATCTCATCTTCTGCTGCCTCTTTTTGCCTATCTTTAATCAGTGATACTCCAATATAATATAGGTTTTTTTTTTAAAAAAGGAGGGCATGAATAGAACCTATCTCATGAGCTGTTTTGAGGAATCAACACTGTAACATATACTGAGTGTAGAGAACGGTGCTGGGCAAAGAGTAGGTGCTACGATGCTTTTCATAATTGTTGTTCTGGTTATGACTCATCAACGGTTCTAACTCTGACTCCACTGAGACAGTAACCAGCAGAGAGCAAGGTGGAGCTCCTTGGTGACGATGAAGAAATCCAGGCAGTATGGTGGAGTTCTCAAGAGTACGCCTGCCTCGTGGCTGTTTATCCCAGGGCCCTGCTTGCCAGGTGTGATACGGTTTATAAGTCAGCTGTAGCCACAGAATATGTAAGAGCTAAAACCTGGAAGCGGCCTAAATGTCTGTGAACAGGAGACTGGTTCAGAAACCCATGACTCACCCAAAGAAAGAAATGTTAGCCCTCTAAGAGAACGAGCCAGCTGCTTGTGAAATGATGTGAAAAGGCTTCCAAGAGTACTGTCAAATGCAAAAAGCAAAGGGCAGTGCACTTTTACTTTCTGTGTTTTAAAAAAGAAAGAAATGTACATGCCTGCGTACTTTGGTCATAGGGTGTGTCTGCAGGGGCACCAGAGACTCCTTTCACCACTGTGCTCTTTTGCACCGTTTGAACTTGAAGCTGTATCCTTGTGTTACTTATTTAACAACCACACACAAAAAAGGAGTAAGCAGAAAACTGGTGCTGATTCAAAACTCAGCACTCCAGTTCACTGTGTTCTGCTAAACATATTTCTCTGCACTCTGAGCAGATGGCCCGGGAGGGGTTGGGCCCAGGCCAGGGGGCAGCCTCCCTCCCTCATGGGTGTGTGGGGAGCCTTGTGGGGAGCCACGTGGGGCCCTGTGGCCAGGCACATGCCTGCAGCTGGGCCTTCCTGTGCAGCGGCAGGCCGGGGTGTGGGGCTGAGACTGGTCAAGAGCGGTCGTCGGTAGCACACGCAGGGCAAGATCACGGTCCTCATATTGGGGTTGCTTTCCAGGGCAGACAGTCATGAGACACAGACCCGTTAGAAATCCCAGGAAAGGGCCTTCATCGAAGCTGCTTCTCTCCATTCATGGGACAGTTCCACAGAGAAACTTGGGACCAGAGACAAAGGCTAAGGTTCAGGAAACAGCTTTGGAAGGGCCAGGGTTTCCTGGCCTGCTTGAGGCATCCGTGGGATGCAAAGAGCCCAGAGGAACCTGGGTTCTTAGTTCTTCATCCATCCGCCTGGCTGAAATACAAAGATTCTTTTCAGAGCTCTCCCTGAAGTAGCCCTCCAGCTTTAGGACACTCACCGCATTGTGTGCTGGGACATTCCCTGTAGCCCAGCAAAAGGGACAGAAAGGCCCTTTCAGTTAACTGCAAAATAAGCAGGGCTCCGTCCAAGGATGGGGCCCTTTGCCTCCTGGGCCCCCCGGTAATTCATTGGCTGTCTGAACACCGTTTACTGCCTCCAGTCTGTTGGACGAGGGTTTTTCAAACGCCGCTTGGTCAATGATTCTTTATACACGCTTATATAAAAACGTATATGTAGGCATGCAAACAGATATTCTCAGTCCAATACATTCTTGTATACATTCAGACACACACACGTACAATTCTATGTAGTCATACTCTTGCCTGGCAAGATATACGGTCTCCTAGGCAGATCAAATATCTGGTACAAGGTGATCGAACAAGATATGCAGAAGGTTTGTAGAGACACACAGAGTTACAAGAGGAAGAATACAGTCTCCTCTGTATTCTTCTCTGAATCTGGGTCATTGTTAAGTCCAGTGAATTATTTTCTTGTTGTTAATTTAATTACTATGGACATGTCTTTATAGCTTATTTATTCATTTATTTTAATGGTTTTACTGATTTATTTTTGGCTGTGCTGGATCTCCATTGCTGCACGCGGGCTTTTCTCTAGTTGTGGGGCATGAGCTTCTCACTGCGGGGGCCTCCCTTGTTGTGAAGCACAGGCTTAGCTGCCCCGTGGCATGTGGGGTTTCCTGGACCAGGGATCAAACCCGCGTCCCCTGCATTGGCAGGAGGATTCTTAACCACTGGACCACCAGGGAGTTCCGAAGTCCAATTAATTCTTTCTCTCTGTGGATGGTAACACCTGTACTTCCTCTGCTGATGTGACTCATGCATTCATTTATCAAGCATTTGGGGGCCCTACCCCACACCAGGCAGTGTTTTGGTTTCCTGGGCTATTGTGAGGAACAAAATGGGCAGAGATCTGGGGCCTCATGATGTTTGCATTCTGGTGAGGAGACAGCTGGTCACTGTGGGGGCAGGTGGGGTTGGGGATGGAGACGGGGCAGGCAGACTTCCCAAGGAAGTGACCGTTGAGTGGAGACCTGAGGGCTGTAAAGGAGGGAGTCAGAGGCATATCTGTGGAGCAGTTCTAGGCAGAAGAGACAGAGACTCTCTTGTCCCTCTAGTTACATTGCGCTCACTTGACAAAAGGCAGCCCTGGTTAGACCCAACTCCACACCCACATCTGTGCAACGGAACCTCGGCTGGAGAGACACGTGCCCTGTGCTGGCTGACCTCCTTGCAGTTCAGGGCCAGGATCTCGGGTGGGAGTGGAGGTGGGGGTGGGGAGCACAGGGGGAGGCTTCATGCTTCCATCATGAATTCCTCTTCAGCCCATTCACGCTTTCACTGCCCTAAACAGCCAATTCCCTGCAGCCGCATCCCCTGGTCACTCTCAGCTAACTCTCTGTACCTCCTATCAGTTCAGTTTAGTCGCTCAGTCGTGTCCAACTCTTTGCAACCCCATGGACTGCAGCACACCAGGCTTCTCTGTCTGCCACCATCTCCTGGAGTCTGCTCAAATTCATGTCCATTGAGTCAATGATGCCGTCCAACCATCTCATCCTCTGTCGCCCCCTTCTCCTGTCCACAATCTTTCCCAGCATCTTTTCCAACGAGTTGGCGCTTCGCATCAAGTGGCCAAAATATTAGAGCTTCAGCTTCAGCATCAGTCCTTCCAATGAATATTCAGGGATGATTTCCTTCAGGTTTGACTGGTTTGATCTTGCTGTCCAAGGGACTCTCAGGAGTCTTCTCCAACATCACAATTCGAAGGCATCAATTCTTGGCGCTTAGCCTTCTTTGTGGTCCAACTCTCACACCTGTCCATGACTACTGGAAAAACCATACCTTCCACTATATGAACTTTGGCATCAAAGTGATGTCTCTGCTTTGTAATACACTGTCTAGGTGTGTCATAGCTTTTCTTCCAAGGAGCAAGCATCTTTTAATCTCATGGCTGCAGTCACCATCTGCAGTGATTTTGGAGCCCAAGAAAATAAAATCTCCCACTGTTTCCATTGTTTTCCCATCTATTTGCCATGAAGTAATGGGACCAGATGCCATGATCTTCATTTTTTGAATGTTGTATTTTAAGCTAGCCTTTTCACTCTCCTCTTTCACCTTCATCAAGAGGCTCTTTAGTTCCTCTTCACTTTCTGCCCTTAGCATGATGTCATCTGCATGTCTGAGGTTGTCTACCTGCCCATGAACCACATTTTGGATTTACAGAGTACAAAGCACTGTCATGTATATGGCATTATTTGTTCCTTGTCACAACCCTGGCAAATAGATTCACTTATTCAACCATTAGGTACTGTGACATATAGATACTGGGCATACAGATATGGTCTAATGGGGTGGAAAACCCACCAACCACCAAAAAACCGCATGTAAACAGATAAATATAAATAGTGATCAGAACTGATGAGGAAATAAAGAGGATGCCAAAAAAGAAGGGTTCTAGACATGGTTATTTTGGCAGAGATGGTAAGATGAGCCATGGAGAAGTTCAAGGGTCAGCTCTGGGCAGACACCAGGAAGCTTCTGCAACTAGTGGCAGGGAAGACTCCCCAGTCAGACCTGCCGCGGGGAGGCAGACCCTGCCAGGGCAGGAAGGCCGTCGTGGGGTCGGTTCAATCCAAGACCTTGGTAAGCACAGAGGGTTTAACCAGGGAACTGACCTGTCTGGTATCGGCCTTAGGATCATGATGTCTGCTCTCTGGGAAATGAAACCTCTCCAGGGTCACCTAGGAGGTAGTGCAGGGAGTGGTGGGCCTTGCTAGGGTCCCCAGGAAGCAGGCCTGCACCCCCAGCGTCGTGCGGATCTACTTGGGGGATCAGAAATCCTCCCATGAATAATGAGCCAGCAGGGCACGGGATTTTATGGCCAACAGAGGGACTTAGGACGCTCTCTCCGGGCAACAACCTGCCTTTTAACCCCCTTTCAGAGGACCTGGGCACCCATGCACGCTTCGCTAGTCATGATGGCATCTTGGGCCCTTCTTGCTCTATGCCTCAGTCTCCCTACCTGTCCAAGAGGACTTGAGCCTGCCCTCAAGTGACTCCGTGGGTCGCCAATCCTGCGCCTCGTGTAGGGGCGAGGGCACTGCCGGGGCCAAGCCGGCACAAGGGGTTGACTTCCCACTCGGGAAACTGAGGCACAGTGGGACGAGGAGCGCGCGACCTCGGGACTCCCGCAAAGTTCAAGCGGCACGTCTCCGGTCCACGCCAGCCGTCCAGGTCGCCTGCCAGCGATCCCCGTGGAGTGGCCTCCGCCCCGCTCTGCCCAGGGACCGGAGCCGGGCCGGACTTCTCCGGGGGCCGCCCCGCGCTCAAGAGCTGGAAGAGGCGCGCGGGCCACCCCTCCAGGTTCCCCAGCCCGGTTGGGCTCGGGCCTGCCCCGGGGCGCCCGCCGCCGCGCGCGCCGACCCCGCCCCTCTCCCGCGCCCCCGCCCCTCGGCCGCTGCCTCCGCCTCCGCCTCCTAGCAGGCCCGCGACGTGCCCGGCCGGCGACCGAGCGGCGGGGACGGCGTCCGGCGCACTCACTTCCGCGTCCCGCCGCCCTCCGGCTCGCGCGCGCCCAGCCACCGCCGCCATCGGACAATAGACCAACCGCCCGGCTGCCGCGAACTTCCCGCCGGGGCCCGGCCGGCCCGTGTGCCCCGGATCCCGATCCCCGATCCGTCCCCGCGCCGGCCACGACCGCAGCTCCGCGCCACCAGGGGAAGCCGCGGAGGACCGAGCGCCCGGTACGTGCTCGCGCCTCCCGCCGCCGCGCCTTCGCTCCGGCCCGGCCGGTCCTGGGCCCTCTGCTCTCTGCTCTGAGCGACTTTCCCTCCTGTCCAGCGCTGCTGCCTTCTTGTGGGTGTCTTGAGTTTGGTTGCTTAAGGAGGATGTGATTTTTTTTTTTTTCTTCCGTATTTCTTTTACGTTTTATGATTTGAAACGGAGAAAAGAACTCACAGCCAGCTCGGACAGCCAAGCGCCGCCAGCCGCCCCCACGCGGACACCTCCGAGGGGAAGGGGAATTGGAAGCAAATTTGGCCCAAGTGACTTTGAGGCCTCAGCATCCGCTGGACGCTAAGGCCCTGGGTCATGACTCCCATGGTGGGCAGGTGGAAGGCTGTACCTGTCCTGGGCTGGACTTGAGTGTCCGCCCTCTGCCAGGACCCGCACTGCCCCACCTACACGCACTCAACTAGGCTAGGCCGGGTCAGCAACATGGATAAGTACGACGACTTGGGCCTGGAGGCCAGTAAGTTCATTGAGGACCTGAACATGTACGAGGCCTCCAAAGATGGACTCTTCCGAGTGGACAAAGGTGCAGGCAACAACCCGGAGTTTGAGGAAACACGCAGGGTGTTTGCTACCAAGATGGCCAAAATCCACCTGCAGCAACAGCAGCTCCTACAGGAGGAGACCCTGCCCAGGGCGAGCCGGGGTCCCGTTAACGGTGGGGGACGCCTGGGCCCACTGGCCCACCGGGAAGCTGGCGGGGGCAGCAAGCTGGCCGCGGACGGTGCTGCCAAGCCGCCTCTTGCTGCCTCAACCGTGGCCCCTGGGACGACCACCACTGTGGCGCCTGGGCAGCCCTCGTACCCACCCCAGGAGCAGAGGGTCAAGCTGTACGTCCGGGGCTCGAGGCAAGTCAGCCAAGACTGTGGGTCCAAGGAGAGCATGGTGAATTCTGAGATGTCTGCTTTCCATCGGCCGGGCCCCTGTGAGGATCCCTCCTGCCTCACCCACGGAGACTATTATGACAACCTGTCCTTGGCAGGCCCCAAGTGGGCCGACGACCCGGGCGTGTCCCCTGGCATCAGGCTGGGTGTAGGAAGTGGGTGGTCTGGGACCCCAGGGAGCGACCCTCTGCTGTCTAAGCCCTCCAGGGATCCTCATCTGTACCACCAGCAGCTCTCCGCAGGCTCCGGCAGGTCTTTGCAGAGTGGCCTGGATGGTGGGCTTGGAGGAGGCAACAGCGAGAAGCCGGTGGGGGTCTGGACCACCGCCTCCTCCCAGCGAGTGAGCCCTGGCCTCCCTTCCCCTGGCCCAGAGAATGGGGCCCTCCCGAGGTCTGCTCAGCCCAGGACCCCTTCTTTCTCAGCGCCTCTGGCCCTGAACCGGCCCAGTCAAGAGTCTCTTCCCAGAACAAACTCTGTTGTAGGGAGTGAGGTTTCAGGCACGATGCCCAAACCCACTGTGGACCCTCAACCCTGGTTCCAAGATGGGCCCAAATCTTACCTTTCTAGCTCTGCCCCTTCATCCTCGCCAGCCAGCATGGACCATATGCAGGCGAGTGCCGTCCCTGGGCTGGGTCCCAAGCCTGGCTGTACAGATCCTGGCGTTATTCCCAAGCTCAGCCCCACCAGCCTTGTCCATCCAGTGATGTCCACCCTGCCTGAGTTATCTTGTAAAGAAGGTGCCTCCGGCTGGGCCTCTGATGGCAGCCTGGGGCCTGTGCTCCCAGAGACCCCGAGTTCCCCCAGAGTGAGGCTACCCTGCCAGACGCTCATCCCGGGCCCTGAGCTTGGACCCACAGCCGCCGAATTGAAGTTAGAAGCCCTCACCCAGCGTCTGGAGCGGGAGATGGATGCTCACCCGAAGGCCGATTACTTTGGTGAGTAGTGAGAGGCTGGTGTGGTTGCCCACAGCGGGTGATGGGGTCCCTGCATTTGGGCGTTAAGGGGGAAGCGCCCCCCCTTCCCCCACCAGGGGTGCTGTCGCTCTCCTTGAGTGGGCCTTTTTTTTTTTTTTTTAATTTCCTCTTTCAGCTGCTTCTTCTGAAACTTGAAAAGAGGCTTGAGATCATCACTAGGCAGAAAGCGGATCTTGCTACTGGTGGTTACGCATATGCGAAGGGCGGGATTGCTCGTGACTGCTCCCTGCAAAAAGGGAAATCTGTGACTTTGGATTTCAAGGGTTTCGGGAGTGACTTAGAACCTGTTGCAGTGACTGGCTCAGGCGGGACCTGAATGGGCTTCTTAGAAGGCCCATGTACCCCTGAGGGTTCGTTCCATCAGTTGTTGGCTGTGCCAGGGGAACCTGGCTATTAGAGGACCAGTGGTTGGGTGCGGGCTCTCTGCGGCTCCCTGTGTACACGTGTGTCTGCTTGCACGTTCTGTGTTCAGCGGAGGGAGATGAAACTCTGACCTGGAAGGCTTTGTTTTAGAGCAGTCGTTCTCAAAAGTGTAGTCTGAACCTGCAGCGTCCTTTTGCCTGGGAACTAGTTAAAAATGCAAATTCTTAGGCCCCACCCCGAACCTACTGCATCAGAAACTCTGGCGTGGGGCCCAGCAATTGGCAGTTTTCACAAGCCAGCTCCGGTCCTGACGTTCTGGGAAATTGGAGACCCGTGCATTAGGCACCTTCCCACTCAGCACCCCGACCCTGACTACTAGCCAGCAGCCAGGTTCTACCCACAGTCGTGGCTCCTAAGAGAATGGAAGCTGCTCCTTGTTGGTTTTACTCCCTCTTGCAGGTTTTGTCTTATTCTCTTTTTAAAGCCACAAACTCTTGGAGACTGCTGGCTTCAGCTTTTATTTTTGCCTCCCCGCAGAGTTTGGAGGCAGCAGAAAAGCAGAGATAGCATCCTGTTCAGTAACGATGTAGCCATCTCACAGAAGCGCTAACTAGAAAGACAGCCTATTGTTAGAGAGCCTGAGTTTTATTTATTTATTTAAATTCCTTGTGATCGGAGTATCGTTGCTTTATGATGTTGTGTTAGTTAGTGTCCACTGTTCCGCAAAGAGAATCAGCTGCATGTATGCCTCTTGCTTGGATTGCGTTCCCATTAAATAGCCACACAGCATGGAGTCGAGTTCTCTGAGGTATACAGTAGTTTCTCATTTTATTTTATGCATGGTATCAATATTTTATTTTAGTTTTTCATTTTTGAACTGTGCGTAATTGAAGTCACCGTCTCCCCGTATGAAGGCTTTTGGCGGGGGGCCCAGAAGGCCCCTGCATGGGGAGGGTGACTGGCTTGCTGCTGTCTGTCCGCCCCATCCAGCATGAATGAATGATTCTGTCCCGAGGTGCTTGGAGGGACGTGTCTGAGGAACGGGCACTGTGTTCTTGCTTCTCATGAGAGCCTTGCAGGAGCAGCGCTCACACCACCCTGGGCAGTCAGAGGTCAGGGTGGCTGTTTACTCGCCGTTTATGGTTTAGAGCATGCAGCGGCCTCTCACTCTGAACACCGTCTCACTGCGAACCATCTCTTCTCCTTTGCAAATCCCCCTCCTTGGGAATAATACTTTTCTCTGGAAATACTGTGGGCTTTTTTTTTTTTTTTTAGTTTAAACCGTTATTTTTTTTTTCCAGTTTTATTGAGATGTAATTGACACACAGTATTGTATAAGATGCACAGTGTAGTAGTTTTTTAAAAGATTTCTAAGTTTTTGCTTTTTAAAAGGTTTTTAATTTTAAAGCAGATTTATTTTTCGCAGCGCTGGGTCTTCATTGCTGCTTTTGGGCGTTCTGTCTCAGTGCAGTGAGCTGGGGCAACTCTTGTTGAGGAGCACAGGCTCTAGAGCGTGGGCTCAGCGGTTGTGACGCACGGGCTCAGTTGTCCCCCCCGTGGCATGCGGGGTCTTTCCCGACCAGGGATCGAACCCTTGTTCCCTGCGTTGGAAGGAGGATTCTTTACCACTGAGCCAGCAGGAGAGCCTCAGCGTAATGACTTGATTTATGTAAGGATTTGATTTACATGCATCATAAAGGAGTGATAACAATAAGGTTCGAGAACATCCAACATCTCATCTCTTCTCAAAAAATCACTTTTTCGTTGTGATGAGAGCTCCGGATTTCCTCTGTTACCTTTCATATGCAGCATAGAGCAATGTTAGTTATATCTATCGTGCTGTACATTATATCCTTAGGAAGCTTATGCCTCTGACTGTTTTCTTGTCCCATTCCCCTCTCCTCTTCCACCTACCACTGAAGTGAAGTAAAAGTCGCTCAGTCATGTCCGACTCTTTGCAATCCCATGGACTGTAGCCTGCCAGGCTTCTCTGTCCATGGAATCCTCCAGGCTAGATTACTGGAGTGGGTAGGTATTCCCTTGTCCAGGGGATCTTCCCAACCCAGTGATCGAACCCACGGATCAAATCCAGGTCTTCCGCGTTGCAGGTGGACTCGTGCCTTCATTCACTGATTCACCGTCTAAACCACCAGGGAAGCCCAAAGGAGCACACACCTTCCCTGATGGAAGCCACAAATCCGATCTCTTCTTCTATGAGTTTGAAGTATAACTGACCCACAACACTGTTAGTTCCTATTATGCAATGTAGTAATTAAGTACTTCTGTATATTTCTGACCATCGCAAGTCAGTCTAGTTACAATATGTCACTATATGAAGATATTACAATGTTATTGACTATATTCCCCACGCTGTACATTTCATATCCGTGACTGGTTTATTTTGCAACTGAAACTTTGTACCTGATACCCTCCTTCAGCTATTTCTTTCCTCCCTCCCCTCCCTCCCCTCAGGCAACCACCTGTTTGTTCTCTGTAGCTATACCTCTGTTTATGTTTTTTGTGTCTGTTTGTGTGTGTTGGGTTTTTTTTTTTTTTTGATTACACATATATGTGAAATATAGTATTTGTCTTGAATTTTTAATTTCAAGATCATTAAAGAACAAACAACAGTTTTATTTTGGGAGGGAGGCAAGTTTACACACCAGTTCATAGCAGAACTATTAGGTAATGCTATCCATTCATCCATCCCGTATTTATTGAGCACCTGCCTTGAGGTACGTAATGAACGGGGCAGACAGAAACCCCTACTTCTCCAGAGCAGGTGGTGCAGGAGAGGGAGGCAGGAGATGAACAAAATAAATAAGCAGGTTTGAGGGAGAGAAACAGGAAGTGGAGAGGATGGAGCCTCAGGGCAGGGAGTCGAACCAGGGAGGTTTCTGGTTTTCGAGCCAGTGATCAGGGGAAATCCCAACAAGAAGGTGGCTTTGGAGCTAGGCTTGAAGGAGGCAAGGGGGTGACCCTTGAGTCTGCTCTGGGAAAGGGCATGCTCAGCAGGGCAGACAGCAGGAGCAGAGGCCCTCGGGGCCTATTTACTTTATTCGTGTGAGCTTAGGAAGGAAGCCCATTTCACCAGCCTGGAAACAGGCTCAGAGAGGTTAGATGACCAATCCCACGTCTCACAGGGCCTACTGGGTACAGGTGAGGTCTGAGCCCCACAGTTGGGCCTCCCTGCCCATTCCTCTTATTATTATTTATTTATTTTAATATGCTATTTTCACAAACTTTTAAAAAAAGAAGTTTGTTTTCTTTCTTCTTTTAAATATATTTATTTATTTGGCTACATCAGGCCTCAGTTACAGCACCAGGAATCTTTGTTGTGTCGTGGGGGGGCCTTCCGTTGCCACGCGTGGGCTCTCTAGTTGTGGCTGGCGGGCCACGGAGCGCACAGCCTTCAGTAGTTGCAACGCAGGGCTTAGCTGTTCTGTGGCATGTGGGGTCTTAGTTCCCCCACCAGGGATCAAACCTGCGTGCCCTGCGTTGCAAGCCGAATTCTTAACCACTGGACCACCGGAGAAGCCCCGCTTCCCACTCTTCTAACCAGCATTGCCCAGCTGCCTTCCAAGCACAGACGTGAAAGCCTGCTTTATTTATTTACTTTTATGTTTTTTTTTCTTTAATCAAGAAGAACTTCCTATAATATAAAATCGATCTCTTTAATTAATTTAAAAAGCAGGCAGTGGCATTTAGCGCTTCCGTCATGTTGCACAAACACCACCCCTGTCTAGTTCCAAAGCATTTATTCATCACCCGCAGAGGAAACCCACACCCATAACTCAGTTGCTTCTCAATCCCTCATCTCTCCCAGCTCCTGGCAGTGACCAGTCTGGGTTCTAGCCCTCTGATTTTACCTGTTCTACCGCTATATGAAATATGGAGGGAATCATATCTAATTTATTTTTTCACTAAGCATTACAGTCACATGTAGAAGACTCCAAAGACAGAAAACAGATGGAGTGAAGCGTTAGTCTCCTGCCCCCCCGTTTGTAGCCGAGCATCCTGGTGTGTGAGTACCTGCGTGTGGGTCGCAGCCAGGCCTGCTGTCCACCTGCTCTCTGCCTTTCCCTCCGAAGAGCGCGTCTTGGCAGCTGTTCCACATCAGCACGTGTTGCGTTGACTCAGTGTCACCCTCTGTGCTTGTGCTCTGGTCACGTAAGCAGCCTCATGAGGACTTCACGCCAACTGCAAGTTGCAAGCCTAGCCTGGGACAAACTCCGGGGGGGCTGGACTGCATTTGTGCCCTTTAAGTGTTGTCCACTCGCCCCCCGCTGAGCTCGTGGGGGGACCCCAGTGCCCATCATATAGGAGAGCTTTGGTAGCTGAGCTTCCAGCTGCTCTAATGGAACCGGCCACGTGGCCGAGGAGGACGCGCCTCCTGCCGGCACCTGGCCGTCGGGGCGTGGCCCAGCCCTGCCGTGGGACCAGGCCTCCCCCCTTCTCCATGGCACGAGGAGCTTGGCCTGTTGAGGGGCTCACGTCAGCAGATACCCGTCCTGTCTCTAGATCTGATGTTATCTGAAAGATTTCTGTCTGTCCAACACCAAATAAAGATGAAATTTTACTTCTAAATAGCATGAGCTAGAGCAAACTCTGGGAGAGAGTGAAGGACAGGGCGCCTGGTGTGCTGCAGTCCATGGGGTCGCAAGGAGTCAGACTTAACTTAGCGACTGAACAACAGAAAGATTTTCTATTGATACAGGGCTCTTGCCAGAGAGAATCGGGGAAATGCAGTGGTCCCCGGTAGAGTCAATGTAATTCTAGCCAGAAGCAAAGCAGAGTTGATGTTTGGGCTGGTTACCTGGACCCCTTCCTGGACATGACCTTGTGGGAAGACTTTGTGAATCCCCAAGACCACCTTCGGGGACCCTTGGGTCTGAAGACACCTCAGTGCCTGGTTATTGATCAGCTCTTCACTGAGGACCCTTCTGGCACTTTCCACGGTCCGGTCTCGTGGCTTTGGGACACTTTGCTCCCGGGGAGGCATTGCTGCCCCCCGTCCTTCCGCCGTGTTCCTCTGCGGCCGCTTTGCGTGTTTCTCCCTCGAGGAGAGCTGATGCTGCTGAGAGGACGCCGTCGGGTTCCTGGTCCCGGGCCTCGCGCTAGGAAGATGCCGCTGTGGGTTGTTTTCACGCCAGTGGGTTCGTTGCAGAGCGCGTGGAGAGGCCCTCGCGCCTTTTGTTTACTCTCTCTCGCCTTTTCCTCCTCAGTGGCCATCTGTCCTCCGCACACTGGGCCTCTCCTCCCCTTCTAAGGAAAAAGGACACAGATGAATCTCCGGTGGGGTGACCGGGGAAGCTGACTCCGAGGCAGAGTCTAGTGTGCAGGGGCGGCCTAGGGGACACTGCTGGCACCGCGTGTGTGGAGGGTGGGGGGACGCAGGAGTGGGCAAGGGGGACGCCCCGGCTGCGCTGCGGGCCTGACCAGCCTGGGCCGACCCCAGGGGGCTCTGGGGCTGGAAAAGCCCTTCATAGCTGCCCAGAATTGGGGTGAGACGGCTTGGCCTTCACACACCCCCTCCTTGGACCTCTCCGGGTGGGCATGACCGGCAAGGTGCCTCTGTGTAGCTGGGGCCGTGCCCGAAGGGGCTGACAGCTGAGGGCTGCCCCCCCGCACCCCCAGCCACCGCGCCAGGCTCCTTCAGTGAGGGGCGATCTGGGCGCCCTGCCACATCCCCTGTCCAGGGCAGATAAGACCCCGTTCTCGGTGACCTTGGCCGTGGTTTTAATCTTGTGATGTCTGTTGAGCGCCTGTATTTAACCTTCACAGCCAGACTCCGTTCTGCTCCGCTAGCAGTTGAGGAACCCAGGCCGTGAAGGGTTCAGGGCCACACGGCGGTCGGAGCCCCAGCTACCGCACCAGCTGGGGCCCCGACCCCCTGAATGGAGAACTGGGCGGCGTTCCTGGGCTGAGGTGGTGTTCTCTGCGAACCCCTCCAGATTCAGTCTCCGCTCCGCTGCTGCGGAGGCCTCAGTGGGCTCCCCGCCCTTTCCAGGGTCAGGACTCGGGACCTGCAGCCACCCCCCCAGGTCTCCCCCCGCCGCTGTGGGGGACCTGGCGCTGCGGGTGCCACCCATGAGAGCCACACTCTGTTAGGTGCCAGCGAGCGGGGTGGCGGGGCAAGAGGAAGCTGGTTCCAGGGAGTCTCACCCAGCAGGTGGATGGATGGACGCTTGCCCACCGGCACGCCTGGCTGCGTCTCCAGTTTTCCTGTCTTGGGTGGACATTGCTGCGGCAGTGTGTCAGCTCGGAAAACTGTTAGCAGCAGACCCGCCTGGGGGCCTGAGGAGAGGTGTGACTCCTCCCGGGGATGGCCCAGCCCTGCCAGGGGCCTGGGGGCCTGTCACACCCGATTTTGTTTTACTAGCAGCTCAGGAGGTGAAGTAAGCAGTCCAGACAAGGACCCCATACATGTCCTCCCTGCTCCCTCCCATCTGACCGTCTCTTCAACGTTGAGCTACAAGTTGTCTTAATGACCTTTTTAAGTCTCATCTGACTTCCTGGCTTCCCTGGTGGCTCAGCTGGTAAAGAACCTTCCTGCCAATGCAGGAGACGTGGGTTCTATCTCTGGGTTGGGAAGATCCCCTGGAGAAGGAAATAGCAACCCACTCCAGTATTCCTGCCTGGAGAATTCCATAGACAGAGGAGTCTGGTGGGCTACAGTCCATGGGGTCGCAAAGAGTCGGACATGACTTGAGCTTATTTATCTGACTTTATTAGCAACAGTTGCTTGAGATATGGGGTTTAAGTCCAGCCTTGAACGAACAATTGAGAGTGATTTTTCAGAGCATTTGTCATATAAAAGAAAACAACATGGGCCAATCCTGTAGAAGGGGGGTCCCTCCAGGTTTTAGGAAGTGGCCTCTGTGCACCCTAGAGGCCCCACTCACCCCCCACCCCGCAGACATCAGGCATTGAGGTAAACTAAACGCTGAAGTAGCAGAAGGGGACAGAAGATCATTAACCATCGGGCCTGTCTGAGTAGCTGGCATGACCAAGTGTGGGAACTTCTGCCCACATTCCTTTAGGAAATATGGTATGGTAATTTGGACCTGCTGGATCCAGGCTTCCGTAGCCATGGCAGTAAATTTCTGATCCTTTGGTAACTTTTGTAAATGACACTCAAGAGACTAATTCTGCCTGTCTAGCCCAGCAGGTGCACACCCTAAGATGTGGGGACTCCTAGCCGTTTAAAAATTGCATAGCATACGTGGATTTTTTTCTTTTTTTGTAGGCCAGGTAATCTTCCCCTCAAAACCAGGAGTGTATGTATTTTATACTTAAAAAAAAATTGATGTATAGTATATACATACTGGCTTCCCAGGTGGCTCAGTGGTAAAGAACCCACCTGCCAAAGCAGGAGACGCAGATGTGGTTCAGTCCCCGGGTGAGAAAGATCCCGTGGAGGAGGGCGTGGCAACCCACTCCAGTGTTCTCACCTGAATAATCCCAGGGACAGAAAGGAGCCTGGCGGGCTTCAGTCCATGGGGTCGCAAAGAGGTCGACACGACTAAGCAAATAGATAACAGCATCAACAAGAACAAAACACACATATTACAGGTGCTCACAAGGTGAACACGCCTAGAACTCAAAGCACAAGACAGGACCAGCGCCCAAGAAGCCCCGCCCATGTGCCCCCCCCACAGTGAGCACCTCTCCACGCATAATTGTGGCTTCTGACTGCAAATATGAGGTTCTGAGCAATCGTGTGGTTAAAAGTAACTTCTAAAACCTGCGTGTGCTTGCTAAGTCGCTTCACTCGTGTCCGACTCTTTGCATCCCTATGGACTGTAGCCCACCAGGCGCCTCTGTCCGTGACATTCTCCAGACAAGAGTACTGGAGTAGGTTGCTGTGTCCTCCTCCAGGGGATCTTCCCAACCCGGGGATCGAACTCGAGTCTCTTTCATCTCTTGCATTGGCAGGCAGGTTCTTTACCACTAGGGCCACCTAGGAAGCTCCCTACAACCTTGAGATGATTTACAAAACCTATCACGGCAGGTTTGGGATGGAAGGAGAGCACAGGGCTGATCAGGGTGCAGCCAAGGCTCAGACAGCAAGGAGTGAGTGTCGTCGGTGAGACTGTCCAGCTCGCTCTGAAACAGCGGCTGCTCCCTCGTGGCCAGCGGTCAGGGCTCCGATACTGTTTGGGTCCTCTGTGTTGCGGCCCAGACGGATGGACGGTTCATCATACACTTTAGCCCTGTTCCTACCCCTGCCTCTCTCGGTAGGATTTCTCTTCTGAGATTTTGGGGTGGAGGGATTATGAACAGCCCCCAGAGTTCATTCAGAGTGAGTCATCTGTTCACTGACTTCACTTGTCAGCAAGGTACGCATGTCCGGTCCCCGCCGTGCTCTTAGCACAAGGCTTGGAAGGACGCTGCAGGGTCAGACTCAATCAATTGCAGCCACTGTTCTGTCACCCCGGCCTCAGGTCCAAACTCAGGGTGTCCCCTGCAGCCCTACCACGATGACTAGCTCCTGTCGCACCGACTTCATGGCCGGTCCTGAGCTCGCAGAGTTCCTTCTCACCCCAGGACTTCTGCTCTTGCTGTTCCCCAGCCCATGCCTCCGGCCAGCATGGCACGGCCCCCAGCGACCCCCTCTCGGAAGCATGGGGAGCGGCTCCGCAGCTGCAGCCCTGGACTGTCCTGACAGCGGTTTCCCACAGCGGCTGCCTCATCGAGGTCCTCCCCCCGTGAAATGTTTCTGCTCTGTTCCTTTGTGACCAGGAAAGCATGTCTTGTTTTTTCCATCTTATTCTCCTGCTCTTTTGATTCATAACCCAGAACATCAAATTGGCCCGATGTGGCTGTTCCTGCCAGAGGTTTTCTAATGTTCCTTCACATCTCTTGATTCATGGCTCCCCTTCGGGAGGAGGAACTGTGGAAGAAAGGCAGGCATCTGGGAGGGAGGCAACCAGCTGTTCTGGGTCCCAGGCTACCAGCCGCCCCAGGTGTGACGTGGGGCCGCCTGCTCTCCCAGTACTGAGCCCCGGGGCACCTCTGAGGGCCCTTCCTGACCTGAAGTCCTGTAGCCGTGGGTCCAGTTGGATTCCTGGATCTTGGCTGTTCAAGTAGCAAGGGCCCGGGCCTCAGTGTTATCCACAGTGGCAAGAGCCTGGAAAGGCAGAGGGCTGACCCGCCAAGCCTCTCATCCCCCTTCCAGGCCTCTACAGAATTAAAAAACAACTTGTTTTGTTTAGTTACAGTTGTATTTTCAGTTGTAAGCAGTAATCATTTTTTACTTCAGGCATGCCAGAAAATACATTCAACTAAAACAAGAACCACAGATCCCTGACTTGCCTTCTGTCCTTAGAATAATCAGTGTTCAGATTTTCTGCAGAAAGTTTCTCATCCCCAGTAGTGGCCAGAGCTCATGTGATGCAGGATGGGTCATGGCTCTTGGCCCTTTGACCAGATGTAGAAGCGTTTACTGAGCTAGAAGCCAGTTTGCTCGGCAGGGTGTGTCTGATGAAAGGGAGTTTAGGAAGGACTTGAAGATGTCCTTTAGGAAACAGCCACACATGGGGAGAGAGTGGCATTACAGGGGTCACCCACCCTGGGAGCCTTGAGGCTCCGGTCCAATTCTGATTTCATTTATTTTTGGCCCTGCTGGGTCTTCCCTGCTGCGTGGGCTTCTCTCTAGCTGCAGCCAGTGGGGGCCACTCTCTAGTTTCAGAGCACAGGCTCCTCACCGCACTGGCTTCTCCTGTCGCGGAGCATGGGCTGTAGGGTGCACCGCCTTCAGCTGTTGCAGCGAGTGGGCTCAGGAGTTGAGGCTCCCGGGCTCTAGAGCAGAGGCTCAGAAGTTGTGGTGCACGGGCTTGGTTGCTCCGCGGCATGTGGGATCCTCCAGGATCGGGGATCAAACCCATGTCTCCTGCATTGGCAGGTGGATTCTTTACCACTGAGCCACCTGGGAGGCCCTCTCATTCTAATTAAACTTGGGGTCCCTAGCGTGGGTGACAGCAGAGGGCCTAGCCACAGGACTCAGTGAACTTGCTTTTGCTGGCACATCCCAGGACACTTTGAAGGGCTCTTGTGTGTCTGGGTCTCAGCGTTTCTAGTTCTCAGGCTTAGCACAGGGCCGGGAATAGTGGCCTCCAGGCCCCTCGTGGGGGCTGGGTGGATGTCTGTTGCAGGAACAGAGGGGCTTCACTTAGGGTGTGGAGGGGGAAAAGGAAAGGATGTTTACCTGGGTTGTGGCTCTGAGGTAGTTTTGCTACAATTTATCCAGCAAGTTGCTCTGTGTCAGGCACTTCGCTAATTATCTCACACGCATTAAGGTGTTTAATCCTTCCGACAAGCCTATCTTACGATCCCCGTTTTATGGACGGGGAAGCTGAGGTACACGGAAGTGAGTTAACCTGCCCAAGGTATCTATTGAGGAGGTTTGCTAAGCCCGGGATCCAGACCTGCATGCTGCCTGCACGCTGCACTGGGCCCTTGGCTCCTGGGAGCACCGTGGCTTTCTGACGGAGGGACCTCGGGCATCGTGGCCACGAGGAGGTCGGGCCTGAGGTCTCCCCCTTTGCAGGTGGAGTGATGAGGAAGGCAGGCCACGGCGGCGGGATGCCCGGGGTGGCTCGAGGGGCGCATCCCCCTCTCGCAGCCAGGTGTGCCCTCTGGTTCGTCTTCAGGTCAGGAGCCAGGGGCTCCTATCAGCCCCTCCCTGCCGGGTGGCGACGCAACCATGGAGGCTCAAGGGTGTTAATACAAACGTGGGCTGCTCAGGAGTCTTGAGTGCCCGTAACCCGTCAGGCCCCGGACTTCTCCTGTTCCCTGAAGGGTGTGGGTTAGGGCGAGCGGGCTATGCCGTCGGTAGTGCCCCGTGACACCCCCAAGTGTTGTGCACAAGGATGGGGGTGTGCCAGCAGCCAGGGTGTCTTGGTCTCAGGGTCAGTATCAACCCCAGGCCGTGTGTCTAGATGTTTAAACCCAAACGTCGGACGAAGCTACACTCAGAGTCCATCTGGCAAACCAAACAGAAACCGTACCCTAAATGAAAACAGGCCTCCAAAATTTCCAAGGCGTGTCAGCTGCAGGGTTGTGCCTGCCAGCAAATACTTATATCTGTGTCAGGCTTTGTTTCTCCTCTGTCCCCTCCCAGGGAAACCAGCTGGACGCAGAACCTCAGGGTCCTGTTGGAAGGCCGGAGGCTCTCTGCCTGAGTGTTTCTGAGGGAATACTTTAGAGCCAGGCTATTTTTACATTTCAAGAGCCACGAGTTTAGACTTGGCCGAGCTCTCCCCTCATCTGTTTTGTTCTGTGATTCGTCTCCGCGTGTCCCGGGGGAGCGCGGTCTGGTTACTCCCGGTCACTGGAAGTTAGTCAGGAGTCCTTCCCGCACCCCACATGTCTTTGTAACATATAGAAGGTTCTGGAAGTCTTCCGCGATGCTGTCGTTCACGAGGAGGGGATGTGAGTTCTGTAGCTGGTCCTGGAAGGTCTAGTGACTCAGGTCTTTCAGGACCTTGTAAACGGTCCCCATCTTATAACGCAGCCCTGAGCCAGGGTGCACCCATCACGGCAGCCCTGGGCCTGACTGCGTGTGACAGTCACCTCAGCTTCAGAAGACAGTAGCAGATTGGCCTTTTGTTGCCTGGGAGCCTGACCGCGGCTTCCCTGTTCGGCCGAACCTCCTGGTGAGCCGAGTTTATGGTTTCCTTTCAGCAGAGTGGAGCCAAGTCATGGCCGTGTTTGCTCACAGGACAGGCAGGGCTGGCCCCGGGCAGGAGGTCAGGTTTCCCATCTGCCGGAGCATCTCCTGTTCTGTCCCCCTCTCCCGTCCTTGGTTCGCGTTGCTTCCTGCTCGTGCAGTCAGGTGGTGAATGTAGAGAGAGGCGGATTTCAGGGCTGGGCCCCAGCGCGTTTGCTGACAGCTACAGTCATGTGGAACATGCTGGAGGCAAGATGCGGGCCTTCTGTGCCAGCTCAGACACCCTGCTCCACTTGGCTGATGGGGACTGGGGGGCCTGGGCTCCTTATCATTCTGATTCCTCTTCTGTGCTCCGAGCCTCCAGAGCTGGTTTTGGGTTCAGGGCTGTTGGCTGGGAGGAAACGCCTGGCTCTAGGGGTGACGGTGTGCTGGAGGTGGGACCCAGACACTAGATGGGGGGCGTATGGGCATCAGTTGGATAGAAGCAGGTCCCTCGCTGGCCTGTAGAGAGCCCAGCCACAGAAGCCGGAGTGGGGAGGGTGTGATAAACAACAGACGCGCCCCGGGCAGCAGGCCAGTGGGTGGTGATGACAGGCACTTCTCCTGGTTGACCCGCCACGTCCCTCCATGAGATCACGTCCCAGCAGAGGTGACGGTGAAATGCCCTTGTCCCCCTAAAAGTGCTTGGTCATCATCAGCCGCGCGCATGAACTCAGAACTGCTTTCTTTTGGGAAACAAAATCGGAGCTCTGTGATAAACCAGCTCTTGAGAAATAAGGAAGGGACTTCCCATGTGGTCCAGTGGTTAAGAGCCCGTCTCCCCTGGTCTGGAAGCTGAGATCCTACACACCTCGGGGCAACAGAGCCCTCATTCCATAAGGAAAGATCCCAAGTGCTGCAACTAAGACTCAAGGCAGCCAAATAAATAAATATATAATTTTTAAAAAAGAAATAGGACAGTGAGGAAATCAAACCAAACATCGATTTAGTGACAAGATTTAAAATACAAAACCCCGGGCCTGGTCTATAGAAGTTACGCGTAAAGTATTTGTTGAACGAATGAATCATGGAGTGTGTTTATCATGTTATGCCATCAGAGTGAAAAATGGAAGTGTTTTGGGTACAATGCCAGCAGGCTGATATGCAGCAGATGCTGCGGACACAGTTTTTTCCTGTCGCTTGTGCCCGGTGGTAGCTGTGACACCCTGTGCTGATGTCTGTCAGACCCTGACCACCGATCTGAGCAGAAGGGTGAGCTTATTGAGCAAGGACTTGGGTGATGTGGCTGGTGGCGGGTGGGCTAGTCTATAAGCCTGGAGAGGTCCTGTTCCCCAGGGCAAACCTGAAACGTGACCACATTTTGCCGAGAAGGGGATTTCGGTGGGACGGCATGGAACTTGCTTGCGTCTCTGGATGGTTTCCTGTCTTGCTTGGCCGGGTAGAGCTCTGGAGTCCTGAAGCAGAGTAGTGGGTATGAACCCCAAATAGAACGCTGACTTTCCTGTGCCCAGAGGAAAAACCTAACCTTGTGTTTCCTCTGGGAGCAGTGATTTGCTATTCACAGTTTCGGCTTCCCTGGTGGCTCAGTGGCTCAAAGAATCTACCTGCCAATGCAGGTGACGTGAGTTTAATCCCTGGCTCGAGAAGATCCCCTGGAGACAGACATGGCAACCCCCCCAAAAAAGAATACCCAAGTGTTCTTGCCTGGGAAATCCCATGGACAGAGGGGCCTGGCAGGCTATAGTCCATGGGGTTGCAAAGAGTTGGACACAACTTAACGACTGCACAACAACAGAACAATTTGGTGTTTGTGGTGACTTCATGGCGCATAAGTGCCTCGCGAATAGTGAGAATCTACTGTAGTATTCTCTTGTCTGCCTTACTTCACCGAGATGATGTCTGAAATCAATTCCTGTGGCTGCCTGTGTCAGTGGTTGGTCCTCTTATACTGCCTAGTAATACCCCGTGGTGTGAGTACACGTTTTTGTATTTCCCTGTGAAGGAGCTGTGGCTTCTTTCCGTGTAGGGCCGTGATGAATACGTCTGCTGTGATCAGTTGTGTGGACATATGCGCTCATTTCTCTGGGGCACATATCTAGGAGTGGAAATGCTGGGTCATACGGTAGGAGTGCGTTTAACTTTTCCAGCAGCTGCCAGGAAGCTTCCCAACGTGGCTGTGTGCTGTAGCATTCCTGCCCGCAGCGTGAGAGCCCCTCCTGTGCAGTGTGTGTATATGTGTGCACATAGCTTTACTTGAAGTATAGTTGATTTACAAGATTCTACTGGTTTTAGGAATGCAACATGATGATTCAACTTTTGCAGGTTATACTGTTATGAATTATTACCAGGTGATGGCTGTCATTCCCTGTTGTCTGCCATATACCCTTGTGGCTTACCTGTTTCTTTTTGTGTGTGTAGTAGCTGACATCTGTTAGTCCCATACCCCGCATCTGCCCCTCTTCCTTTCCCTCTTCCCTTTGGAAACCGCAGGGTTGTTTTCTGTGTCTGTGAGACTGTTCCTGTTTCGCATATGCAGTCATTGGTATTGTATTATTGTATAAATAGTATCGCACAATATTTGTCTTTCTCTGTTGGATTTGTTTCACCAAATAGCATATTCTCTAGGTGCATCCATGTCGCTGTAAATGGCAGAACTTTGTTCTTTTTAATGGCAGTGTAGTATTCCATTGTGTCGGGGGGGTACATCTTCTTAAAATCCATTCATCTGCTGATGGATGCTTACTTTGCTTCCATATCTTGGCTATTGTAAATAGTGCTGCTGTGAGCATTGAGATGTGTGTATCTTATTAAATTGTTGTTCAGTCGCTCAGCCGTGTCTGACCCTTTGTGACCCCGTGGACTGCAACACGCCAGGCTTCCCTGTGCTTCACTATCTCCCAGCCTTTGCTCAGACTCATTGTCCATTGAGTCCATGACACCATCCAGCCGTCTCATCCTCTGTCGCCCCCTTCTCCTCCTGCCCTCTGTCTTTCCCAGCATCAAGGTCTTTTCCAGGGAGTCAGTTCTTCACATTGGGTGGCCAGAGTACTGGCGCAGTATTCAGGGCTGATTTCCTTTAGGATTGACTGGTTTGATGTCCTAGCAATCCAAGGGACTCTCCAGAGTCTTCCTGAATTAGTGTTTTCATTTTCTTCAGATATTTGTCCGGAATTGGAATTGCTGGGTGGTGTGGTAGTTTCGGTTTTAGTTTTTGGTGCAACCTCTGAGCTGTTTTCCATAGTGGCTGCACCAGTTCCATGGCCGTTGACGTGACCTGTCTCTGGAATTTCTTTGGCCTCTGTTCTGCTTGTCGCTTTCTAAACCACCTGTTCTGCAAGCTGGTGTCACTTGGCTGATACCCTTCCAATTTCTTCTGTTGCAATATCTTTGCAAGAGATTTCCATCCCTTTTTTGGTAGTTACTGTCTTAAGGGTTGGTAGTTGCTGTATTAAGGGTTTGATTTTTTTTTTTTTTCAGCAGCTGTCCTCTTTGGCTTTTGTCATTTTAAAACCATTTAAACAAACACAACTAGCTGTAGAAAAGTCAGAACATAATAGACAAAAATAATAATATCGACGTTGTCCAAAAACTTTCTTTGGGTTTTTCTGTAACATCTTATGGAAAAACCTGAACGAACTTTTTGGACAAGCCAATTAAAGGAGTCCATCATTTTACATAGGGATAATCATGCTTAAAACAGACTATTTTATTGTTATTATTTTTAACCTGTTATTATTTTTTAAGTATTTATTTATTCATTTAGCTGCACCGGGATCTTCATTACCACGTGCAGGATCTTTAGTTGCAGCATGTGGGATCCAATTTCCTGACCAGGGATTGAACCTGGGCCCCCTGCGTTTGGAGCACAGAGTTGTAACCATCGGATCACCCAGGGAAGTCCCAAGACAGACAGCTCTTTTTTTTCCCAAGACAGACCGTTTTAAATGCATAGATATTTACATTTTGTCTAGAATTATAGTGGTTGAGGGGGTCTCCCGGGGTGTCACAGAGCCAGAGTGCAGAGGCACTTTCCATTTCTGTCGCTCGTTGGAAGCGGCACTTCTGTTTGATTTCTGGAACTTCTGGGGGACTCTGTGTCATTCCAGCTGCTGGCTTGATTTTTCTGCAGGGTGAGCAGCCAGTCTAACTTCATGCAAGTTATTAAAGAATCAGAATTGAGAGCCTGGAGCCTCTCCCCCTGCCGCCCCCCACCAGCTCCATGCAGCAGAACACGCTCTTCTCTCCTGCGTGTCACCCAGTAGTCCAGGGAGCTCAGTCTCAAGTCGGCCAGTTCTGATCGTTAGGAATTCTTCTGTTTGAGCTCCCGTCTTCCTAGATTTGACCCAACTGGCCTGTTCAAACGACCAGGTCCTATCACTGCTGGGCTCAGACTCCCCCTTCCCCTCTTCCCCATTCCACACTCTCAGAATTGGAGCCGTCATCCAGCCAACCTTCTCTCCTCCACTTCCTCCCCTCTGCCGGTCTGTGCGTGATGGACATCACCATTCCAGGCTCCTCTTTCTGGCTGGCTTAGTTGTTCAGGCCCCTCCCGGAAAGATGTCTTGGTTCTTGGTCGCCCAGGAAACTCACGTCTGTTCCGTGCCTCACAGGTAGCTCATCCATTCTGCAGATTCTAAACGGGATAGTCTTTAAAAGCAGTTATTTTGTCTTTTATCAAAAAGGGGAATGTGTTACACTCTCAGTCGAGCCCACAAGTGACCTCCGTTTTGCAACCACTGTTCCCATGCACGGCTCAGGACTGTTTAGGGAGTGACTTGCAGGGATTTCACCCATGCCACTTCTCAGGCTCCCCGCAGCCCTGCAGCACGCCCAGGACTACTTCCCCGTTTTGAAGATGGGAAAACTGAGCAATGAAGTAACTGGTCCAAGATGGCTCACTGGCTCAGCCACAGAACCCATCAAAGCCTGCTTCCAGACTTCCTCTTTGTTCTAAGGGGAAATCTTTTGCTGGTGTTTCTCTCCCACCAGTCCTGAAGCTGGAGACTCATCCAGCCCAGCTCTCTGCTCCTGTCTCCCCAGGGGAGGGAGAGGGAGGATGGGATGGGGAGGACTCTGTTTGGGAACTGCAGAGACAGAGGTGTCCCCTCAGCATCACAGTTCCACCGGCATCTTTCATTTGTCTTGTTGTTCTTCTCCATCACACCCTTTTCTCATCTTGGGTGAATATGAATCTTTACCATCTCTAAAATCAGCTTTGTTATTTCTAAGGAAAGTTCAAGACTTGATTTCTTCCTTGGAAAAAAGGATTTTTATTCCCGTTCCTTTCTGGTTGCACATAGTTGAGCCGTGCCTCTGGCGTCAGACCTTTGTATGAGACTTCTCATGGCTGTGTGTGTGTATATGTTAGTTGTTCGGTCATGTCTGACTCTTTGCGACCCCATGGACTGTAGCTCGCCAGGCTCCTCTGTCCATGGAGTTCTCCAGGCCAGAATATTGGAGTGGGTAGCCATTCCCTTCCCCAGGGGATCTTCCCAACCCAGGGATAGAACCCATGTCTCCCGCATTGCTGGCAGATTCTTTCCTGGCTAAGCCTACCCGGGGTCACTCATCTCAGAGCCTCTGTGTGTCATGGCGGTCCCCTCAAATGCATGGAGCCCTGTGGGCAGGAGAGGAGCCAGGGGAGTGTGGCTTTGTCTGTTCATTCATTCACTTATTCATGCAACCAGCAAATGTCCATTGAGCAGCTGCATGTCCTGGGCAGAAGCAGTTGCCCCCCGCTGGCCCAGTGCAGTTAGAACACAGTTGGGAATGGAGGGAGCTCAGATCTGCACCCCCTGCCCAGAAGGACTCAGGAGTTTTGTGAGATGTTTGGAGTGTGGGCGACTGTCAGGAGAGTGGTTGATACGCTTTCATTCTCAGTCTCAGGCCTGGAGGAGACTAGGAAGGAAAAACACCTTCCCTGGGAAGGGAGGGAAGGAAATGGCCTTTTCCTGGGCACCTCCCAGTGCCGGGAGCAATTTCAGGCACTTACCTGATCTCAGGTGATCCTCAGAGTTACCCCATGAAATGTGCATGCTATTAAATTTCATTTGGCATGTGAGGAAATCACGCCTGTGCCCAGGGTGAGATTTGAGCCTGGGGTTTATGCCCAAACTCACACTTTCCAGATCCACCACGGGGTAGGGGGTGGGGAGGGGTGCTGGGCCATCCTCAGGCTCAGCAGCAGTGGACCCTGATTCCGGAGCTCTCCACTTCCTGATCTAAATGGTGTTTACACAGGAGTGCTTATTTTGTGAAAAATCAAGCTGTAAACTTAATGCTCTGTGGGGTTTTCTTCATGCATGTTATACTTAAGTGCGTGCGTGCTAAGTCACTTCAGTCGTGTCCGACTCTGCGACCCCATGGACTGTAGCCCACCAGGCTCCTCTCTCCATGGGATTCTCCAGGCAAGAATCCTGAAGTGGGTTACCATGCCCTCTTGCAGGGCATCTTCCTGACCCAGGAATCGAACCCCTGACTCTTCTGCATTGGCAGGCAGGTTCTTTACCACTAGCGCCACTTGAGAAGCCCGAGCTACTTATACTACACAGTTATTCACTTACCTAAAAATCCAGTTTGTATGTGATACGCTTACACTAACAAATTACTCACTGTTTATTTAAAATTCACAGTTAACTGGCCAACCAGTAGTTTATCTGATAAGCCTTGTTTGAGCTGAGATGGGAAGGAGGTGAAAACACAACTGAGCCTCATGTGAGAAATCAAAGGATTTGGAGGCCTAAGGCAAGAAAATAATCCGGGAGAAGAGCAGATGGGGGCAGGCTGGGGATGCTGAGATGCTGGTGGGACACGGAACCATGTCAGGAGAGGGTTGTGTGGAATAATCTGACAGGGAAGGGAGCAGTGATGTAAGTGCCGTGCCATTTGGCCTTCGAAATGGGTTCTGCTGGAGGCTGCCATTTGTTCCAGTAGTTTGCGTTTGTGCAAAGATCCTGGGAAACAGGCACAATTTTGAGCCTTCTCACAAGGAAGAATGATGTTAAAAGTGAGCTACCTTGAGAATCTGTCTTCAAAACAAATAACAGAAAAGGATCGTCACCCAGTTGTTCCTGTCCTTTTGTCTCTAAGTGGTATCCGACTCTTTTGCGACGCCACAGACAGTAGCCCACCAGGCTCCTCTGTCCATGGGATTTCCCACGCAAGGATACTGGAATAGCGTGCAATTTCCTACTCGAGGGGATCTTCCCGACCCAGGGACCGCACCCACGTCTCTTGCGTCTCCTGCAGTGACAGTGGATACTTTCCCTACTAGCGCCACCTGGGAAGCCCATCCTTAGGTGTACTGGCTGCATTTCTGGGGCTCAGCAATCGCGTGTGCTGTTATCATGGACAATGTAGAACAGAACATTTTCTTATCACAGAAAAAGTTCTGTTGGATGGCAGTGCTGTAGAATATGATTTTTTAAAGTTGTGTGGTACTCTTGCCTGGAAAATCCCACGGACGAGGGAGCCTGGTAGGCTGCAGTCCATGGGGTCACTAAGAATCGGACACGACTGAGTGACTTCACTTTGACTTTTCACTTTCATGCATTGGAGAAGGAAATGGCAACCCACTCCAGTGTTCTTGCCTGGAGAATCCCAGG
Organism: Oryx dammah; assembly: GCF_014754425.2. NCBI lineage: Eukaryota > Metazoa > Chordata > Mammalia > Artiodactyla > Bovidae > Oryx > Oryx dammah. The sequence continues at coordinate 6,915,625 of NW_024070193.1, forward strand.
GTTGGGGGAGCCTGGTGGGCTGCCGGCTCTGGGGTCGCACAGAGTTGGACACGACTGAAGCGACTTAGTAGCAGCAGCAGCAGTATTTAACTTTCCCTCTTCATTTGCGTACTTAAATTGTTTTCAGTTATCCATACTGAAGTGTTTTAATAATGCTTTGATGACTATTTTTGTTTTTTATAACAGCTTTCCTGAGATATAATTCACATGCCATAAATCCGATCTTTGATTGTGTACAATTCAGCAGTGTTTAGTATATTCACTGAGTTGTACAACCATCACCATATCTAATTTAGAACACTTCATCCCTCCCAAGAAGAAAGCCCGCTCCTTAGCAGTTTCTCCCTGACCCCCTGTTCCCAAGTCATCTACTTACTGTCTCTGCATATCCATTTTGGGCAGCATCTTTTTTTCTTTTTTTAACCTTGTTAAATTATTGGTCCGGTGGCGTGAGGTTATTCAGTTCAGTTCAGTTCAGTCTCTCAGTCGTGTCTGACTCCTTGCGACCCCATGAATCTTAGCACGCCAGGCCTCCCTGTCTATCACCAACTCCCAGAGTCCACTCAGACTCACATCCATCAAGTCCGTGATGCCATCCAGCCATCTCATCCTCTCTCGTCCCCTTCTCCTCCTGCCCCCAATCCCTCCCAGCATTAGGGTGTTTTCCAGTGAGTCAGTTCTTCACATTAGGTGGCCAAAGTATTGGAGTTTCAGCTTCAGCATCAGTCCTTCCAATGAACACCCAGGACTGATCTCCTTCAGAATGGACTGGTTGGATCTCCTTGCAGTCCAAGGGACTCTCAAGAGTCTTCTTCAACACCACAGTTCAAAAGCATCAATTCTTTGGCGCTCATCTTTCTTCACAGTCCGGCTCTCACATCCATACACGACCACTGGAAAAACCATAGCCTTGACTAGACGGACCTTTGTTGGCAAAGTAATGTCTCTGCTTTTGAATATGCTGTCTAGGTTGCTCGTAACTTTTCTTCCAAGGAGTAAGCGTCTTAATTTCATGGCTGCAGTCACCATCTGCAATGATTTGGGAGCCCCCAAAAATAAAGTCTGACACTGTTTCCACTGTTTCCCCATCTATTTCCCATGAAGTGATGAGATCAGATGTCATGATCTTCGTTTTCTGAATGTTGAACTTTAAGCCAACTTTTTCACTCTCCTCTTTCACTTTCATCAAGAGGCTCTTTAGTTCCTCTTCACTTTCTGCCATAAGGGTGGTGTCATCTGCATATCTGAGGTTATTGATATTTCTCCCGGCAATCTTGATTCCAGCTTGTGCTTCTTCCAGCCCAGCGTTTCTCATGACGTACTCTGCATAGAAGTTAAACAAGCATGGTGACAATATACAGCCTTGACGTACTCCTTTTCCTATTTGGAACCAGTCTGTTGTTCCATGTCCAGTTCTGACTGTTGCCTCCTGACCTGCATATAGGTTTCTCAAGAGGCAGGTCAGGTGGTCTGGTATTCCCATCTCTTTCAGAATTGTCCACAGTTTGTTGTGATCCACACAGTCAGAGGCTTTGGCATAGTCAATAAAGCAGAAATAGATGTTTTTCTGGAACTCTCTTGCTTTTTCCATGATCCAGCGGATGTTGGCCGTTTGATCTCTGGTTCCCCTGCCTTTTCTAAAACCAGCTTGAACATCTGGAAGTTATTCAGGCTTGTGTTTAATACAGGGTGCCCCATGGCCCTCCAGAAAGGCCCTCCACGTTCATGCCCGCACTAATGTGAATGAGGATGCCCTTTTCTCTGCAGCCCCTGAGACACTCGTATTATTGCTTTTACCATTGATTTTCATCTCTGCCCCCAAGACAGTGAGGAGTGGCATCCACCTTTGCATTTGGCTCCTGACAGGGTGGATGGCGTCACCGACTCAATGAACATGAACCCGGCAAACTCCGGGAGACACTGAGGGACAGGGAGGCTTGGTGCGCTGCAGGCCATGGGGTCGCAAAGAGTCGGACACGGCTTAGCGACTGAACAGCAGCAACAAGGTGGAACACCTTTTCCTACGCTGACCGGCTGTTTCTGTTTCAGGTTAGAGTTGAGAAAGATACCTGGCGGATGTCGGTGGGCAAGCCCAGAAGCCACGGCTCAGGGTGCCCTGGGGGCTCTGGGGGAGTCGGGTGCAAGGTTTGCTCGGAGATACCCTAAACTTTTTTTCCTCCAGAGAGTGGAGGGCAGGGAACGATTCAGGCCAGGTGATGGGCGTGCCCTGGAGCAGAAGCACGCCTGCTGGTACTCTGGCGAAGCAAGCTCGAGCTTAGGGTAGTGGTTGGGAAACTGCGAGACACTCCCTTTCCAGCTGCAGTGAGGTGAAGCCATCGTTGGTTCTGAGTAGTTTCGAGAGTGCAATGACCCCGTAACCCTGAATCGCCTTAAATACTTCCTTTGCGGCCTGGTGAGAATTTCACCCCTTGACCTGGGCACTGCAGGGTGTGTGGGAGAGAGGGCAGGCAGGGGAGGCCCAGGGGCCAGGGATTGTGGGGTTGGGTGTATCCTCCGCATCCGGGCTTCTCCGCCTTGGCCGCACCTTCAAGTCAGCTGAGGCCTTGTGGTCCCGTCCCCAGACTGGAACCTGAGTCTCTGGAGGTGGAGGGGTGGCTGTCCACTCTGATACCTGCAGCCAGACTTGAGAAGCAGCCGTCTGCCTGGGAGGCAGGAGCCCGGCTCCCACTGCCTTGGGGGATTTTTCCGTGAGCTTATATGGTGACTGGTAGAAATCTGTTGCTGGGGCCACTGGTCTGGTTCTGCCCCAAATGCTTGGCACCTCTTCCAGAACCTATTGACCTCCAGGTCCATAGGCTGCAACCTTCTGCTGAGAAAAGGCCTTGTTCAACTTGCATGCAGACTCATTCATTCAAATCTGCTCCCCAAGCACCCCTAACCGGACTGCGTGCCCTGCACCTGCCCTCAACCTCTCTTCAGTGCAATATGTGGTCCGTGGCTGCGTGATGTCATGTGACTCATAGCACCTGGGTGGAGCTAAAAATGATGCCCCCGCCTTCCAGAGGCCTCCCGTCCTCACTGGGAGGGGAGTGGTCACCTGGACAAGGCCAGGTGTGAGCCGGAGGGAATGGTTGCCAGGCCCATCCCATCAGCTGGCCCGACGGCGTCTTTTTATTTCAGAACTCGTGCTAACAACAAAAGGTGCCGACTCGGTTGTCACCCAGGTTGGCTGTGTGTCAGTTGAAGGATGGCTGCAGGGTCCTCAGCCCAGCTGTCTGGCTGTCTGCAGGAAGGAAGCAGGAATTCTGCTGAAGCCAGAACCCTCACACTCAGGCTGCTTTGCCAGCCTCCTGGTTTGTAAATCCTGCCTTTGCAAGCCACGGGGGAACATGCCGTGGCCCTGAACCCAATTTGTTTTTTGGCTCTGGGTGTGCAGGAGATCATTTAACGTCAGTTCAAGATCACTTACTTCACGTGGAACGCTGCCCAGGCTAGGCTGGGTGGTGTCTGCATCCGATCAGTTATGCTGTGTGACTGCTGCTCAAATAATCTTCCTGGAACTGTCTCAGGGGCCCGAGATGTTCCAGGAGGCTCTGTCCCACCTCAACCATCATGGTTTCCCTTTTGTCTGTTACATATACTCGCGGCTGCACTGATACTTGTTTTGAGAAAAGTTTTTCCCCCTCTAAGCCATTTGAAAGCTGCTATTGTACACCACGAGAGTTAGACCAGCTTGAATTAGTCTATAAACCAAAGATTTTCAAGATACTGGATATCAAGCAAGGATGGACAACAATCCTTGAGGGATGGGAAGCAAGTGGGGCAAGCCTGGGAGACTCCTTGAGTTAAATAAAGCTGTGCGGACTTCCCTGGGGGTATAGCAGATGAGAGTCTGCCTGCCAGTGCAGGGGACACAGGTTTGATGCCTGGTCTGGGAAGATCCCATATGTCACAGGGCAACTAAGCCTGTGTGCCATACCTACTGAGCCTGCCTGGTGCAGCCCTTGAGCCTGCACACGGCAAATACTGAGCCCGCTTCCTGCAACTCCGGAAGCCCGTGTGCCTAGAGCCTGGGCTCTGCAGCAGGAGGGGCCGCCGCAAAGAGAAGTGTCCGTCGCTGGCCGGGCTCTTCTCCAGTCTGGTGAGCGGGGACTACTCTCCAGCCGTGGTGCTGGGCCTTCCCGTGTTGAGGAGCACGGGCTCTCTCTGGGACACAGGTTCAGTAGTTGTTGGGCATGGGCTTAGTTGCTCCATAGCCTGTGGGACCTGCCCGGATCAGGGACTGAACCCATGTTTCCTGCATTGCCAGGAGGATTCTTGACCACTGTGCCGACGGTGGCTCAGTGACTCAACCCCTCATTGAGTCTTGTTTTGGGGAAAACAAACAAACAAACCTCACTTCTGTCTTGCCTCTATACTAGTGCTTATGCTTCTGACATCAGATATACGGTTTTCCCCACGTCAACCAATTCTCCAGCACCGGTCGGGTGTCCTACAGTTCAGTTCAATCTGATGCTAGTCGGGGTTAGCACAGCCCTCACTGGGTAAGGACTCAGCCCTAACAAGACGGTCCCCTCCCAATTTGTCACCTGTGCTTCCCACAGGCCAGCTGCAAATCAGAGTTCCTACCACCCCCTCCTTGGGTTTGATAATTGGCTTCAGTGGCTCACAGAACTCAGGGAAACACATTTGCCAGTTTATTATAAAGGGTAAGATAAGAAATATAGTCAAACAGTTGGATGAAGAGATACATAGGGAAAGGCTCTAGTAGAGGGGCTTCTGCCCCGGGGAGTCAGGGTATGTCCCTCTCCTGGCAGGTATATATATTCCCCAATCTCAAAGCGCTCTGAACCCTGCCCGTTGAGGAGGCTTCGTCACATAGCCATGATTGATTAACTCATTTTCCAGCCCCTCTCCCCTCCCTGGAAGATGGAGGGGTAGAGTTGAAAATTCCAAACTTGGAAGCCTAGCTTGGTCTTTCTGGTGACCAGCACCCAACCAGGAGCCCACCCAGAACCTCCTCAGTAGAACCAAGGATGCTCATTTTGCCCAGGACATTCTGAGAGATTTAGGGGCTCCATGTCTGGAACTGAGATCAAACTGGGGAGCTGGGGGCAGAAATTGCGCTGTATGTATTGTTATTTCACAAATGCGAGCCTCTGCTCAGCGCTGGCCCCTTAGTGAGCTCACAGCACAAGACTTGGGTTGATGTTGGTCAGCTCACCCATCAGCATGGGCAGATTCTGGTTTCCCAGCTCCCTGGATGACCATCCCCCGAGGGCAGGGCCAGAGTCAGCTTGCTCACCATCCTGCTGCCAGCGTCTGCAGAGAGCCTGGCTCCGAACGAATGGTGGAGAAGCACTGGTGGGTAAATCCTTCAGCTGCAGTGTCCCCAGCAGAAGGGCAGGAGGAGCAGAGGGGCTCTGCACCGGGGTGGGGTTGGGGGGCCTTGGGATGGAGGCTCTGGTCAGGAAGATGGCCTTGGGTGTATAGGATGGGCCAGAATGGGAGGTGGCCCGGATGGCCAGTGGGAGATCTAGGGCAGAGCTTCCCTTGAGTCTGAACCCCTGAACAGGTTGTCTGTTGGGCAGTGGAGGGGGTGGTGATGAAGGATCCCCCTTTGGGGAGGGGGACTCCACGTGTGTGGCAGGAATAGCCACATGACTGCCAACCAGATGGGGCTAACGGGACCTTTGAGTTAGAACTTGTGCTCAGATCCATCTTTCAAACCTGCCAGCAGCGTGACCTTCATCACAGCACCTTTATGGAACTTGGGTTTGAGAAAGGGGCGCACACGCTACATTCACTGAATGAACAAGCCCAGCCTGGGGTCTGGTAGGAACATTAGTTCCTAGAATATGAAATTTACTTCAGTATTTTTTTTCCCCATGCCAAAGGAAGACTGAGTCTATTTCCTGCCCGTGAAGTGCTTTGCTATCCATTCACCGCAAGCCACAGGGGTGAAACGCTTTCCTACCTCCTTGGCTCCTTGGGGGACCTCCTCTGTCCGTGACTGAGTGTTTAGAACACAAGTGGCTTCCTTCCTTGCTTTGTATCTGTGCGCGGTGCTCCAAGTGGTGAGAAAGGATGTCGGCAGCCCCAAGGAACGAGAGAGAGTGAGGGGGAGGCTGAAGTCAGTAGGTCCCAGCCCGCGGACCAAGAGGAAGCCAGAGAGAGCGTCTCCCCACTGGCTGCAGGAGCAGAGGAAGGCCTGATGTGGAGAGATAACGGAGCAGGAAGCCCAGGGGGGCCCGGGCAGTTGTCAGAGTCCACTGGAAGACGCTGCCGTCTGGCCACTCTATGAGCAGGAGCGAGAGGTGGTCTGATTTTATCCCCCAAGCCCGGACCAGCTGAGTTCACGGCATCCTGAGTCAGCTCCATCGCTCTGACTCAGGAGGTGTATCCCGCCTCTCCTCATGGTCTTCAGGGGCCCCGTGCTCACCACGCGGCCGGGTGGAAGTCTGACCACGCTGTTGAGTCTCAGTGCTCCTCTGCGCTTTGCATCCGGCATCTCTGTGGGGCTTAAGCACGGAGGCCACGGTGATGAAGAGGGAAGAAGGGATGTGGAGCGCGGGGAGGTTCTGTGTCTGTGAGCAGAACCACACTCAGGTTGCTTTGACGTTCCTTCCGGGCTGCTTTGAGCCGGCTTTGGTTGCTGCCGGACAAACCAGCCTTTGTTGCTCTTGGTAAAGATTTAGAGTCTACTTCCAGGGCACTTGGGACGGATGATCTGAAAATCTACCCCAGAATCACCAAATAGTGTTATTGATACCTCACCATGGTCCAATAATTGCCATTCAAGAGAAAGTTCTCCCTCCATCACTGGGTTTATACAGTGGCCCCGGAAGTGGTCACAGAGGGCCATGCCATCCATTTCTATTTTTATGTATGTTTGTTGAGGGCACACGAGTGTACCTTGTGAGGGACTGCAGGTGTTCAGAGATGGTAAGACTGAATCTCTGTAAAGGGCCCTCAAGGGGATGTGGGTACCCCAGCTACAATGGGTGAGGGCCAGGGCAGAGGGGAGGCGGCATGGGCTGTGCGTGGAGTTGCACAGAAATTGATTCAACTCAGCAGTTCTTCACTGAACACTTCCAGGGTCATAGCTAAGACATGGCCCCATCTTTTTTTTTTTGGTTGGAGGTTTTGTTTTATTTTACTTTTTAAACATTTTTATTTATTTTTACTGGAGTATTGTTCATTTATAACATTGTGTTAGTTTCAGATGTGCAGCAAAGCAGTTTGGATTTTATGTGTATGTATAATATAGTGAAAGTCGCTCAGTCGTGTCCGACTCTTTGTGACGCAAGAGACTATATACAGTCCATGGAATTCTCCAGGCCAGAGTACTGGAGTGGGTAGCCTTTCCCTTCTCCAGGGGATCTTCCCAACCCAGGGATTGAACCCAGGTCTCCCGCATTGCAGGCAGATTCTCTACCAGCTGAGCCACTGAATATATTCTTTTTCAGATTATTTTCCATTGTAGGTTGTTATAAGATACTGGATGCACTTCCCTGGGCTGTGTGGTAAATCCTTGTTACCTGTTTTATATACAGTAGTGTGTACCTTGTCACTCTTCCTTGCTCGTTGGAGGCAGCTCTGAATGTGCCAGCAAAAGAATGCAGTTTGCCCAGGATGGATGTACTTCTTTTATTTACTTGGCTGTGTTGGGTCTTGATTGCGCATGTGGGATCTAGTTCCCTGACCAAGGGTTGAACCCGGGCCCCTTGCACTGGGAGTGTGGAGTCTCAGCCCCTGGGCCACCAAGGAAGTTCCAGAATAGATGCAGTTCTTGACTTACTTGAGCAGCCTACGTTGTATATGAAATAATCAGACAAAAATACACGCTGATGCCTCTGAGTTCCTCGGAGTTTTCAATTTTATCATGCTGTTGGCGAGGTAAAGAAATACCAGCTGTCCAGTGGTTTCATCCTGCATGTGTATTTGCATGCGCACTCACACACACACACACACGCACACACACACGCACACACATGCACAGGCAGTTTCATAGCCAGTAAGAGAAGATGGAAGGGAAGCATCTTGGGGAACTTGCTGGGGTGTTGGAAATGTTCTGTATCTTATTTGGGGTTTACATTACCTAGGTTACTTGTCAAAACTCATCGGGTGATAGACTTACAGTTTGTGCATTTCACTATTCAGACTGAAGTGTTTGGGATGAAGCGGACTGCTCTCTGCGTCTTACTGCGAAATGCATCACGAATTGGATGGCAGGGTTGACTGAGGGGCGGGCAGCGAAGTACTAACCATTGTAGAACTGGGGTCATGGGCACACGGGCCTCTTCTCCATTTTTCTGTTCATGCTTGAAAGTTTTCATAATAAAACGTTGAAACAGAAGAACGACAAATAACCACCACTTGTGATCCCTAGAGCTGTGCACAGCGAAGTCTCTCGGGAGCCGGTTTCTCAGCTGACACAGGACCGTCCTTACAGACGGCCACACCTGCTGCCTAAGGGAGTGATGGTGAAGCGGCGTGCGGGTCCTGGGCTTATGTGTTCTCTGTGGGCCGGGTGGGGTTGGAGCAGGTGTGCTTCATTCCATGAAGGCTGTGTCAACTTGGACTTCCTTTGAAGGTGATGTAGTTTATCAGCTTGGAATGATAAGAACTTTGAAACACAGGACTTTTGGCCCTGTAGGCAGAATGTGGCTGTGAGTGTGCAGCCTGAGAACAGCCTGGCAGATTGGACAGAGCCAGGAAAGGCTGGCTGAGCCCCTGGTTGCCCTGCTGGATGCTAGGGGAGCTCTTCCTGGTTTTTGGCTCTGGTAGGTCTTCGTCGCTGAGCGGTCTTTCTCGAGTTGCGGTCTGTGGGCTCCTAATTGCCGTGGCGTCTCTGTTGAGGAGCACAGGCTCTAGGGCACACAGGCCTCACGAGCTGTGGCTCTCGGGCTCTGCAGCACAGGTTCAGTAGTTGTGACTCATTCGCTTAGGTGCCCCCCAGGCATGAGGGATCTCCTTGGACCACAGATTTAACCCGGCCTGTATTGGCAGGCCGATTCTTTACCACTGAGCCACGAGGGAAGCCTAGAGGACCTTTTAATATACATTTAAATTTTGGAAAAATTACATATGTTTATTTGTATTTTATGTAAAAATTGTATATAAGTGTATAATCAGTTTCTCAAAAATTGTAACACTATACAATACATTTAAACAGATCCAGGGGAATTCCCTGGCAGTCCAGTGGTTAGGACTCGGTACTTTTAGTGCTGTGGCCTGGGTTCAGTCCCTGGTCAAGGAACTAAGATCCCACAAGGTGCTCAGCATGGCCAAGAACAAAAACCAGATACAAAATACCTTCTGAGACTAGACTTTTTTCGGCTGTAAAGCAATGTAAGATTTTTTTTTTTTTCTAATACAGAAGATGCAAAGCAATGAAATCAGTCATAATTTTATAGTTTCGGTGTATTTCTTTCCTGAATCTTTTTTTTAAAATTCATACATTATTTACATAATTGTAATTTTTTTTCATTTGACTATAATGAGGGAGTTCTTTGGGAGGGAGACACCAACACCCCCCTTTATGTGGATTGGCCCACGTAAGGGACCACATAAGGGAGCAGAGGGTGGGGGTGGGGCGCAGGCGGGGGAGCCTGGAGCTGAGACCCAGGGGCCAGGGTGGGGGCAGGAAGGAGCACTGGCTGTGCCGTCTGACGGGCCTGGGGCTTGGGGGCCTGATCGCTCTTTGTAAAAAGTGAGGTTAGTAAGTCCCCGTTGGTGGTTCCCATTGAGACTTAAAGGAAATAATTTGAAGTTGACCAGCCTGCATATTGGGCTTCCCTCATAGCTCAGTTGGTAAAGAATCCGCCTGCGATGCAGGAGACCCCAGTTCGATTCCTGGGTTGGGAAGATTCACTGGAGAAGGGGTAGGCTATCAGCTCCGGCATTCCTGGGCTTCCGTTGTGGCTCAGCTGATAAAGACTCTGATTGCAGTGCAGGAGACCTGGGTTCGATCCTGGGTTGGGAAGATACCCTGGAGAAGGGAAAGGCTACTCCTGTATTCTGGCCTGGAGAATTCTCATGGACAGAGGAGCCATGGGGTCGCAAAGAGTCCGACACGACCAAGCAGCTTTCACTTAGCCTGCATATCTGGCCTGTGTTAATCATGGTGCAGGGTTTGGATGCTGTCTTGTAACGGTGGGAGCCTTTTTAAATTTAATACTCATTTGTTTGGCTGCACCAGGTTTTAGCTGATGCATTGGGATCTAGTTCCCTGACCAGGGACTGAACCCAGTGCAGGGGAGTGAGGACTTTTAGCCACTGGGCCACCAGGGAAGTCCCTGGTGAGAGCCTTTGAAAGCTTTGGGCAAGGAAGAAGATGTAAGAAGTGGAGGTTTTCTGAGCATTAACACGCTGGTGTGGAGGGAGCGTGGACACGAGCCCGGGGCAGTTTCCTGCAGCGGAAAAGACTGAGAGTTGAGAGACTGATGGAGGGAGAGAGCGAGAGAGAGACACACACACATTCTAGAGGAGTGACCCTCAGGATTCGGGGATGGGCTGGTTGTGGGGAGGGCTGGGTATCTTGCTTTTGTCCATTGATTTTTATTGACTCGCATTACAGTGTTTCTCTCCCCACTCACTGCTGTGTTCTTTCCCTTGCAGGAGCCTGTGTGAAATGCAGCAAGGGGGTGTTTGGGGCCGGCCAGGCCTGCCAGGCCATGGGGAACCTCTACCACGACGCGTGCTTCACCTGTGCGGCCTGCAGTAAGTGTGTGTGTGTGTGTGTGTGTGTGTGTGTGTGTGTGTGGAGGGGTAGCGGGGGCCCAGGGTGAGGAACAGGAGGACCGAGGAAGGGAGGAGATGGAAGAGCATCCTTCCAGGAGACACTTGGCCCATGTCCCTGCGTGGTCCTGCAGGAAGGCAGGACAGTGTCCTCTAAAAGAGGGGTTTGTACTATTAGCTCAAGGCCCATCAGAGTACCAGGCACTGCCTGGCACCCACTCTGGTGTAGCTGAGCAATCCCTAATAACATCAGAGGTCTCGGAGGAGAGCGCTGAGATTCACCGTTGTCTGCCCTCTTGTCATTTATCTCCCCCACTGTGAGGACCAGCCAACCAAAAGGGTGACTCATCAGTTACCCCAGTGTGAAGCGGGGCCCCTTCTTAGCTCTTTGGCCCTGATCTTTCGTCTGGAGGCTGCTGTTTGAGTGAACAGTGTGAGTGTGTGTGTGTGAATGCCTGTGTGAATGCACACCACACACGTGTGGGTGCCTCTTAGCAACAGCTGTGGGTATCTTTGTACTGCTTTGTGGATGTCATGCCTAAAACATCAAATCAGGAAACCAGGCCTGTGCTCAGCTCAGCAGCCTGCTCGTTGAATGAATGGCAAACATAGTGGAAGATTCTAACACATTGCAAGCTGTTTGTCAAGTCTGACCAAGTCATGAATTCTGCTTGTTTCACGGTATCTACCAAAGATTAATTTTGAGGAGCGGTTTTGAAAAATGTCCCACTGACATCCTCCAGTTTTGCATTGAGGCTGACAGCTGTCAGTTAAAAGAAAACATCACAACAAAGCCCAAAGTGTCTAAAGCAAAGGGGTCTTATCGTCTGGCCTGGTGGTCCTTAGTCCTGACTTTTCATTAGACTCACCGGGCTGGTGTTGGGGAGGTGGAGAGATTTTAAAAGCCAGTGATGCTGTGGCCTCTCCCTGACCAGCACAATCGGAAGCTCTAGGTCTGGGGTTTCTAGAGTGGGGCATGAGAGATTTATTAGCTCCTCGGGTGACTCCTGGGCATGGCCAGACTGAGCACCTGGGATTCGTGCCAGGCTCCTCATTTTAGGAGCCTCCAGAAATGGGAAGGTCTTTGTCACCTGATTTGTGGCACAGCCCTTGAGGGCCTCGGGGCTCCCAGTCTGACGTTCCCTGGGTTGGCATGGGCCTGCCATGTCTTGACGACACAGGCGTAGGCCTGGTTCCCAACCTCAGGCTTCATCCTCACTTAGGTTTTCCATAAAGCACATGCCTAAGGGTTTCCACCTTGATCATTATTCACCTTTGCAGGGGAAATTGTGAAAGACTTTGAGATGGATTGGGCTTCCTTGGCAGCTCAGCTGGTGAAGAATGTGGTTGCAACACAGGAGACCTGGATGTGATCCCTGGGTTGGGACGATCCCCTGGGAAAAGGAAAGGCTATCCCCTCCAGTGTTCTGGCCTGGAGAATTCCACGGACTGTATAGCCCACAGAGTCACAAAGAGTCGGACACGACTGAGCGACTTGCACTTCACTTCACTTGAGATGGATTACACATCTCCTAGCATCCGCAGTAGGAATGTAGGACTTTCCTGGTTATCAGATTCCCTGGGTCTCTGGGCCTTTCCTTGCCTTTGAGCCTTAAGTTGTAAAATCTTGATGGCAAAGCCTGTGGTTCTTGTCCACAGCACTGCAAACTGTGTCTGGTGGAGACTGACCAGTTTTGGCATCTGTTAAGCAATTTACTTCAGCATTTCTGATGGCCAGCACCTAGATGGTTCTTTGCTGTCTCCCAGGTATAACACCTTATTGTGTGTGTGCGTGCTCACTGAGTCATGTCTGACTCTTCAAGACCCCATGGACTACTGCCCACCAGGCTCCTCTGTCCATGGAATTTTCCAGGCAAGAATGTTAGAGTGGGGATCTTCCCAACCCAGGGATTGAACCCACATCTCTTACATCTCCTGCACTGGCAGGCACATTCTTTACCACTGAGCCACCTGGGAAGGCAATCACATCTTATTGGTCTCTCATTAATTGATGAATTAAATAAAATATTTGACCTGTGTTGTCTTATTTGTAAAGAGTTGTGATCATGCCTTGTTTTAAAAATGATCTCAGACTACTTGGCTCCTGCAACTGTTTCTTGATATTTGCTCTATCTTCCATGATAAGGGAAAATAAATATTGAGCAGAGGCTGTTTTTATACCTCAGCAATTACCATTTGGACTAGAAAGTCCTTGGGGGCGAAGGGCTATTGTTGAGTCCATTGGTTCCACCAGTGGCCGCTTGACTAGCTGGCAGTTCCTTGATCAGTTTATTTTGAAATTACGGCGGATGCACACACTTAAGACGACAGCTGCTTTGGGATTGTGTTGCTCTGGCATTTAAGGCCCTTGTGGTCTGGTCTCTGTTTTATTGCCTCCTGCTTTCTTACTACAGTCTGCCTGAATTTCTCTCTTCCACATTTGCTCCCTGGAAACCCCTCTTCCCGCCTTTAGCGCCCGCTCGAGTGCCTCCTCCCCCAGGAAGCCTTCCTTGTTCCCTGAGCAGGAAGGAACCCTTTCTCCTGAACTAGGCACACCCTGCCTTCTCACATAAACCGTGAACCACTCTCTCTGCAGTTCCAGTGCCAGCAAACCAGGCCTCAGGACAGTGTGTGGTGGCACTCCTGTTGTGGGTAAACACGCGGCTTCCTCCCCACTTGCAGGGGGCAGTTGGAGACCCAGGCACGGCCTGAGCAGCTTCTCATGGACGCCAGCAGTGGTCTCCCTTTGTTCAGTTAACTTGCTGCTGCCAGTGAATGCTTTCAGCGGAAGGCGGTGCCAGGCTGCCCCGCATCCTGGCTCTGCGCGTCTTCGAGTGTGTTTCAGTGAGCCTTGGTGTGTGGACACGGCACAGTAGGGGCCAGGTTCATCCGCTCCGTCCCCGACTTTGTTGGTGGAAGAGGAAAATGGGGTCAGAGAGGGGAAGGGCCTCTCTCGAGGCTGAAAACTGAGCGTTTGAGCTGAATCCATGGCTTCTAAATCTAGATTAGGTTAGCCTTGCACATCTGTTTGGTTGGTTAAAGTGTATGTGATGAGTGTGTTTTTTTCCATATTTGTGTGTATATTTTTCTGTTTCCTCATTTCGTTTGTGAAAATAATCTGGCTTGAAACACCGTTGCGTACACACACATGTGTGCACACATCTGCACTCTCTCACACTCGCTTCTTGGGTCTTGTTGATAGTTTATCGAAACATAACCCTGGCATCTTGTTGAGCTTTCACGCACTTACAAGGCAAGGCCGAGGCCTGATGGATTTGACCATTAGAGAGAAAACTAGCTGTTTCTAGGTTCAGACAATTTATTCCCTTTGTGAGCAACAGAAAGGGCCTGTCAGAGGTGCCTCTATCCCTCTCGCACACCCCGGAAAGGAGGACACTGAGCCGAAAGGGCCGATGGCTGCCGTGTGAGCTCTGCGGTGCTCAGCAGCCAGTCCTGGACAAGCTGACTGGACACGTGGTCTGTAGCCCCCTTCCGATCCCAAGGTGTCTACATGCCCAGACAAACCTCTTGCCTCTGGATGGTGGCAGTTCCCCATCTGCCAACAGGCAACAATGTCTAGTTCATTTTTAGTTGTGGGAACAATATGACAGCCACAAAAAGTTTCAAAGACAGAAACCCGTCTTGTTGTCATTCTAGAGCAGGTATTTTCACTCACATTTTCCCTTCTAGATTTTGTCCACATTTATATGCGAAGAGTTGACTCATTGGAAAAGACTCTGATGCTGGGAGGGATTGGGGGCAGGAGGAGAAGAGGACGACAGAGGATGAGATGGCTGGATGGCATCACCGACTCGATGGACGTGAGTCTGAGTGAACTCCGGGAGTTGATGATGGACAGGGAGGCCTGGCGTGCTGCGATTCATGGGGTCGCAAAGAGTCGGACACGACTGAGCGACTGAACTGAACTGAATATGCATTTTTTAGAGTTGTCCTCTTGTACACCGATACTGTATCCCTTTTGATTTAATGTTGTGGTATACATTCACCCATGTCTCTGTCATCTTTGTAATAACAGTGATAATTTTGTTAAGTTACATGGTTACAGTCATTACGTTAGTGGTCATTTTACTGGTTTTAAAATAAATAGTTTTATTTTTAATAATTTTAATAGTTACATGGTTGTCGGCTGAGCCGTTCGAGGGTTTGACGGCACAGGGCGCGTCTGGGGTTTCTTGTTGGTTTAATTTTTATTGGAATAGCATCGCTTTATAGTGTTGTGTTAGTCTGTGCTGTATTGCAGTGAGTCAGCCACGCATGCGCACATTACACATGGCTCCAGCAAGTGTCTTTGTGCCTGTGTTTTCCTCGCTCTAGTGAGTTGCTTCCTTGGAGTTGGTTCCCAGAAGCAAGCATTCAGGCCGTGATGTGTGGGCGTTTATGTGGTTTGTTAAAGTTCTTTCTTAATGGCTCCTCCCAGTGGGTATGTTTGGTTGCCATGGAGATGTGTGCAGTGGGTCTCCCTCTCCCGCAACGGGCTCTGCCCACCCAAGGCGGCCGTGCCCCCAGCTGGATGCTCTCAGGAGCTCTGGGCACAGTCGGGTGAGGGGAGGGCACGGCCTTGGCCAGCAGCCACATGCCACGTGTCTGGACACCTTGTGTCAAGTGGCCGGTCCGAGGAGAAGTTGGCGCCTGTCTGGGGCTTGAGAGAGGCTGAACAAGAAGGAAGAAAAAGTTTGCTGGGCTTGTGGAGTCAAGTGAAGTCTCCTTGGCACCTTCCAGAAGAAACTATGAGGCAGAGAGAAGTCCAGACTCTGTGTCCTCACCCCAGGCCGTTTTAGGTCCAGAAAGTAAGCTTTTGTTCATCTTGTAAAGACTAAATAAATTCCACCCTGGAATCATGGGTGAAACCAATTTCCTGGTTCACAACCCCTAGTATTTTTCAGCTGCGTGGATTAGAAAATAACAGACTAGATAAGAGATGCTCCTGTCCGGAAGCCCATGGACCATAAGGGTGCCCTGGTCTTGGGGGCAGGCAGTGCCGAGGCCAATGAGGAATATGCCCGGCATGGGCCTGAGCCCAGAGGAGGCGAATGGGGCCCCTCCCAGGGGAGGGCTGAGGTGTGCGGGTCATGGCCAGAGCAGGTGACTCTGATGCTGGTGTTCCTGGAGGGACGCGTGCACTGTGAGGGAAGACACACAGCAAAACTAGGAATGTATGCCACTGCCCATCCCGCCTGCCCAAACCCGAATATCCATGCTTGTTAAAGGCAGTGAAGGGGTTTTTGGTGAGATCTCACACCTTTATTTAGACCCCACCTGGAAAAAGGGGCTTCCCAGGTGGTAAAATCTGCCTGCCAATGCAGGAGACCAGGGTCCGACCCTGGGTCGGGTAGAGCCCCTGGAGAAGGGACTGGAAACCCACTCCAGTATGCTTGCCTGGAGGATCCCCATGGACAGGGGAGCCTGGTGGGCTACGGTCCACAGGGTCGCAAAGAGTCAGACATGACTAGTCGACTAAACATCTGGGGAACTCTATCTATAGAGTTAGAGTCTGCCCTGAGAACACTAGAAGTGCCAATCCATTCCTTTGGGCAAATGAAACAACTAGAAATAAGCCCAGATTTGTGGGACAGAGGTTCTTAGTGAATAAATAAGTGACTGATGATTTATCCACCAGGAAGGTCACAGCTAAAGTACCAGAGGGTCCTTGGAGGGTGTTTCGTTTCTGTTACTCAGTCATATCCGACTCTTTGCAACCCCATGGACTGCAGCATGCCAGGCTTCCCTGTCCTTCACTATCTCCCAGAGTTTGCTCAAACTCATATCCGTTGAGTCAGTGATGCTATCTAACCATCTCAGCCTCTGTAGACCCCTTCTCCTCCTGCCCTTAATGTTTCCCAGCATCAGGGTCTTTTCTAATGAGTCAGCTCTTTGAATCAGATAGCCAAAGTATTGGAGTTTCAGCTTCAGCATCAGTCCCTCCAATGAATATTCAGGGTTGATTTCCTTTAGGATTGACTGTTTTGATCTCCTTGCTGTCCAAGGGACTCTCAAGAGTTTTCTCTAGCACCACAGTTGAAAAGTATCACTTCTTCAGTGCTCAGGCTTCTTTATGGTCCAACTCTCACATCTGCCTGTGACTCTTGAAAAAGCTTTGACTATACGGACCTTTGTTGGTAAAGTGATGTTTCGTTGACTTTGTATATGCCGCCTCAGCAACCCAGCTTTTGGAGATGTCCAGACTCTGAAATAGTCGAGCCTGAATTAGGGAGGTCTCCCTTTAATTCACGGCAGGCCTGCTTTCTTAAGAGTCATCTCAGTATTTATAAGTAATTCACAGGTAAGCTTTCTAACCTTCTGTTGGCCTGACAGTGCCCCGAGCCCTCCACCAGCTCATTGAATTGGCGTATCAACCTGAGGGAGTTCAGCATTGTTATTACTCTCATTGCACAGATGAGCAGAGGCTTGGAAAGTTGAGTTTCCTTCTGGTTGGTTATATCGATGTTAAATAGCCTGGTTGACACTGGAAACCAGGACCGTGTAGACCCACAGCCCTTGCTCGCAGCCACTGTATCTAATGAGCTTTGCTTAGAGAGACACGGGATCTTGCCGTGACATCTCAGGTTCAGTTCTGCCTGGGTGCTGTGTGACAGCAAAGATTGGGTTCGGGGATATTTTCGATGTGTGAATGCAGAAGAGTGGCCTGGTACTTGGAATAGGGGAGTCAGAATTCGGTAGTGGGTGTAATGCACCCATAGGAGAGAAATGGATTAAGGGCTTTCATTAGAGGTCTGTTCCTCCTTAGGCCCTTTGATCCCTGAGTTTTCTGAGCTGCTGAGTCATTCCCGATATTTCTCATCATGTTCAGCATTGGCATGTGAGCTGAATGAGTCAGCTGGATCTCGGGGAAAAGCTGAAGATCGAGAATGTGAGAAAGGGAGAGTGGGCAGATAACAAAGGGAGCCAGTGGGCGAAGGCAGAATCAGGAAACCACCAAAACAGACGGAGCTGAGCCAAGGGCTGCGCGGGTCAGAGGAGAGGCTTTTACTTGGCGCGTAGTCACAGGGTCACGTGTCCCTCTCCAGCAAATGCCCTTCTGCCGCACGCAGCAGAATTGGGAGCAGACTTGGCTTCCCAGAGCAGACTCTGCTGCTACCATCCGAGGCTATGACATCCCCAACAGCGGGAAGGCGTCAGCTTCTTTGTGCCTGGGACACGAGAGGAGTCTGGGACTTTTAAGCCATGTTGTGAGGGTAACTGCGGTGCGACCTGTGTCATTAATTGCCACATCCGCATTCCAAGCACCTGATACTTGCACACGCATGGTTAGGGTGGAAACCTGCACCCATTCCCTCAGTAAAACCAGACCAAAGGTGAGCCCTGGTGGTACCCAGGGTCTCCTCAACTCTAAAAGCAGAGTGGAGGGTGCCCTGACACGCAGCGGGGCTCACTGCATGCTAATTAACACGTGATGGTGCAGTGAGTTCCAGACTCCCGGATTTAGGGAGTGAGAGCTTTTACAGGAAACTGAGCCTTATGCTTCCATCAGTCACTGCTTGGGTCTTCTTGGTGATCTCATCCTGCTGAGAGCATCTCCTCTCGCTCAGATGTTCCATCTCTCAAATGTTCTTCTACACTTCCGTGTCCCACCCTGGCCCTGTGACGGTTCATTTTATGTGTCAACTTGACTGGGCCACTGGGCACCCAGATTTTGGCCTAACAATAGTACTGGGATGACAACCCTGGCAAAGATGACGCCCGTGTGAGTGTGCGTGCCTGCTAAGTCGCTTCAGTCGTGTCCGACTCTTTGCGACCCTATGGACCATAGTCTGCCAGGCTGCTCTGTCTACAGGATTCTCCAGAACTGACATTATTTGTTTTGTTTTGGGGGTTATGGGTGATTTTCTTCTCCCACATGTATTTTTTTTTCCGCAATGTGACTATATTGCCTTTGTGATGTATAAAGTGCTAAAAACAATAAACTTACTGATTGTTTCTTACTGATAAGTGAACCATGGTTTAGGAAGTCGAGGCTGGCAGTGTCCAATATGGTAGTCAGTAGCTGCGTGTGGGTATTTAAATGGAAACTGCATTAATTAAGATGAAATAAAAGTTTTAATTCCTCAGTCACGCTAGCCACATTTCAAGTGCTCAGAGGTCATCACGGTGCTTGCTTTTATGTTCTGTTTCTCCCAGTTAGAAGTATGTCTCTTGCTCCTTCCTCGTCGCCCTGTGGTCTTCTGAAGCATCTGCCGCATACGAGTCTGTTGACTTGATGTTTCAAAGCCAGTGTGACCTTCCTGCCAGTTAAGGTTTAAAGGGGAAGAGAACCCTGACCACGGGGGCCAGGCATGGATCCTGTGGCTGGGTTTTCAAGGCACTGCTGGGGCACCGGCCAGCCTGGGAGTCTGGCAGATCCAATTCCTGGCCGCCACTGGGGGGTTTGGTTGTCTGGGTCCCCCACGGGGGGAAGACCCTCTCTGTTCCTCCTAACCGCCTCAGGTGCTGTCGGCTGCCCTGCGCAGCCCCATCCACACAGCTGGCCTCTGAGCACAGCTGCGCGGGGACCACTGCCCAGCTCCGAGACCTCAGCCACTTCTTCTCATAACATCATAGTCTGATTCCTTTCCTTGACGCTGAGCGCATTCCTCCACGTGCTTCCAGCCCCTTTCCCATCCGCTCTCTTGCCACCATCTCCTCCACCCCATGTCCCTGGGAACCTCTGCCGCACTGAATGTCACCCACCCCTTTCCTACCCCTGTGCCTCCCGCTTCATCCCAACAGGTGCTCGTCGCTCTCTGAGCGATGTCCTCCACTGCAGTCTCTGCTGTGGCCCCTCGGGTACAGGTCTCGGATCCATCTCAGGAACACCATACCTGTGTTGGGGTGTGAGGAAATATGATTAGATTGAAACTGCTTGCAGGGTCTGTGCCTCCCCCTCTGAGGTTGGTTTTGGGAGAATGGGGACAGTGTTTAACTGATCTTGATTTTTCCCTTGATCTGCCACCTTTACTGTAAGGCAGAGCACACAGTTAGCACTGAGGAAATATCGGGGGGCATAAAGGTGGCAGTTACCCATTACCCTGCTCCCCATCCCCCATCCTCTAGCCCGAAGCAACCTCTCCTCTACAGCGTTGC
Source organism: Oryx dammah (assembly GCF_014754425.2). Taxonomy (NCBI): domain Eukaryota; kingdom Metazoa; phylum Chordata; class Mammalia; order Artiodactyla; family Bovidae; genus Oryx; species Oryx dammah. The sequence goes on from NW_024070193.1 coordinate 6,935,428, forward strand.
CTATTCTGGATATTTCATATCAATGGATTCATAGGTATATGGTCTTTTGTAACTAGCTTCTTTTATTAATACTTAGCATCATATTAGCCAGAGTCAACTACGCTGTAGGGTGTATCAGAACTTCATCACTCTTCATGGCTGAATAATAACCCATTGTACGGATGGACTGCATTTTATTCATTCAGCGGTCAGTGGATACTCCTTTCCAGTTTTTGGCTGTTTGCTGCTGTGAGGGTTCCTGTGCTTGTGCTTGTGTGGACGTATTTTTTTTTCCGTTCTCTAGGGTAGATGCCTAGGAGTGGAATTGGTGGGTCATATGGTAACTCCACGTTTAGCTTTTTGAGGAACCGCTTTGCAAAGTGGCGACACCTTCACGTTCCCACTGGCAGTGTGTGAATGTTCCAATGTCTCCACGTTTCCTGCCAGCACCTGTGATTATCTGAATGAGTCTGACCGTCCTAGTGAGTGTGAAGTTGAATCTCAGTGTGGTTTTGATTTGCATTTCCCTGATGACCAGTAATGTGGAGCATTTTTTCCATGGGCTTGTCTGTATGTCTTATTTGGAAAAAATCTATTCAGACCCTTTACCCATTTTTAGTTGGGTTATTTGTCTTTTTATTGTTACACTTTAATAGTTCTTTATATGTTCTCCATATACATCTATCAGATATAATTTGCCAAAATTTTCTCTTATTCTGTGTATGGTTGTTTCTCTTTCTTGATATTATTATTTGCAAGTTCTTAAAGTTCTTAATTTTGATGTAGTCCAATCTATCTCTTTTTTCTTTTGTTTCTTGTGGTTTTGGTGCTTTATCTAAGTAAATGTAGCCCTGTCAAAGGTCACAAAGATTCATGCCCATATTTTCTTAAGAGTTTTATACTTTTAGTTGTTAGGTTGAACTCTGATCCATTTTGAGTTCATTTTCGTATGTGGTATGAGGCAGAAGTTCACATCCATTCTTTTGCCTGTGGACAGCCAGTTTTCCCGGCACCATCTGTTGAAAAGACCAGTCTTTATCAATTGGATTGTCTTGGGATATTCATCAAAAATTAACTGATGCTAAATGTTAGGGTTTACTTATAGTCTTTCAATTTTATTCCATTGCGCTAATCAATTATCTTTTAAAGAGATTTAACTAATAAGAAAAAGATCAGTTACTCTTTCTGGTCCTCTTCATTCCTTTGTTTAGATCCAAGTTTTCATCTGGTTCCATTTTCTTTGTCCTTGAAAAGACTTAACTTTTTTCTTTTTTTTTTTGGTAGTGCCGATCTGCCTGTAAAGAATTCTTTCAGGTTTTGAATGTCTTAATTCATTCTTACTTCACACTGGTTTTAAAAGATATAATATTATAAAAGATATAATGCCTTTTATAATGGTTATAAAAGATATAAACTGTCCTAAAATATATAATTAGAAATATATATATATATTTGCTGGGTGTATAATTCTAGGTCGATAGCTTTTTATTTCATCTTTAAAGATGTTTCGCTGTCTTCTTGCTTGTCTTGTTTTCAATGAGAAATCCAATGCGATCTTTGTCTTTTTGTATGTAACGTCTTTTTCCTTTGATTAAGGTTTTCTCTTTGTCATTGATTTTGAGAACTTTGATCATGATGTCCCTGGTGTACTTTTCATGCTTCCTATGCTTGGGATTTGCTGAACTTTTTGGGTCTGTGACTTTATAGTCTTCATTGAATCTGGAGTATTTTTGGCCATCATTTCTCCAGATTTTCTGCCATTCTTCCCTGGAACCTCCACTTCAGGGATTCAGTGATCCCCCCTTTTTTTTTTTTCTCCCACACTCTAGCTTGCGTTCTTAATTCCACACCAGGGGTTGAATCAACGCTCTCGGCAGTGAAAGCGCCGCGTCCTAACTGCTAGGCTGCCGAGGAATTCCCGTTTTGGCACCTTGAAGTTATCCCATGGCTCGCTTCACGGCCTTTTCATATCTCAAATTCTTTTCCTCTCTGTTGCATTTCGGACAATTGCTGTGCCTTTAATGTCATAGATTTTATCTCTTGCAATGTGTAATCTGCGTTTAATCCCATTCAATGTCTCTTTCATCTCTGACATACTTTTCATCTCTAGCAGTTCAGTCTGGGCCTCTTAATATCTTCTGGGTCGCTGGTTAACTTTGGGGGCAAAGTTATTTACTGTTACATGGAATAGAACAACAGTAACTTGCCCTTCTTTACTAATTCTAATGTCTGTGTCAGACCTGGGTTGATTTCCACAGATGGATTATTTTCTTCATTATGGGATGTGTTTTCTTGCTTCTTTGCCTACCGGATCATCTTTGACTGGAAGCCACGCATTGTGAACCATACCTTATTGAGTCCTGGGTGTTTTTACATTCTGTTAAATCTTCTTGAGCAGTTAAATCTTCTGGGGTGCAGATAAGTTACTTGGAAACAGTGATCCTTTCCAGGGTGGTTTTTATGATTTGCTAAGTGACTTTGTAGCAGACCTCAGTTCAGTTCAGTCACTCAGTCATGTCTGACTCTTTGCGACCCCATGGACTGCAGCACCCCAGGCCTCCCTGTCCATCACCAACTCCCAGAGTTTACTCAAACTCATGTCCATTGAGTCGGTGATGCCATCCAACCATCTCATCCTCTGTCATCCCCTTCTCCTCTCGCCTTCAATCTTTCCCAGCATCAGGGTCTTTTCAAATGAGTCAGTTCTTCACATCAGGTGGCCAAAGTATTGGAGCTTCAGCATCAGTCCTTCCAATGAACACCCAGGACTGATCTCCTTTAGGATGGACTGGTTGGATCTCCTTGCAGTCCAAGGGACTCTCAAGAGTCTTCTCCAACACCACAGTTCAAAAGCATCAATTCTTTGGCACTCAGCTTTCTTTATACAGCAGACCTCAGTCTAGGGTTAACTATTCCCTCCAACACAGGGCACAACCTTACTCAGCGTCGCCTGGATTATTATGCATCCTCCCAGTCTGTCTGCTGGGAATAGACCGTTTCCGGCCCTTGTGAACATCAGGCACTGTTCTCTCTCATCCTTCTGGCTGTCTTTTGGCCCCAGCTGTGGTTATTTTCTTCACATGCCTGTGCTGATCTGTGCTCTGCTAAATCCTCCAAGGAGACCCTCTGCGAAGCTCCGGGATTTTTTTTTTTTTCTGTGCAGCGTTCTCTTCCCTGACCCAGATGATGATGGTCTGGGAGAATGGACGTGGAAAACAAGAAGAGAATGGATTTGTAAAACTGTAAGAAAAAAAAAGGACTCCAGAGCGGTGATTTAGAAGAGGATTGGAGTGTGGAGTGGGCTGCTCAGGAGTGTGGTCCTCGACCAGTGCTGGCCAGTAGGCAGAAGCACAGACATGGAGGCTTTTCCTAACACTTCAACAGACATTGAACACTTTCATAACAGCCTGACAAAGCAAATTTGGGCTTGGGTTTCATATGTTTTCATTTCCCCACGTTATTGTATTTTATGAGAAAATAAGTCTGGCAGATGGAAATGAAAAACAAAACCCCCGAGACTTGGCTCTTGCCCACAGAAAAACTGAGAAAGCAGCAGTGATCTGGAGGTTTTGGACAAAGAGGGAGACGGAGATGGAGGTGAGTTTTTTCCTTCAGAAACTGAAGGTGTTCGATGGGGTCCTGGCAGCAGTGACTTACGGCACCTGCTTAGTATGAGCTGGTGCTGTGCTGGGCCCTCTGTCGTCCCTAATCTTGTCTCTCCACATACCTTCTATGAAGGGACCCAGGGGTGTAGGTGACCGGCCAGCCTCTCACTGCTGGGAAGTAGAAGCAAGGACCCCAGCCTGAGCGCTCTTCCACTTTTCTGTTGGGGTTCTGTTGCTCATCCGACTGGGCCGGCGTGAGCCCGTGGAATCCAGGTGGACTGTTCATCGGAACCCAGCCAGTTTGCTTAGTTTCTTTCTGTTGCTTTGTTACTAGCAATGCCTTCTAACAGTTCACCTGTTCTGGAAAAGCTGTTTGAAGCAGTAGATCAGGTAGACCTCTGCGAGTGACACAGCTGTTCTATAGCTGCTCTGGTCACAAGTGGCCTCCGGGGACTTGAAATGTACTTGTTCAAATACTTGAACTGATTTTTTTTTTTGAAATAAAAGTTTATTCTTAAATGTACAGTAGGTTCCAAGACAACATTTAATTCTAGCTATATGTGGCAACACGGCAGTGAATCCAGATGTTTACACAGGAATGGAACTGAGGCTCATCATTGCCTCGGCACAAGAAATAGCTTCCTTTTTGCCGGCTTTCTTAATTCCACAGGTGGCCGGGGGGCCTTTCCCTGAGGCCTTTGCCCTTTGCTTTTAGCGCCGAGTCTCTTCTCCTCCTCCTCCCGTTTGTGCTGGAATGCCTTATCGTCCTCGTCCACCCTCGAAGCCTGATGTGACGCCTGCTGCTCCCTCCCCAGACCCTGCTTGAGGAAGCTTGAACTCATTTTTTTTTTAATTTTTTGAGCAGACATTTTATTTTATTATGCACTGAAACGCTGTTCTCGTTTGGTCGCCGAGTCGTGTCCGACTGTTTCGTGACCCCATGGACTGTAGCCTGCCGAGCTCCCCTGTCGATGGGATTTCCCAGGCAGAAATACTGGAGTGGGTTGCCATTTCCTCCTCCTGAACTGAGTTTAAGAAAGAATTTGTTTATTTCACTGTGCAGGTCTTCACTGGTGCACGGTTCTTCTCTAGCTGTGCCGAGCGGGGCTGCTCTCTCGTGGTGCACGGGTTTCTCATTGCAGCGGCTTCTCTTGCTGTGGAGCACGGGCTCCAGGGTGCACAGGCTTCAGAGGTGGCACACGGGCTTAGTTGCCCTGCGGCACGTGGGATCTTCCCGCATCAGGGATCGAACCCATGTCCCCAGCGTTGGCAGGAGGATTCTTTACTGTTGAGTCACTCGGGAAGCCCTTGAACTGAATTTTTTATGTTATTTTAAATAATACGGAATTACACATCAGTGGCCACACATGGGCTGGTAGCCGCTGTGGATGGTACAGGTAGAAGTTACCAGCTGGAACAGTACAGTAAAAACATATCTGAAGGATTGCTGGTTTTTACGTCTCTCAGCAACTATCTTCATTGTCGGGAAAACTTTGCATTGCTACTTTTCAGGGAGATATTTTGGAAACAAATTTGCAGTAAGGCCTTAACGCTAAGGGCCAATTAGTTTTCCAGAATAGATGAGCTGTTTCTATTTCTAGATTTCAGGAAGAATGGTGAGTATTGCAAGTTTAGTTTTATTTGTCACACTAAGTGGCTGACCTCTCTTGTGGCGTCCTCAGCTGCTCTTTCCTTCACTAAACTACGCTGACTTTATCCACATTTTTCATCTGAAGATGCCCCTGTAGACGTATATAAAATATTCATTCACTGCATCTATGGGAAGTGGCTTTTTGGAGTGGATTCTTGCTGAGTCTGTACATTTATTAGTCAATATTTTATGAGCTATTGTTGTGATCGGGAAATAAAGAGCGACTTTGACTACTATATTCCATAGCTCTGGAAAAACTGTTAATTTGGAATATTTTTCGTGTGCATATCACCAGCTGTTTCCCATTTCAGGGACTTCCTCTGCTTGAAGCAGGATGATTCTGAAACTAGAGTTGCAAAGATGTAACCCGACACACCTTCTTCCTTCTCAACAGCTTTGTATTTGATGCTGATTGTTACAGGAATGGCCTGGGTCTTTAGTTTTTGCTGCACTGGGTCTCACCTGCAGCTCACAGGCTCTTCGTTGCTGCTCGGACCTCCCCTAGTTGCGATGCTCGGTGCTCGGTGGCTACTCTCTAGCTGTAGTGTGCGGGCTTCTTGTTCCGGTGGCTTCTCTAGGGCGGGGCAGGCTCTGGGGCAAGCGGGCTCAGTAGCTGTGGCACACGGGTTTGGTTGCACCGTGACGTGGGAGATCTTAGTTCCCGGACCAGCGATGGAACTCACATGCCCTGCATTGGGAGGTGGATTCTCAGCCCCTGGACCACCAGGGAAGTCCCGGTCCAGGGCTTAGCACTTTTGTTGGACCAAGATGAGTCTCTTCAAGTGGAGATGCTGGTTCAGAGACAGGCCCGAGGCGCAGCCCAAGTCAGTGGTTCTCCAAGTGTGGTCCCTGGACCGGCACGGTCAGCAGCACCTGAGAAGTCGTCCGACAGGCGGATCCTCAGGCCCTGCCCGGACCTGCTGAGTCAGAATCTCTGAAGAGGGGCTGTAGAAACCTTGTCTGTTAGCGCACCTGACAGGTGGCCCGAAGCACGGTAAAGTCTGAGAACCGCAGGCCTGTTTTCTCGTGTTCACGCCTTGGCCTTTCTGCTTTATCTTCTGGTCTGTGTGAGCTCTGGCACAGGTCCGCTGGCTCCAAATACGTGCCACCGTCGGAAGTGTGAGGACTGTGGCTTGTCACCTCCACTCAGAGGAGTCACGTGGGGAAGAAGTATCATTGGGAAGGTCTAGAAGTCCACCGTCTTCCCCTCCCACAGCCTGTTCCAGGGCAAAGGGATAGTATAGTGCGATGGAAGGAGTGTTCACCTGGCACCAGTGAGTTGTTGTGTAGTCCCTCAGTTGTGTCCGACTCTTTGCGACCCCATGGACTGTAGCCCACCAGGCTCCTCTGGCCATGGAATTTCCCAGGCAAGAATCCTGGAGTGGGTTTCTTGTGAGGCCTGGGTTCAAACCCCAGCTCTTGTACTTGGCCTTGGCCAGACAGCCAAATTTGCTTGACCCCTTTAACTTTCGTTTCCTCATCTGCAACATGAAGACTCAGTGAAACTGCGTACAGTGCCACAAGTGGAGTTAAACTGCTTGAAGTCTGGGGTCACATTATTGCCAGGTTTAATGAGATGACCCCAGCCAGCCTCCAACGCCCACCAGCCTGGAGTTCTCAGCCCCGCTGTGTGCTCCCTGCCTGCCCCGTCTTGGCTGTGGTCTGGCGCCACCTGGTGGTGGTCGGCTGCTCTAGCTTGTTTGTCAGTGAGGATGGTTCAGGGTCCTGCACTGGCCTGGAACTTTAAGGACAGCGGCTGTGAATCCAGGAATTTCCCAGTTTATCGGTGTCTGTTTCATTGGCTAGATCTAGAAAGAATACCTTCTTTCTGCCTCCCTGCTTTTCAGGATGAGTTTGCTTGCTGTTTTCTGCATGGCCTTACCTTCCTTCAGTGTGCCTAGGGTAGAAGATGGGGGTCGTCACCGGTCAAGTTATATCCCACATGGATGCCATCACAAGGGATTTTTACAGAATTGTCAAGACAGTTAAAGGGATACAGGGTAGGTAAAGTGCCCAGTACATAGAAAGAACTTTAAAAAATGGAAACGCCCTTCCCCATCCCCTAGCAGGGAGAGAGAGACTGGATTCCACATGGCGGTGTGCACTCAGGAAATGGTAAACCATGCAGGTGGGCTCATGATACAATGGAACAAGCGCACACATCAGCGTCAGACAGCTTGGCTTCCAACCTGCCCATTTATTACCTGGGCGAGCCTCGCTGAGCCTTCCTAATGTATGAAGTGGAGATGATATTGTTTGACCTGTAAGTACCCTGGTGGCTCAGATGGTAAAGAATCCACCTGCAGTGCAGGAGACCTGGGTTCAGTCCCTGGGTCGGGAAGATCCCCTGGAGAAGGAAATGGCCACCCACTGCAGTATTCTCGCCTGGAGAATTCCATAGACAGAGGAACCTGGCAGGCTACAGTCCATGGGTCACAGAGAGCTGGACATAATTGAGCAACCAACACTCACTTTCCATGGTGTCCTTAGGGCGTCCCTGGCGGCTCAGTGGTAAAGAATCCGCCTGCCAGTGCAGGAGATGCAGGTTTGATCCCTGGCTCGGGAAGATCCCCTGGAGGAGGAAGTGGCAACCCGCTCCAGCATTCTTTCCTGGGACATCCCATGGACAGAGGAGCCTGGTGGGCTGCAGTCCACGGGGTCGCAAAGAGTCAGGCACAACGGAGCCAGTAGACAACACATGGCGTCTTTATGAAAGAGAAGAGGAAGCCCAGACTGCCGGCCGCAGATCGCTGGCTGTCGCGTCCAGTGATCTCCAGTTCCTGCGTCCCCACACGGCTCCGTGATGTCGACACGTGATGGGTCCTGTTTCTGCCTGATTCTTTGGTGAATTCTTTTCCCCGCTGAGTGCATCCTGGAGTAGGAGGCAGGGAGTGGTTTGTGAAATGTCTCTGTGAAAGGAACGTGGAAGGTGGGAACAGCAGGGGGCCAATGATGTAATAACATGGGTGGCAGTGTATTCAGACACTTTAAAAACTTTTTTTAGTGTATGAAACTTCTAAATACGGTGCTTGAAACAACAGGAGGCCATCAACAGATGTTAGTTGCTTTCTCTCACTTTGACAAAATGGAAACTAACTATGGGTGTGGAAGTCAGTTTCTAAACTCTGGGTTGGGGGCGGAGTGGATCTTTTAAAACTTTTGTGAAAATTAGAGTTTGAGTCCTTCAGAGCAGAGGAAGGCCCCACCTTCTTGGGTCTGTGGGGGAAGTCCTTGTTTCTTTATATATTTTTGGTAATAAAGGAAATAGAGATGCAACCTTTGCCTGCTGCCCCCACCTCTGGCGTCTGGACATGGGGCTCCTCAGCTCTGGGACCTGGCAGGGAGAGGATTTGTCTGGCCAGTTGGGCACTTTTTAGAATGATCATCAAACTGACACCTGCTCATTATTAAGTTTGGGGAGGTTTAGGAGAGTATAAAGAAGCAAACCACTAGTGACTTCCTGCCTCACCCTCCACAGTCATTCAGATACCATGTATGTCTACCGAGAAACACTGTCATTCTTGGACAAATTTCCTTTCCAGTCTTTTTTCTTTAAATTTCTTCATTACGTAATTGAATCTTACTTTTTTTTTTTAACTTTTCACATTATTACATGAGTTTTATTTGAAAATTAAGAAGAAAGTATTGTTGTTTCTCAGATTATGAATACATGATTCTAGAAAAATTTTAAATGTGTGAAGCAGAAGGTGAAATTTCTCTTATACCATCTTCTACTGTATTTAATAATAGAAAAATTTTGTAAATACTGAAAAGTATAAAGTGGTAAGTGAAATTTCCCTTGAATAAGCCTGTCAGTGCTATATAACATTAAATAAGTTTTTGAAAGAAAAATATAAAATAGAAAGTGAAATTTTCCTGTAGTACTATCAACCGGTACTAAAAACTATTCATTTTAGTATGCAGTCTTCCTTTTTTTTTTTTTAACATCAATGGTGTGCGTGTGGGTATAGGTTACCAAAATGGAATTGTGCTGTAAATGCACGGGCAGGTATCTAGCTTGCGTTTTTCCCTTACTAACATAAGTTGAGTATTCTCCTCTAGTAAAGCATTTTCTCATACCACTGAAACACTTATTTGAAGAGTATTTTAAATGGCTACATGTTACGTTTAAATGTACTCTGCTTTATGTGATCATTTCCTCTAAGGCTGCCAGTTTGGATCCAAGTAAACATTTATTCATATTTCTGATTCATTCCCTAAGCTAAGTCCCAGACAGCCCCACTGAGTCAGAGATAAATAATTTAAGAGTTTCCTCTCCAGGGTGAGCTTATCATTTTACAGTCTTCTCTGTAACTTACGGAAATATGCAGTGACGGCCATCACAAACAAATGTGATTGTTTTTTAAAAAATCTTTGTTATCATATGTGAAAAAGCTTTCATTTATCTTTCTTAGAATGCTACAGGGTTTGAGTTTGGCATGTGTGATCCTTTTCCTCTGTGATTTTTGGAAGAGAGGTGATCTGCCCTCTATTAAATCAAAAAGCTAATTCCTGCCGAGATTCCTTAGAACGTCCCGGGTCCCATTCCAAGAGAAGAGCTGGGTGTTCGCCACACCTTGGCTCAGAAACTTTCTCCCTCTCTGGGAAGTCCTGTGCGTTTCCAGGCAACCTCCTGGCTCCCTCTAGTGGCCTCCTTAGCAGCTGCAGCCTCGCTTCCTTGGCTGTCGTCCGCACCGGTTCGTCCTGGTTGGGACACCACGGAGCAGAGCAAGGGCGCGCCGCAGACTTGCAGCCAGATGGTGTGTGTGGCGGGGGACTGTTTTCCTGAATGTCTGGGCAGCTCCTCTTAACGGTGGGCTCTTTGTGTGCTTGTCGCCTTGGCTGTCGGGAAGCAGCACATTAGTGCTCACCCTGAGCCTGGTCGGGGTACAAGGTGGAAAAGATACTCTTGTTAGTTCTCACTTTCCTTTCTGAAACTCTGAGTCCTCTGGAATCTTTTTATGGAGGGGGAGAATAGTAAGTCAGTAGCATCATTAAATTAAACTTCTATGGATGTCAGAGGATTCTGTTACAGGGACCCTGAAGTCATTGAGCTGTGGGTACTTGTTCTTTTTAGTCTAGTTTAGTTGGGAAGTGCTTGTGAAGGTTCTATAATGAGAACCTCCTAGAACAACTCTGAGGAGAGGACAGAAGGAAAGTTTGGAGAGCTAAGGACTTCTAACATACGCTCCATTGCCCTGCACACTCTCTCACTCCATTAAAGTTTGTTGTTCAGGCAATAAAAGTGATAAACCTAGTGATTGCGGGGGGGGGGGGCCCACTAATAAAAATCACCATTGCCTTTACTCAGAGGTGACTGTTGACATTCGGTTTACATGTATGTATGAGCATACATTTATTTTTGCGTGTTTATCCCTATCTAGGTATACAAACACACACAGTTGTCTTTTTCTCAGGATTATTGATGTTCTTTATGCGTTTTAGACACTAATGCTACATTGTAGCCATCTTCTCATCCCTGACTTGCTTTCCTTCTGTTCAGTTTATTGCCCTCTGTTAGATGATTACCACAGAACTGGAAAAGGTCAATTTTCATTCCAATCCCAAAGAAAGGCAATGCCAAAGAATGCTCAAACGACCGCACAGTTGCACTCATCTCACACGCTAGTAAAGTAATGCTCAAAATTCTCCAAGCCAGGCTTCAGAAATACGGGAACCGTGAACTCCCTGATGTTCAAGCTGGTTTTAGAAAAGGCAGAGGAACCAGAGATCAAATGGCCAACATCCGCTGGATCATGGAAAAAGCAAGAGAGTTCCAGAAAAACATCTATTTCTGCTTTATTGACTATGCCAAAGCCTTTGACTGTGTGGATCACAATAAACTGTGGAAAATTCTGAAAGAGATGGGAATACCAGACCACCTAACCTGCCTCATGAGAAACCTATATGCAGGTCAGGAAGCAACAGTTAGAACTGGATATGGAACAACAGACTGGTTCCAAATAGGAAAAGGAATATGTCAAGGCTGTATATTGTCACCCTGCTTATTTAACTTCTATGCAGAGTACATCATGAGAAACGCTGGGCTGGAAGAAGCACAAATCAAGATTGCCAGGAGAAATATCAATAACCTCAGATATGCAGATGACACCACCCTTATGGCAGAAAGTGAAGAAGAACTAAAGAGCCTCTTGATGAAAGTGAAAGAGGAGAGTGAAAAAGTTGGCTTAAAGTTCAACATTCAGAAAACTAAGATCATAGCATCCAGTCCCATCACTTCATGGCAAATAGATGGGGAAACAGTGGACACAGTGGCTGACTATCTTTCTGGGCTCCAAAATCACTGCAGATGGTGATTGCAGCCATGAAATTAAAAGACGCTTGCTCCTTGGAAGGAAAGTTATGATCAACTTAGACAGCCTATTAAAAAGCAGAGACATTACTTTGCCAACAAAGGTCCGTCTAGTCAAGGCTATGGTTTTTCCAATGGTCATGTATGGATGTGGGAGTTGGACTATAAAGAAAGCTGAGCCCCGAAGAATTGATGCTTTTGAACTGTGGTGTTGAAGACTCTTGAGAGTCCCTTGGACTGCAAGGAGGTCCAACCAGTCCATCCTAAAGGAGATCAGTCCTGGGTGTTCATTGGAGGGACTGATGTTGCAGCTGAAACTCCAATACTTTGGCCACTTGATGCGAAGAGCTGACTCATTTGAAAAGACCCTGATGCTTGGAAAGATTGAGGGCCAGAGGAGAAGGGGACGACAGAGGATGAGATGGTTGGATGGCATCACCAACTCAATGGACATGGGTTTGGGTGGACTCTGGGAGTTGGTGATGGACAGGGAGACCTGGTGTGCTGCAGTCCATGGGGTTGAAAAGAGTCGAACACGACTGAGTGACTGAACTGAACTGAACTGAGATGATTACCAAGCCCGCTTAGCCCAAGGCTGAGTTAAAATTACAGTTATATCCTCAGGGAATATAGCACATGCTCAGAGCATTAAACTGTTCTACAGGAACCAATCAGAGGATTTGGGCGACAGTGAGATAACAGTGAATCTGGCCGCAGCTAACAGCACACAAAGGGTCTGATGAGGCCAGGAGAGGGTCAGGGCCTTCCTGAGGAGCTTACTATGAAAGTGAAAGTCACTCAGTTGTGTCCGACTCTCTGCGACCCCATGGAGTATACAGTCCACGGGATTCTCCAGGCCAGAATACTGGAGTGGAGTAGCTGTTCCCTTCTCCAGGGGATCTTCCCAATCCAGGGATCAAACCCAGGTCTCCCACATTGCAGGTGGATTCTTTACCAGCTGAGCCAGCAGAGAAGCCCAAGAATATTGGAGTGGGTAGCCTATCCCTTCTTCAGGGGATCTTCCCAAGCCAGGAATCGAACTGAGGTCTCCTGCATTGCAGGCAGATTCCTTACCAGCTGAGCTACTAGGGAAGCCCATTACTAGTGGAAAGTCACTGGATGGAAATCGTTACCTCGCCAAAGTCAAAGACAGTCGCCTGTATTTTCTAACACAGTAGCTTTTGTGTTTCACAGAAAGTCTGAGGTCTTTAGCGTGTCTGCAGGTTTGCTTTTGTAGTTGGATTTCTTTCCCCTTTTGTGGTGCTTCCCCTGCGTTGATGCTTTCAGAGTCCTCTCTGAGCTCTGACGAGTCCTCATTAGCATCGTCTCCCCAGTTACCTTGTACTGTTTGCCTGCTCTGGGGTGTCACAGGCGAGGACACCCATGGTGTACGGAGGCATCTCTGTGTGTCTCGAGCACTGTTAGTGTTTTTGACTTTGGTGATTTTGCTTTCAGGTGAACTAGGCCTAAGGGTCTTGATTCTACTAGTGTTTAGAAATTATTCAGTTTCTGAAGCTTCCATGGAGTCTGTCGGACGTGTTTTGTGCATGGCCCTGGAAATATTCTTACATCTGGGGTTGCTGTTTCAAGGTCCCCCACCAAGATGTTCCCACTTACCTTGAACAGGTTTTTTTTTTTTTTTTTTTTCAAAAGGGATCTAAGGAGTTGATAAATAGTACACTTCTTGTCAGCATCCTAGCTCTCTGGAAACTAAAGTTACATCTGAGCAGTCAGGGTGTCTTGAATTTTTCCCACTCCCACCCACCCCATTGAGATCAAGAGAAAACAGGAAAATTCGTCATCTTTTCAGCAGCGTGTTTTCTGTCGTTCAGATGAGAAAAGATGTGAAAGTAAGGAAAATAAGAGCTGACCAGTTTATAGGACTTTCCTGACCAGTTGTCTCCAGCATGCCCTGGAGGACATCTCAGAGGTGAGGGTCCCCAGTCCTGCGGGAAACGGCAGCGTCACAGGAGACTAGCCTGCTCCCCCAACATGTAGGTGCTGCTGCCATCTTCTCGCCCAGAGTCTCAGTGGCTTCTTTCTCAGCAGAGAGGAGGTGGCAGGAGTAGGTATAGGTTGATTCCCTAGTCAGCCTGCCAGGTGGCACCCGTATCAGAGGCCCTGTCTTCTGGCCCGAGTCTGCCTGTTACCAAGGGCCACGTCACCTTCCAGAAACCAGAAACCAGAAACCAGAAACTGTTACTAATAGTTGGCATTGTTCTCTGCTTGGTTATTTCTGCTTTACAAGATTTCGCCCTTCTTGTCTGCTTTTCCAGCGCCTGTGAACATTTTATTCTCACCCTGCCTTTGTGCTTTCTCCTTAGGCCGGAAGCTGAGAGGAAAAGCCTTTTATTTCGTCAACGGCAAAGTGTTCTGCGAGGAAGACTTCCTGGTGAGTTTGTCACCCAAGCAGGCCTGGCAGAAGGTGGTTTAACTCTGTGGCACCCCCTGGCGCCCCCTGGAAGCCGCGCTGCTGCAAAAAGGGGTCCAGTCATTTCTTTTGCAGCAGCAGGCGAGTGGCCCACGTTCCCAGGCAAATGACAAGCCACAGAGCTCTGTGCTTTTCAGGGACTTCACGGTCACTCAGCCTGACTTCCTGTGCCTTGACCATCTCACCCAGCTCTTTTTTTTTTTTTAATTTAATTTATTTATGGTTGTACCGGGTCTTCCCTGCTTGTCATTGCGCTGGCCTCTCTTGTTGCGGAGCGCAGGCTCTAGGAACGTGGGCTTCAGTACTTGTGGCTCCCAGGCTTAGCTGCCCCGCAGCATGTGGGGTCTTCCTGGATCAGGGATGGAATCTGCACCTCCTACATGGGCAAGGAGGCTCCTTACCACCAAGCCCCCTGGGAAGCCCCTCCACCCAGCTCTTAACTCTCTCTCTGGGATCCACGCCCCCCTTATGTCTCATTCTGCCTCTCCCACTCGCTGGAAAGTCCATCCATGTGCCAGAGAGTCCCAGAGCTGAACTCCAGCCCTGTGGGCACCTCTGAGGCCAGCTGCTCACGGTCTCCCTGCCCACCGGGCAGGCCCAAGTTTGGCCCCCCAGCCCTCCCACTCCCTTGAGAGTCACTTGAAGCCAAAAAACCGCCTTGCCTGGGACCTCGTCTCTGAGACCAGGGCCCTAGGTTCCTCCTGCACTCCGCCTCCTTCCTTTCCCTCCTAGAGCATGGCCAGGCACCGGTGCCACCGCATCGCCCCCGAGCCCCTGTGGCCCCGCCGCCCTCACCCTGCTGCGTGGCCTCGTCGCCCAGGCTGGGCGCCAGGGTTCGGCTCATGCGCGGAGGCTCCCTGCGGTCCAGGCAGCCTCCCTTGCAGCCTTTCGTCTCACTCACTGTGGGGCTTGCGGTTCTCTGCAGCCCATGTCCCACCCTGCGTGCTGGAGCCTGCACTGTGTCTGCTGCCTGGAATGCCTTCCCTCTTTGTTTACCCAGCTCCTCTGACAGCCTGCATGTTCTCTGGCCTCAAAGTGGGTCTCCTCCTCTGTACTGCTGCCCTTGGCCTTTTCTGGCCAGCGGTTAGTGCACTGCCTGTCCATTTACAAGTCTCCCCTGACTTGACTGAAAGTTCCTAGGGAGGGAGGAACACGGTGTTTCACCTTCTCATCTTTAGACCCTAACACAGCGCCAGGCAAGGAGCCATGCCCGGTCAGTAGGATGACCGGCTTCTTCATGGACGTGTGGGTTGGCTCATGAGGACTCACGTTTGCCAGTATCGGGCAGGCAGACCCAAGGAAACTGATTCCTGCATGCCCCCGGGGGGGTCTTTTCCTCCCACGTGTTCACTCTAGTCACTGGTGCTGTGTATGTGATAGTCAGGTGGTGGTGCCGTACCAGAGTAGACTGTCTCCCAGCTTCAAATCTGCTGGGCTGAGTGCCTGTCCTGCTCCTAGAGTCTCATGGGCTCTGGGTGGGTCATCTGCCCATGCCTGGGCAAAGTGATGGGTGCTGGAGGCATCCAAGGCTCTGATTGACCAGGTCCTCGCCTCGGAACCTAGCATGGGGGGCCAGCCCCACAGAAATCATGGGACCACAGGGTGGCAGAGCAAGGCTGGATCTCAAGCAAAAATAAAGAACTTCTCTGACCCGGGAGGATCCCACATACCACAGGGCAAATAAGCCCGTGCGCTACAACCAAGCCAGTGCTCTAGGGCCCGGGAGTTACAACTGCTAAGCCCGTGCGCCTCAACTGTTGATGCCCCCATGCCTAGAGCCCATGCTTCACAGCAAGAGAAGTCACCGCAATGAGAAGCCCGTGCATCGCAACTAGAGAGTAGCCCCCGCTTGCTGCAGCTAGAGAAAGCCCACACGTGGAAAGGAAGACCCAGCACAGCCAAAAATAAAAATAAATAAAATTAAAAAATAAAGAACTGTTACCCCTAGAATCAGGAAATGCCGGGCAGCAAACCCCTGCACTATGCGGTGTCGGGCTCCAGAAAATTTCCCTTTTCTTTTCCACCTTCCTATTACCTGTCCCTTGTTAAATTGTATTTGCAATATCTAAGCTTCTAGTGTCCTCCAGTGTGTAGTATTTAGTCTGTTTTCTGAGGTGAGTTCCTCATTTCTTTCCAGATTCCAGCTCTGTGTGTGTGTGTGTGTGTGTGTATATGTTTTGGTAAGATAAGGTAAATCATATTTATCCAGTTTCTTTGAAGCTGATTGTAAAAGGCATTGGTTTTTTAAAAAATTATTTATTTTTAATTGATGGATAATTGCTTTACAATATTGGTTTGATTTCTGCCATATGTTGACATGAATTAGTTACAGGTGTACATATGTCCCCTGTCTCTTGAACCTCCCTCCCACCCCCCACCCTTTCCCACCCCTCTAAGGTGGTACAGAACCCTAGTTCGAGTCCCCTGAGTCATACAGCAAATTTCCATTGGCTATCTATTTTACCTGTGGTAGTACGTATGCTTCCATCAAGGCGCTGGCTTTTTAACCAGACCCAGACTTGAATTTGAATCCCATCCTCACCCCCAACAGGCTGTGTGACTGTGAGAAAGTAACTTTACTTCTCTGAACTTTGCTCCGTCTCCATTTGAGAAACAGTGTAATATACACCTTGCAGAATTGTTTTGCAAATTTAGAACAACGGTCTCAAGCTTGAGCATGCATCAGAATTCCCTGGAGGGCTTGCAAAAACCCAGATTGCCACTACCCCTCATCCCCTGCCCCTAGTTTCCAATTGTCCAATTCAGTAGGTTAGGGATGGAGCCTAAGAATTTGCACTGTGACAAGTTCTCAGGTGATGCCAGGGAATGTGTCTTGAGAACTGCTGGATTAGAGGCTGCTAGCTCTCTGCACAGCCTCTTATGCAGAGCCTGGCCGGTCATGGATGCCTGGGTGCAGCTGTTGAGAGATGAGCGGTATCAGCACTTGTAATGGCTCTTGTGGCGGAGGGTATTCTGTAATTCACTGCACTGTTGTCCACAGAGACGTGAGAGGTTCCTGTATAGAGCGACACGTCTCTCTAAGACGTTCTTTGTGATCCTCGAGGCTGGCGGGGAAGTAGCTAGATCCCTCTGCCCCGCCTGGGCTGAACTTTCTTTTCTCTTCTCTCTGCAGTACTCTGGTTTCCAGCAGTCTGCTGACAGGTGCTTTCTCTGTGGACATCTGATCATGGACATGGTGAGTAGGGTCAGGCGAACCAGGTAATATTGATCACGTGGTGGGCGGGGGAGGCATGGGCAGAAAAAAATAAATTACTAATTGAAAGCAGTGTTTCCTACCTTGATTTGTGATCATGGCTGGGTTTCTTTGCATTTATTCACGGCTCTGCTGGGTCTCCGTCTCTGTGCGGCTTCTCTCTGGTTGCGGCAAGTGGGGCCTCCTGTCTGGTCGCGCTGAGTGGCCTTCTCACCGCGGTGGCTTCTCTTGTTTTGGAGCAGGGTTCTAGGTACCTGGCTTCAGTAGTTGCGGCTCCTGGGCTAGGTGTCCCGTAACACGTGGAGTCTTCCCCAGACCAGGGATCAAACCCGTGTCCCCTGCACTGGGAGGCGAGTCTTAACCACTGGCCCACCAGGGAAGTCCCTATGGCTGGTTTTATTTGAAGAAGACCCCATGCAGCTTGCTTGCTGTGGTAGCCCTGCATTTGGCTTTTACTGGAATTAGCATCCTTCACCATGCATTCCATGCAGGGTCATTTCTGAGGGTTCTCTCCTCCTCTGGGCTGTTCACGTCATGCTGGCCTCTCTCTGATTTTCTCTGATCTTTGTGGCATCCCAGGTGAGATGTCAAACGGATAGTGTTTTCATGGAGAAATCTTAGCTGCTTTGGAATCGGCTACAGAAAGTCAGATAAACAGTTGCTTTTCCCCCATGTTCTTCCCAGCTTAATCATTTCCTAAGATGAGGGCTGGGGCCCCGTCGTTAGTTCTGAGATAGCAGAACAGGGAGCGGGTTTTATCCACTCCATTCCTTGCTCAGCCGTGGCTCTCTGAGCTTGTCCTTAGTGGGGACAGGTCTTCCTTCCTGGCCTCCTCAGGTTGTGAGGTTTATGAATACAGGGTTCTTATTCTGTCTAGGGATCAAATTGCCCAGCACTGGACATGGGCCCTGTCAGATTTCTTTCATATGTTGGTCAGAGAGAATCATTATATCCCATTCTTTTCTTTTCCTTCCCTCTCTAAGCTGAGCCATTAATTCTATTCTGGCAAAGGGAATTGCTAGTTGTATTTTTTTTTCTTAAGCTGAGTGCTGGAGAATTGATGCTTTTGAACTGTGGTGTTGGAGAAGACTCTTCAGAGTCCCTTGGACTGCAGGGAGATCCAACCAGTCCATTCTAAAGATCAGTCCTGGGTGTTCATTGGAAGGACTGACGCTAAAGCTGAAACTCCAATACTTTGGCCACCTCATGCAAAGAGCTGACTCATTGGAAAAGACTCTGATGTTGGAGGGGATTGGGGGCAGGAGGAGAAGGGGACGACCGAGGATGAGATGGCTGGATGGCATCACCGACTCGACGGATGTGAGTTTGGGTGAACTCCGGGAGTTGGTGATGGATAGGGAGGCCTGGCGTGCTTCGATTCATGGGGTCGCAAAGAGTCGGACACGACTGAGCGACCGAACCAAACTGAACTGAACCATTTTTTCATTGAGAAACAACCCAGAGCGCGCACGTCTTATGTGCACAGCTGAATGAATGTGTATGTGTCTATGTGCTTACTCGCTCCTTTGTGTCTTTGCAACCCCATGGACTGTATCCCACCAGGCTCCTCTGTCCACGGGCTTTCCCAGGCAGGAATCCTGGAATCGGGTGCCGTTTCTCTCTCCAGGGGATCTTCCCCACCCAGGGATCTAATAACCCCCGTCTCCTGCATCTTCTGCACTGTCGGGCGGGTTCTTTACCACTATACCTATGTGTCAACACCACACAGATCAAGATCTAGAACATTCCCCGTATCCAGAAAGATCCTCTCCCATGAAAACAGCCACCGTTCTGACCCCTGTGGCCCCAGACTCGTTTCACTGGTCCTGGAACTGCACGTTGTGGAATCTTACAGTACAGACTCCTTTGATCTGCCTTTTCTCACTTAGAAACTGTTTTGGAGATTCATCCACGTTGTTTCGCGTGTTGTAAGTTCATTTCTTCTCATCGCTAAGTAGAATTTCACTGTGTGGATAGAGCACCGTTTATTTATCCATTCTCCTGCAGATGGAGATTTGGGTGTTTCCAGTTCGGGGCCATTTATGCCTGAGCTGCCATGAACACTTACTTGTAGGCATGTCTCTGATGGACATAAGCTGGTTTTATGCTGACATGTAGAAAACAGAACCAGAGTGGAGGAGACCCCGCTGCACGCTGGGCTCTGACGCAGCACAGCACAGCGTGGCCCTGTGATCAGTGTCCTCGTAAGTGGCTGAGGCCTCCCTGGGAACACGGCCCTCCAGCCACCCGCCTGGAGGAGGCAGGTGGAGCCTGCTCCACTCCTACCTTCCCCGGGTCCCTGCCCGACTCCACAGGGCTCCTTTTCTCTAGCAGATTTTGCCCTTGACTTTAGAGCCCTTCCAACAGACCTACCATACATGAGGCCAACAGTGTCCAAACTTATGAACGTGACTGTACCCTGTTCTTATTCGTCAATACACCAAGCGTTCTCTGGGGCTCAGGGTGTTTCACTTACCTATTGCTGTGTGTGCGCGCTCAGTCGCTAAGTTATGTCTGACTCTCTGCCACCCCGTGGGCTGTAGGCCACCGGGTTCCTCTGTCCACGGGATTTTCCAGGCTAGGATGCTGGAGTGGGTTGCCATTTCCAACTGCAGGAGATCTTCCCACCCAGGGGATCACAGCCACATCCCCTGCCTTAGCAGGTGGATTCTTTACCACCGAGCCACCTGGGAAGCCCTTAGCTATTTGATCATTATTGATCATGATTCCATGAGTGAGGAATTGGGTCAAAGCTCGACAGGGCAGTTCTGCTCCATGTGGCAATGAATGGGGTCACTTACTCAGCTGTGTTCAGCTGGTACACAAGGTGACCTCTCACCCTCCAGGCTTCTCTCCCTGTGGCCACTAATCTTACCCAATAGTCTAGCCTGGACTTCCTTTCAACAAGAGAGAGGAAGTGGAAGCTACCAGTTTTCTTTCATCATTGACTTAAAAAATCTCAGAACATCATTTCTTTCTCATTCTTTTTTTTTTTTTTTTGGCTATGCTGAGGGACACATGGGATCTTAGTTCCTTGGCCAGGGATCAAACTCGTGCCCCCGGAATTGATAGCTTGGAGTCTTAACCACTGAACTGCCAGGGAAGTCCGCCTTCCTCATTCTGTCTATCAAAGAAAGTTACAAAGCCACTGCCAGTTGAAAGGCATAAGGAACAGCCTGTGCATACAGGAAGGAAAGGGACTGAGTTTGGAGACCTTCTCTATCTCGTGGGATAAAGCCAAGTCGCCCCTGGATTCTTATAGGTCTGCTCTCAGACCTGAAAACTCTCAGCCATTGTCTTTCTGATAGTGACACTTAGTGTTAACAATAGAACTCATAACTGCCACTAAGATCACAGTATAGAGAGATTCCTTCAGTTACCATTCCTTCAGTTACACTTCAGTTGTCCAGCTCGTGATGTAAATTGTCTGTCTCTGCTTTATCTTTGTTCATTGAGGGAAATACTCTGGGCTTGGAGGTTGGAACTGGGCAGTTCCCACCTGAAAAAAAAATTATTATAGCTAGTCAGAATGCAGCAAAATGGCATCATTACCCTACCGTACTTCTGGCACTGCTGCTGCTACTGCTGCTAAGTCGCTTCCGTCGTGTCCAACTCTGTGCGACCCCACAGAAGGCAGCCCACCAGGCTCCCTCGTCCCTGGGATTCTCCAGGCAAGAACACTGGAGTGGGTTGCCATTTCCTTCTCCAAAGCATGCAAGTGAAAAGTGAAAGTGAAGTCGCTCCTTCTCCAAAGCATGCAAGTGAAAAGTGAAAGTGAAGTCACTCAGTCGTGTCCGACTCTTAGCGACCCCATGGACTGCAGCCCACCAGGCTTCTCCATCCATGGGATTTTCCAGGCAAGAGTACTGGAGTGGGGTGCCAGTGCCTTCTGGCACAGTGTGGGTTAAATTAATTTAAGGGTCTGTTTCTGCCACAACAGCGTTAGTCTGGGACAAAATGCGTTCCAAGGTCCAGATTGCCAAGGAGTCTTTGAAGCCTGGCCGCTTGTTCTTCCTACTTTGGCAGCTTGAGGAGCCTGGGAGGTTCATGAAATCCCAGAGGGAATGAGGCAGCGTGAAAGCTGAGCTTTTCGAGGAGAGCTGGACTAGCACTATGTCCTCCCGGTGCCCCCTGGACTGCAAGCTGTGAGGCCTGCCGTTGGCCTCTGCAGGCAGCGTCGGGTGCTGGAAGGAGCCAGGACACAGCACAGCTTTCCCACGGAACTCACGACCCTCTGCCGAGGTTCTATTTAGTTCCAAGTCCCCTTCTTCTGCCTGGTGGGAGGCTTTCTGTGTGGTCCTACTGGGGGGTGCTCATGACTACTTTGTACATTCCTCGCCAACGCACATTTTGGTTCCGGCTCGCTGGCGTTGATTCCACAGTTGTTTGTACTGAGTGTCATGGTGCAGGTAATCCCAGAAACGAATCTGCTGCTGAATTATTGGAGGTACTTTGAGCTGCAAATCACAGAAATTCACCTCAAGTTTGAGAAGCTGGTAGTTACCAAATTTTCACCTGTGTCAGAACCACTATATTAAAACACCCACTGCTGGGGCAGGGCCCAAGAAAGTGCATTTTAATTAAGTTCCCCAAAGATGCTGATGTTGCAGGTCCAGAGGCAAAACTTTGAGAACCACTGAACTTAACAGGAAAAATGTTTTATCTCACCTAAGAAGCTGGGGGGGAGGGGTAGGCCGTTCAGTGGTGAGTTAATTTGGTGACTCACCTCCATCACTCATCATTTCTCTCCCACCTTCCACGTCTAGGCTCTGTCCTGGTTTCAGGATGGCCTCTAACAGTCCCAGGTATCAACCACATCCAGATCAAATGATGCTTAGGGGAAGAAGGTGCCTGGGGCTTTCTCCTGGCTGTGTTTAAAAGCAGCAGCAACAGAGGCTTTAGTTACACTTAGTCTTCTCTGTTAGCTCAGAGGTTAAAGCGTCTGCCTGCAATGAGGGACACCTGGGTTCAATCCCTGGGTCAGGAAGATCCTCTGGAGAAGGAAATGGCAACCCACTCCAGTACTCTTGCCTGGAGAATCCCATGGACGGAGGAGCCTGGTAGGCTACAGTCCATGGGGTCGCAAAGAGTCGGACACGACTTCACTTTCACTTTACTTACACTTGGATTTGAGATAAGAGTCACGGCTTCTGGATTATAACGGCTGCAGAGACTAAGCTGCTTAGAAGGGGCACCCAGGAGGGAGAAGTTAAGAGGTTTTTTTCCTGAGCTCTGCTGTTTCCTTATGGAGTTAACTTTCGTCTTTCCGTGTATTTGCTGCTTTCCAAATCTGGGGTGGGTCTTTTCATGGCCTGCTTTGCATCATTTCATACAGAGAATCATGGTTTTTGATAGAGAACCCTCCCTCCTGGAGATTTATAAGTGCTGGAGAAGGATCCTGTTTGGTTTCTTCCTGTTTATGCCTGTAACTTGCTTAGCCTTTCCTGCCCCATCTTTTTTTTTTTTAAGAATTGTTTTGATGTGGACCATTTTTAAGTCTTTATGAAATTCGTTGCAATATGGCTTCCATTTTATGTTTTGTGTTTTGGTTTTCTGGCCTGGAGGCATGTGGGATCCTAGCTCCCCAGCCAGGGATTGAACCCACACCCCTTGCATTGGAAAGTGAAGTCTTAACCACAAGTGAAACTGGGATGAGAGTGTTGTTCAGCTGCCAAGTCGCATCCTACTCTTTTCAACCCCACGGACTGCAGCACACCAGCCTCCTCTGTCCTCCTCTATCTCCTGGAGTTTGCTTAAATTTATGTCCATTATATCGGGGATGCTATCTAACCATCTCATCCTTTGCCACCACCTTCTTCTTTGCCTTCAGTCTTTCCCAGCATCAGGGTCTTTTCCAGTGAGTCAGTTCTTCCCATCAGGTGGCCAAAGTATTGGAGCTTCGGCTTCAGCGTCAGTCCTTCTAATGAGTATTCAGGGTTGATTTCCTTTAGGGTGGACTGGTTTGAGGGTGACAGTTTCCCATATGGTCCCTTGGTCTGATGTGTCTCTCCCTTCCTTCCCTATAATCCCTGCTGAGTCCTGGCCTCTTGCTTTTGCACCCCCAGATCCTGCAGGCCCTGGGGAAGTCCTACCACCCTGGCTGCTTCCGCTGCGTCATCTGTAATGAGTGTTTGGACGGGGTGCCCTTCACCGTGGACTCAGAGAACAAGATCTACTGTGTCCGGGATTACCACAAGTAAGGAGGGACGGGGTGGGAAGAGCCGCTCGTGCCAGCCACGCTGGCTGCAGCCCTGCAGAGTGGAGGGGGGGGGGACCCGAGGAGGCGTGTCTGCAGGCTGTTTGCACCGCTGTCCACAGTGCAGCCAACGTGCAGTGGTTTGGAGGGGTGGACAGGGAGGCCTGGCGTGCTGCGATTCGTGGGGTCGCAAAGAGTCGGACACGACTGAGCGACTGGACTGAACTGAACTGAGACCGGGTCTCAGGATCAGTGGATGCTGATTCGGACAGGAACTGGTTAAAGAGTTATGTTTACAGGGAAAACAGGACCAAAAAAACCTATAATCGGATTCCTGGCTAGGCCGCTAGAGGAGTCTGCCAAGCTCTGTGGCTCCAGCCTTACCAGACTTCAACAGGCACTGATTCAGGGCTGGCCTCCACAGCCCCAGTTTGCCTGAGGCTTCACCAGGCACCGTGAGGGGCCTAAACAGACAGGTCAGGCTCCACCCCCAGTGGAGTGAGGGGGCCACGTGCGCTTGTTACCACTGGGGGACAAGCCCAAAGCAATAGTCCCAAGAGTGTGCCAGGCCCGTCTTCATAAAGGGGTTCATGTGACGGGTGACGGGCGGGAGGTGGGGAGAGCCAACTGCCCTCTGCTTCTCCCCACAGGGTATTGGCCCCCAAGTGTGCAGCCTGCGGCCTTCCCATCCTTCCTCCTGAGGTAAGATGCTTTCTCAGCTCTGCTCCTGGGGTTTTCCAAGACATATCTCCCTGGGTCATTTACAAGATCTGCATCCCGTTCTTATGCTATGCTGTGCTTAGTCACTTGAGTCGTGTCCAACTCTTTGCAACCCCGTGGGCTGTATCCCGCCAGGCTCCTCTGCCCATGGGGATTCTCCAGGCCAGAATACTGGTTTGGGTTGCCATGCCCTTCCCCAGGGGATCTTTTCAACCCAGGGATCGAACCCAGATCTCCTGCATTGCAGGCAGATTCTTTACCGTCTGAGCCACCAGGGAAGCTGGTGTGGGTCCACCAAGAATGCTGGAGTGGGGAGCCTATCTCTTCTCCATGGGAACTTCCTGACCCAAGAATTGAGCCAGGGTCTCCTGCATTGCAGGTGGTTTCTTTATCAGCTGAGCTACCTGGGAAGCCCTGTTCTTATACCTGTTTAAAAATTCTTCTAAAATCTCAGCTCTGAGACAGTGGTGTCCACACCAAGAAGCCTCTTTCTCATTAGCTGCCTTCCTGAGCCTGGTGCCCTTCTTCTACCCTATCTATCCCTGTAATTGGGTCAATTTCTTAAAAAAAACTTATCTTTTTTTTTGCCATACCACACAGCATGTGAGATCTTCGTTCCCCAACCAGGGATTGAACCCATGTCCCCTGCAGTGGACATGTGGGGAAGTCCCTGCAGAGGATTCTTTGACTCGATACTAGCTTCCAGATTAGACGAGGAGAGATGAACAAAACCACATAGGTGGTCTTTTCACTGTTGACTCCAGCGTTCCAGATGGTAGACCTACATCACTTTCCCTTGCCCTCATCCCCTAATTGTGTCCTTTTTCCTGCCGCCGTTAGCATCCGCGGCTGATTCGTGCTCTTCTCCTAAGGCCACTGTCTTGCTGCCCCAGGCCCTCCCCCAGCCCCCGGCAGCAGAGCCCGATGGCCCCAGCTAGCCTCAGGCTCTTGCTCTCCTTCGGTCTAGGGTTCAGATGAGACCATCCGCGTCGTGTCCATGGACAGAGACTACCATGTGGAGTGTTACCACTGTGAGGTAGGCGGGCCCCTTCCTGCCCTAGAGGGCCCTCAGAACGCATCGTAGAAGTCCGAGAAGGAAGCATCCTGGGTTGACGGGGGCAAGATGCGGGCCAGGAGCTGTGTCCCAGAGCTGATGGAAGAAGCGGGGTGAAGCCTGATTTGGTGGGGGGGGGGCAGAGGTTGCAAAAGATGCAGATATTTGGGTGTGACAGTCTTTTTACTATTTTCTCCACCTTTGTAACCACCGAGTCCTGTACTGGTCACGGCTGCTCTCCCTGAAGCTGCACAGTTGAGGGAGGGGGTGGCGGGAAGTGTGGGTTTCAGATCCTTTTTGGGGGCCAGATTGTCAGGCAGGTGTGTCCTTTGGGGGAAGACTCCCTTCCTTCAGCTTGTGGGCTGTTCTGTCTGCCAGGAGCCCCTTTCTTCAACTGAGCCCTGAAAATCATGAAGAAGCCCTCCCCACCCCGCTGCCAGGCCACACGTGCAAACAGGCATGTCCCTGGTTGGTGTGAGGCCAGGCAGACCCGGTCGGTCCCTTCTCTGCTGCCACTCCCCAGGCTGAAGGAGTCACTGGTGCCCCCTCACTGTCGGGAGCCGGGGGTTGTGAAGGACTCAAATGATGAAAGTGCCCGTGGAGTTTCAGCTAGAATTAAGTGGACTCACCCACAGAAGGAGTGATTTATTCTGTGACGCTATGGGTAGGGAGAACAGCAAGTGTGGGGGACATACCGCTTGACCCCACTGCCAACACTGAAGAAATAGGTGGGAGTCACTGTCAGTGGTACCCCAGGTGCTGGAGAAAAACGTTGAGGCACTTGCTGGACTGCGCTTTTATTCAAGTCTCAAAGAGTCGGACACGACTGAGCGACTGAACTGAACTGATATATCCAACATGTGACTGATGGAAGCGCAGTCTAGGTAAAGGATTCTTCCTGAGCTATTCTGTATCCTTTTCCCATGCTAAGTTTTGGAAATCTGGTGTGTGTTGGCACTGCTGTGACATCTCATTTCTGAGCAGCACCGTTGCCACTGCTGGAGAGCTTCCTGCAGCCAGTGGTTCAGGTGTTGAACAGCACACTGCAGGCCCTCCGTGGGCACGCTGGAGCTGCGTCTCTGCGCTGGCGTTTTCTGCCCAGAGTGAGGCAGCGCCCTCTGCTGGTGTCTGGGTCTGTGTGTCGCCTTCCTGTCACTCCTGCAATCTGTTTAATTATGAAAGTATGATAAGACATTTGCAGGAGACGTGGAAAATACAGACCAAAGTTACACATAGTTCCACTATATATTACAACTTTTAAGTAGATAAATCACGAGTTTTTAGTTGGAATTTCAGTATCAAACTCTCAAAAATTAACAGAATGAATAGACAGAAAAGTAGAAAAATAGAGTAGATCTGAAAAGCACTATGAACCAGTTCAACATAAGGTTTATACAATTTTCACGCAACAGCGGGATTCAAGTTCCCACAGACTATAAACCAGGAGACACTGGAACACATCCAGGGTCATAAGACAAGGTGCCAGACTTTCACGGCCTAAAGGTACTGAAATCAGAAGCCGTACAGCACCTCTTGCAGTCTGCTTTTTGTTTTCCCACCACTGCGTGTTTTTGCCTCACTCCAGGACTGCGGCCTGGAGCTCAATGATGAAGACGGTCACCGATGCTACCCCCTGGAGGACCACCTGTTCTGCCACTCCTGCCACGTCAAGAGGCTGGAGAAGGGCCCCTCGCCCGCAGCCCTTCGCCAGCACCACTTCTAGCCAGAGCCTCCTGCAGACCTCACGGCCAGACGAGGAGCCAGGGCTGCACCCTGAGAAGTCCGCCAGTTCATTCCAGTCACCGCGGGGGGTGGGATTGGGGCCGGGGGAGGCAGGGGAAGCAGGGGATTTCTTGAGTGAGTGCAGGGGGCGCCTTTCCTTTAACCAGGGAGGGGATCCCTGCCGGGCTGGGGCTGTGTATTTTCCAAGTGCCTTTCTCTGCTGCCACACCCTCATCAGCCAACTCAGGAAGACGCCCCACAAGCGCATGGCATGTGACAGATCTCATTAAGGCGACTGAATGAACCCTCCTGTCCTTCCGGGAGGAGCTCATGCTTCAGAGGGAAAGACTTGCACTCAGCGTATGCTCTGAAGAGAGTTCAGCTGCCAGTGTGTTCAGCCCTTTCCCTCCACTTTGGGAAATACCTGCACCCAAACACCCCCTCCCAAACACACACACACAGACACACACCCCCTCCCAAACACACACACAGACACACCCCCCCTCCCAAACGCACACATACACCACCTCCCAAACACAGACACACACCCCCCAACACACACACAGACACACACCCCCTCCCAAACACACACACACAGACACACACCCCCTCCCAAACACACACAGACACACACCCCCTCCCAAACACACAC
>NW_024070193.1:6963364-7138440 GCF_014754425.2 Oryx dammah
AACTGCCTCCCAACCACATACACACAACCCCCCCCCCCAACAAACACCCCTTCTCAACCACACACAGACACACACACACACCGTAATTTAAGACTTCCCTCCACTCCAGAACTTCACTTCTGTAGAATGGCTGCAAATCTTAATTGCATCCTTGCAAAAGGGAAGTTCTAACACGTGCTCTGCATCGTAGGAGGCATTCACTTGGTTAAAACAGAACCAAGATTTAAAATGAGATGGAATTTCCTCCTCGTACCCGGATAGCATTCTGGTGCCCCGTAGATCCTCATGCCTTTAAAGGCAGCCGGGGGGCCTGACGGAGGTCGACCCTGTTCTATCGAAGTGGGCTTTGGGGTGAGAACTCGGTGCGGGCGCCAGGCCTCTTTTGCCTGCCTGTTTGCCCTTTTTCCCTCTGGAGCTCTCGAGAGTCTGGAACTTCAGAGTTGCTCTTGCAAAGGCAGGTCTCAGGATCTTCTGTGGAGATCCTCTTGTGTTTTGCTTATTTAACATGGGCTTTGGGAGACGGTGCCCACATGTACTGAGACCTAGCCCCTTATAAACAAGGAGACTGTGTGTGAGATCTCAAAGCCAGCCTGGGGGAGAGAATCAGCATAAGTTATTATATTCAGTTCACAGGTTTCTCTCTTGCCCAGTTCTTGGCCCAGGCATTACATCTGAAGAAGCCAGTATAAGGTACACTGCTTTTGTCTTTTTTTTCTTCTTCTTCTTTTTTAAAAAGTTGTTTCCCTCTACTTTCAATCTCCCCCACACACAAAAAAATACCTCACAGAAAAGAGCTTCAGGTTAAGGAAGGACTTGTCCATCACACTGGCTTAGCTGGTGTGTGTTAGGAATCTCTGGCTTTGCCCAGGTCAGCCCAGTGGGTCAGTACACTGAAATCGTAACTAAAGGTTGGCTGGGAATAGATCTGATTGATACTGGGTGCTATTGCTGTATTCATTTCATCATCCTGGTTCCCCCAAGGTGGTAGGATCTCAAGGCCAAAGTCTGCCCCGTGTGTCACACGCCCAAGGCCAGAGGTCGGTACCCTGTGGTATTTCAATGAGAAAAAAGAGGAAGTAAAAGGTTGGCTGGCACTCACCCTCTCAGCTCACGGGGAGGAGCCCTGGGCCTTGCTGCAGGAAGGCGGGGGCCATCTCACCGCTGCCAGCCCGGCCGGGAACACAGCAGCCGGCGTCTGCTCTCTGCCTCCTCACCTCACACCCAGAGTCAGGGACTTGGTGGCTGGGACCTCGGAGGGTGTCCATGGACCCCAAAGGCACAAGGGACTCACAGGCTATTCACTGGCCCTGCTCTACTTCTAAGCCATGTGTTGGCTCATTTGGTGGCAGTTGCCTGTAAGCAGCACAGAATTGGCACCGTGGCTTGGCTTTTCCATTTCTGTTGGATACTTGGGCCAGATGTCACTTCAGTCCAGGCTGTGATGTTTGTTTCCATTGGTTCCTTCTCACAGGCCGAGCCTCTTAAAAACCTGTGAGTACAGGGGGGCTGGGGAAGTGAACCCTGGGCTCACCCCTCCCTTCCCAGTATATCATCCAGCTCCGCCTCGGTGAGGCTGGCGGACAGATGGAGCCAGTCAGTATGCCTTAACCTTTCTCGGCCAGCCTAGGTTGATTTCTGGCCTTGATGACACGCCTTTGCTCCACTTTCAAGTCAAGCAGAGCGAAGAAAACTGCCTTGGAGCCATGTCAGAAGCAGAGGATTTGTTTGCAAATTGGGTAACAGTTGACCTTTGAACAACACAGGTTTGAATTGCCTGTGTCCACTGATATGTGGCTATTTTTCAGTAGTTAAATACTGCAGTTGGTACTCCACAGTCTGTGGTTGGTTGAATCCACAGTGCAGAGGGACCATGGTTACAGATGGCTGACTATAAGTTATATGAGGATTAACCTAGGGCTTTTCGAAGATCAACTATAGTTTAAAAACCGGTGATTGATTTTTTAAATGAAATTTTTAAAGTGGCCTTGATTGAGGCAATTTCAGTATCTCAGCAGATATTTCATACAAATTGAAAAAGAACAATGACAGAATTTCTAGACATTCTAGAAATCTGAGCAGCAGCTTCTCCTATTATCAGGTTCCCCTGGAGAGGGTACTGGGTAGGAATCTTGTGCCAGTTCTGTCTCCTCCTCAGGCCCTTGCACAAAAGCCATGAATAGATGCATACTTACCAGGCATTTTAAACTTTCTATAAATTATTAACCAAATCAAGCGGTAACGGGTAGTTATTTAGAGGTGTGTAGAAAGAACACGGGCTCTCCCGGTGGCACTAGTGGTGAAGCATCCGCCTGCCAAATGCAGGAGCCATAGGAGACCCAGGTTCGATCCCTGGGTCGGGAAGGTCCCCTGGAGGAGGAAATGGCAACCCACTCCAGTGTTCTTACCTGGAGAATCCCATGGACAGAGGGGCCTGGCGGGGTACAGTCTGTAGTATTGCAATGAGTCAGACACAACTGAAGCAACTTAGCATGCACATACAGAACACACAAGCACTTCCTAGACCAGGATGAATGAGTTTGTTTTAAAAGGTAGAGCAAATAGCCCTATTTTGAGCTTGGACTTTAGATAAAACAAGAATTATGGCTGATTCCAGACCCCAGGGCCAGCCTCCAACCTTCTCCCTTGGTTCACTTTCCCCCTTAGTTTTTTTCTTGTCAATTTTTCCACCCCAGGTAGGGTCCTTCAAAGACTGCCTGGGTGCCCTGAGCAAAGCCAGTTGGGCCTGTAGTATCAGGATTCTCTCTGCTGTTATCCTCCCATCCGTGGCTGAGTAGAAAGCGATTTGTTCATTTTTTATAAGGAAGGGCACTGAGTCCTGTTGGGTCATTGTCTGCACGTGGTGGCAGGACTCTCTTTCTCCGTGGTTATAGCGCTTGAGTGAAAACCGCTTTCAGCCCGAGTCCACTGAAGTTGTTCTCCTGAGTCCTGGGCGGCCAGTGATGTAATCAAAGAGTTCCGATCGCTTTCAGGTCCTGCCATTGGCTTGTTTCCCTGGGCTCGAGTCACCCACGATGAAAAAGAATAATGTTAGAATTTGAGAGAATGATCTGGAATTCACACTCCTTTGCAGGCCATGTTTGTGTGCCGTTTCCTACAAGTGTGGAAGCTTATGAGGGCTATGATGGCTGCTGGTGTCTTGCAAAGAATGTGTGCGAGACGTGACCCCAAACTTGCTGTCTGCTGCACCTATTCAAACTATCGGCCAGGAAACCACATGCTTTGTCTTCTCCTTTGTGCCAGGAATGAGTCCTGATTTCCCAGTTACTATCTGAAGTACTAACAGCTTTTAAAAGCTATAGGAAAAAGATGAGGAAGATGTGTCAGCTATCATTTGCTCTGAGCCAGAACTGGACAGATGTGGGAAATTTCCATCGAGCGGATGAAGAGTTCATTTGGCAGAGAAATCATTGTCCCCTCCCTGTGTCTTTCTTTTCCTTTGATTGATTCAAAATATTGTTACTGTAAAATTATTCATAATTTTACTGTTACTATAAAATTATTCAAAATTGTTATGATAAAATTATTCAAAATGTTTACTGTTACTGTAAAACTATTCAAAATCTCATGACAATAAAACTGCCTTAATTTGTAGACTATTAACGTGATCTCCACCATAATGATGTTTCTTGGATCTTCTTTTCTGTGTGTGGAGTAATAAGTAGATCGTCTTTTTGCTAACGGGATTTGGTCTTTTAGAGCTCTGGATTTT
Source organism: Oryx dammah (assembly GCF_014754425.2). NCBI lineage: Eukaryota > Metazoa > Chordata > Mammalia > Artiodactyla > Bovidae > Oryx > Oryx dammah. Next base: position 6,967,095 of record NW_024070193.1, read on the forward strand.
TTTTTTTCCTTTGGCATTATGGTTTATCACAGGATATTGACTCCCAGAGGTGAGTGACCCTCTAGATTTAAGGCAGCCATGTGCAGGAAGGCAGGTCTTGGCAAGAGGAAGGGGCAAGCAATGAGCGTGGCTATTCTGACTTTACAGACGTAGGCTACTGTTTTTATGCAACTGACGCTACAAGGGATGAAGATGTAGCTGGGGAAGACGTCTGGGCTGGGGTGTGCCCAGGACCAGAGATGAGGTCTCCTGGTTGCTCTAGCATGGAAGAAGGGGAGAGGAGCGTATGTGATTGCCATCCGTGACCAGAGAGGGAATGACCCTGAGTCTACTCCTGTGGTCAACCTTCGGGTACACAGGAAGCCCTTGGGCAGGGCACCTTTGGGATCAAAAGCCCAGATTCAAGATCCAACTCAGGCTCCACCACCAAATTGCTCAATGAACGTAAGCAAATTTTGTTCCCTCATCTGTAAAATGGCTATAACAACTGAACTTAACTTACAGGACTATTGTGAAATTGACTGAATTAGTCCAAGTAAGGGCTTTCCTGGGTGGCTCAGTGGTAAGGAATCTGCCTGCCACTGCAGGAGGCTCAAGAGATGCAGGTTCCATCCCTGGGTCAGGAAGATCCCCCAGAGGAGGAAATGGCAACCCACTCCAGTATTCTTGCCTAAAATATTCCATGGACAGAGGAGCCTGGTGGGCTACGTTCCAGGGGGTCACAAAGAGTCAAACACGACTGCGCACAGCACACATACACAGAGTTCAAGTAGCAAACAGAGCTCTTGAAAGTGAAAGTAGCCTTCCAGGCTCCTCTGTCTGTGGAATTCTCCAGGCAAGAATACTGGAGTGGGTAGCTGTTCAATCCCAACCGAGGGACTGAACCCAGATTTCTCGAATTGCAGGCGAATTCTTCACCATCTGAGCTACCAGGGAGGCCACTGCTCAAATTACAGGTTTGAAGACTTACTAGATCTTTCCATGGGGACAATCAACAAAATAAATTACACATGGATCAAAGTACATGGGAAAAAGCAATACAAACAAAACAGTTTGAAAAGAAAAAATCATAAGGTAATTATTGAGTATATAAAAGTGAAAATTACTGGAGGTTCAAAAATATAAGGAAAAGGTAAACTAAAAACGTTGCAATGTGTTTGACAGCTAAAGAATTAAAGTCCTTAATATATTTAAAAGTTCAACAAATCTATTAAGAAAATTAGTACATATATCAAGATAATATATACATCAAGTAATAAATATAAGCAAAAGGAAATTCCAGTTTTCAATTATGAAAATTGCAAAAAAAAATTTATAATACTCATTAGCATTCAAGGAAACATGCCATTGATGGAAATGTATATCTAGTTTTTTGGCACGCAATGTGAAAATATGTATTAAACTGATGATTCAAATTCCCAACAAAGAGGTTAATATTTGAAATATATGGTTTTTTCACAGGCTATCTTCAAGGAATATTCAATGACCATAAATCTCAGACGAAAGCTAAGGGAACAAAATGAGAACACAAAGACATTTGTCAATCTCAAATTTGGAAAAAATACTTGAGGTTTGACAGAAAACAAAATTCTGTAAAGCAATTATCCTTCAATTGAAGATTTGGAAAAAAATACGTGTATAGGTTTATTTATATTAAAAAGTATGGAAGAAGTCCATAAGAAAAAATTATGACGCTGATTGTAATGAGGAATTATGACGTTAATAGTAATGATCTCGTGATCGGAGTTTGGATTTTTTTTTTTTAATTCCCAGTACTTTTCTGTATTTTACAAATGTCTTGTAATTTCTTCAGGAGGAAAAAACGTATTGGAGAGTTTAACTGATTGATTGAATAGTGAATAGACAGTATCAGATGTTTCAGGTTTCACTCTCCTTTCCAACACAGACCTACCGTCCTTCTTAGGTCTTCCACTCAGGCACCAATAAAAGGAGCTGTAATATATTAGATTCCTTGGGGTCTTGGTACTGTAAAAAACACCCTCTGAAAGAACAGGGCTGCAGACCCCAAGCACTTTGCGGACCCCAGTCCGCGCACAGTCGCACTGCAGCGTTGCCGCCTCCGCTGCAGTTTAGAGCTCGCCGGATCCCGGGAAACGGACTGCGTGGCTCTTCGCGTCGCCGCGGGGGTTTCTGCTCCACTGGAAATAGGGCCAGAACCCCTGCCTTAAGTGCGCAGTTGTGGCATCCGCTAGCTAACCTCCGACCACAGCACACCCCCACCCCCAACTACCACCATCGTAGCTGTGTTTTCCTAAATGTACCCCGTTTACAGAGTCTTCTCGTGTGAATCATTAATTAGGGCACTTTGCAATTTACAAACCACCTGAGACAACTCCGGGTTCCAAACTCAGCTCAACAGATGACATTTCGGACAGAGCAGGCTTAAGGAAATAACCCCGAATATCCATTGGAAGGACTGATGGTGAAGTTGCAATACTCTGGCCACCTGATGGGAATAGCCGCCTCACTGGAAAAGACTCTTATGCTGGGAAAGACTGAAGGCAAAAGGACAAGGGGGCAGCAGAGGATGAGATAGCATCACTGACTCGATGGACATAAATTTGAACAAACTCCGGGAGACAGCGGAGGACAAGGGAGACCGGCGTGCTACAGTCCATAGGGTCGTCAAGAGTCGGACAAGATCTAGCGAATGAACAGCAACACAACAAGCCTTAAGATTCGACACATTTACCCTTCTCACCAGAGTCCTTGCTAAGGACATCCTGTTAACATCAAGCCCAGACACGACAAAAAGTACACCTCGAGCCAGCCAGGAGTCGAACCTAGAATCTTCTGATCCGTAGTCAGACGCGTTATCCATTGCGCCACTGGCCCTGTACAAGTCAGTCTTGCACTGGAGCGCAGATCACGCCTTACGCACCTAACGCCAGGCTCCACGACACTAGCGCGGCATTTCCGCCGCTGCGCCGGGCGCTGCGCGGTTAGGGTCTGCAAGCTCCCAAGGCTCCGCCTCTCCCCGGCCAACGCGCTCAGCCAGTCCTCAGCCGCCACGTCACCGCGCTCTTCCTCGCCCTCCCACGGCGTCGCGTCGGAATGTGCGCCTGTGGCGCTCGGTGCCCGCGCACTAAGTTTGTCCGCCGCCGCGTCCCGTTTTCTCTCTCAGCCTGGCGGGGCGGGGCGGGGCGGGGCGGTGGGAAGAGGCTGGGACCTGCGGCCGCTGTAGGAGGGTGACCGGTATCGCCGGAGCCGAGGTGGCGGCGCTGGGCGGCGCGATCGGAAGCCGAGGAGGGAGGCTGTGGTGCAGGATGGCGGCCACGACCTACGAGCGGCTGAAGCTGTGAGTTCCGCGGGCCAGGGGCCGCTGCCCGAGGGGGCCGGCGGGGCAGCGGGGTGCGGTGGGGGGCAGGTGTCGGCCGCCGGCCGCGGGGAGGCTTCCTGCGTCCCCGCCCGGGGCGGCGGGCCGGGTGTGGGAGCCCCGCGCGCTCCCCGCCTTCCTGGCCGGGCGCGGCCGGCCCTGGGGCCCTGGCGGAGTCGCCACAGGCCCGGGAGCCACAGTCCCGCCAGCCTCTCTCCGCTGGACTCCGCCTCAGCGCCCGCGGCGGGGGCGCAGAGCTGCTCGCCGGGCTCGGCGTTCGCATGCAGCCCTCCGGACGCCCTCTTTCCCATTTTATTTTTTTTGCAGAGGTGGCGTCTATATTTGTCCTTATTGCTTAGTAGAGAAAAAGTTTTTTTCTTGTTTTCATGGGCCCATGGCAGCATTTTAAAGGCACACACACCAGTGGATAAACCTGGTCTAGTTGGCCGTTGAAGCCTTCCCGACCAGTCTTTAGGCTGCAGGAAAATTTTAAAAGTACAAGTCAGTACTCTCAAGGTCCTAAAAAAGTCTACTTGGCTCTGAATGTTATTCCTAAGTCCGTGTTGACAGCCAGGGGCTACTGTCGAGAATTTTTGGCTCTGCAGATCGAGTTTTCGGTAAAGCCAAGCTCTCGAGGCTTTGAGAAAATAGGCTCTGGTTGTTAAGAGTTGTGAATTAGGTGTTTGTAGGGTTTGAGGTTTGTCCTGGATTAAAAAGCAGTAACGTGTACTTCCCTTAGGGTTACCATCAGCCCTTGCAGTTTGCTTGTCTGTGAATAACTTTGTTCTACTCACTCTGTGTTTTAATGTTTTACCTCTAGACTGAAAATCCAGTGATTGGTACCTCAGAAAGTCTTGGGCAGCAGAAGCAAATGTAATTTTCGAGAAGCTTATCTGTCCTTAAATAAGTTAAAATATCTTGGGACTTAGGCAGAGAGATCACATTTCCTCTGCAGGGAGAGGAGGACAGCAAGATGTGGTTTGGACACTTCCTATGCTCACAGAATCTCAAGTGCACTTAACTTTCTGGAAGGTTCAGATAAAGGTAAAGGCTGCAGAATTGAAGGTGAGGTCATGTCCACGTCAGATGTTTTGCGTAAAAGACAATTACTTTTTCCTCAGCCGCTCCCCGCCCCCCACCTTGCCACGGTCTCTTGACTCTAATTCCCTTGGAAAATCGCAGCTGCGCCTTCTCTCCTGGTTCTCCTTTGCAAGGTGATCCTTGTTGGTTAACTGAGTCTAGGGAGCTGTCTTTGACTGTGGTACTGGCCAGACTCTTGTCACGTGGGCCGTCCTGGCTAATTAGGTTATTGTTGTCTACCTGATAGTCACTGAAGGGTTTAGTGGGATCCTGCACCAGGTGTCAATTGTGTTGAAGCAGTTTGGAGCCTTGGCTTGAATGCAGCTCAGCATTAGGTTATGAAACGCAGTCGAATTTTCCTGTGGCCAAGGTTGAATGGGATGGAGAACTTGAGAGTTAGAGTGATAACTACCTAGGAGGCACTGCATGCAGTCCTCAGACTTAAAAAGGTGGGGCAGGGCACTCCATATACATAGAAGAGAAAGGAAAATTGGCACTTACAGGGTGAGCCTGATGCTTTTGTATTGATTTTTGTGAGAAGTGGAAACTATAAATTTGCTTGGGTGAAAAAGCAGATCTGGGGTTATATGAAAGTCATGCTCCAGTTTGTCAGTTAACTTTTTCTGCCTGAAAAAATAGTTCTAAGTGCTTCTGTAAATGAAGATACAACTATTTTTTTTTGAAAGATACAACTTTTTTACAACTTTGTTTTTCTTTGTCAAGGAGTGTGTGTGTTGGAGCCTGCTCTTATTTCTTCTGTTCTGCCCTTGCTGCTCTGAGGCCTCTCTGACCTGAGGGGTGGTTTTATTTTGGTTTTTTGATGCATTGGAGGTAGAAGCAGTTTCTGACCCACATAAGAATTAGTGGGACGCAATGGTCATTTTCTAAAGTGCCTAGAGATGTGTTTTAAGAGATTTGTGCAAGAGATAGTATGATTATTTTATAATGGAAGTATTGTTACTGGCTTTATTTAAATATTGAAGTGCTTGGGATTTTAGAAATTTGTCCTTTGTTATGCTGTACATTTTTTCCAGCCCATCTCTGTCATATGACGTTCACCTTCCTAATGCCTGCGTTTCATCCTCTACTCTCCTGCTTACAGTCTCCAGTTCCATTTTATTGACCCATAGGATTAAGTCCACATTTCTTAACCACCTGTATTCTTGCCTCTTCAGTCTGTCCCCTAACCTTATTTCCCATAACTGCTCAATGCCTTCTGTTTGTTTCTCATTTTGCCAGACTTGGCCACCCTCTTTTTACTTCCAGGTTGGTCTTATTTGGATGTTCTTATCCAGAAGGGCTTCTTCCTCTCGCCCTTCTTTACATGCTGATCACATTTGTGGTAGAGCTGAGAGAGTGCAAGCTTTTTTAGTCACAGCAGACTTAATACTCCCTTGCCGCTTTGTGTCCTGACCCTGTTACTCACTCTCTCTGAAATGGGATTTAATCTGTAAAACGGGGAGGTTTCTACTTCACAGTATCATTATTACAAGGAGTGACAGAATGTAGACAAAACCAGCATGCTCCTCTCCTCTGTGAAGCTTTCCCCCCATGTCTGTCTCTTCACTGAGCTCCTGTACCAGTTTACTCACAGGGACTAGAGCCCAGATGTCCATATGGGTTTGCCCGTTCTGAATCTTAGGATTCGTTAACAGTGTGCTTAGGATCCGCTGGACAGGAGGCTGAAAGTTAGAGTGCCCGATCCATAGCACTGTTTGTAGCACTCTGTCCGCCGCCGTCCAGAAACGATGAAATCATCATGTATACTTCGTTTCTCCGACTGGGTTACAAGGATGTGGAACATAATAGAAACATCTTAGTGTTGATTTCTTCTCTAGTCCTCCTCAGTACCTAGCATAAAGCCTGGTGCGTGGCAGGTCCTCAGTGGAGCACCTGAGTAAATGAAAAGAACTTTCTAGCATAGAAAGTAGCACTTTTCTGCAGTGTACTTTCTAGCACCAGCACCTGAGAAAGATCCCAGTGCGGCGTGATCTGGAGTGTACGATGTAGCAGCAGCACCTTCAGGCATTCCTTGCATGGTGCTATCTTTCCAGTGCCTCTGTGAAGCTAGGCTGATGTGTGTTCTCTGTCAGTGTGGCACACAGGGAGGTCACTGCCCGTGGCCCCACAGGCAGGTCACGCAGCCCCGCGGTGGCAGCCCTGGCCATGGGACGCAGCAGCCCCAGAGGCCGCCGACCTTTCCATTCCACTGCGCTGCTCGCTGCACATGACCTTACCTTCTCTTATCGTCAGTTTGCTCTCATCTTGGGGTGGTATGGAAATGAGTTACTTACGATCGAAAATAATGGACATGTTCAATTTTAATTTGAACATGTAGAAAACAATATTGATTTGTTTGGAATCTGAAATTTATATAACTCTAACATCCAGGCAGTTCTGAGTATCCTGTTTCATTTAAATCATTTATGTAAGCTTGATGTCAAACAATGACAAATTTGAAATTACAGTTAACAACAGACGTCCATTATTGGAAACACTGAAAGGTGTTTCTTCCGTTTGCAATGTTGGGTGAAAAATGTGTAAGGCAGGAAACCTGGAAAGTGAATCAGGCTGCAGCTGATATCTAGAGAAACGCTGTGTCCTCAGTGAAGAAGTGGCCTTTTTCAAAAAATTGCCATAGCTGTGAGGTCAACCAGGGCAGAGGCGCTGGAGCCCCGAGAACACGTAGGCTGGGCTAGTGTGATGACGGCGTCCGAAGTCTGTCCAGTACAGTGAGCATTCAGACCTTTCTCACACCTCTCTTCCGACTGCCTGCATCCACTTCTGCCTCCCCCTGCCTGGCCTCCGATGACCACAAATCTCATCTCTTTTTTATGAGTTTGTTTTTGAAGTATAATTGACCTGCAACACTATCTTAGTTTCTGGTATGCAACATAATGCTTTGGTGTTTTTGTGCTTTTCATAGAGTATAAGTCTGGTTGTGCTATTTCATTATAGAAAGATATTAATAACTATTGACTGTATTTGCCACATGGTACACTTCATGCCCTTGACTCGTTTATTTTCTAACTAGAAGTTTGTACCTGTTACTCTCCCTCACGTGTTCCCTTCCTGCCTCTCCCTCCAATCTTGCACACACCCCCCCCAACACCCCATTCTCTGCATCTGTGATTCTGCTTCTGTTCCTTAGGTTTGCTCCTTTGCTGTGTCTTTTAGAGTCTAGCTACGGTTGAAGTCATACAGATTTTGCTTTTCTTGTTCTGACTCATTTCACTTACCATAATATCCTTGTCGTTCATTGGTTGTTACAATGGCAAGATTTCATTCTTTTGTTATGGCTGCGTAATATTCCATTGTGTATATATATAAAACACATCATCTTTATCCATTTCTCTATTGACGAGCACTTGGATTGTTTCCGTATCTTGGCTTTTGTAAATAATGTTGCATTGAATGTAGGAATGCATTTATTTTTTCTAATTACCGTTTTTGTTTTCTTCAGTTAAATACCCAGGAATGGAATTGCTGGATCATATTATGGTAGTTCTGTTTTTAATTTTTTGAGGAACCTCCCTTCTCTCTTTCATAGTGACTGCAGTGATTTACCGGAGAAGGCACTGGCAGCCCACTCCAGCGCTCTCGCCTGGAGAATCCCAGGGCCGGGGGAGCCTGGTAGACTGCAGTCCATGGGGTCACTAGGAGTCTGACACGACTGAGCGACTTCCCTTTCACTTTTCCCTTTCTTGCATTGGAGAAGGAAATGGCAACCCACTCCAGTGTTCTTGCCTGGAGAATCCCAGGGCCTGGGGAGCCTGGTGGGCTGCCGTCTGTGGGGTCGCAGAGCCGGACACGACTGGAGCGGCTCGGCAGCAGCAGTGATTTCTCACCAGGGCACGAGGGCCCCATTTTCTCCACGGTCTCTCCAGCACCTGTTCTCTGCTGTCTTTTTGATACTGGCCAGCTGACAAGTGAAAGACGGCGTCTCGCTGTGGTTTTGACTGGCATTTCCTTCATGAGTAGTGATGCTGGGCGCCTCTTCAGGTGCGTATTGGCCATCTGAATATCTGCTTGGAAAGATGTCTGTTCAGATCCTCTGCCCATTTTTTAATCAGGGTGCTTGTTTTTTTTCTCTTGAGCTGTTAGAGTTCTGTATATCCTATATATCATTTGCATATAACTTCTCCCATTCAGGAGGCTACCTTTTGTTCATAGTTTCCTTTACTGTGCAAAAGCTTTTTAATTTGATGTAGTTACATTTGTTTATTTTTGATTTTGTTTCCTTTGCCTGCGGAGACATATCAAAAAAAAAAATTACTGAGATGGATGTCAAAAAGCATTGTGCCTGTGTTTTCTTCTAGAAATTTATGTCTTCAGAGCTTGCATTTAAATCTCTAATCTGCTTTGAATTCACCCTTGTGCACGGTGTGAGGGAACACTTTAGTGCTTCTGCACGTAGCTATCCACAGTTTTCCCAACACACCGTCCTGGAGAATGTTCCCTGTGCACTTGGAAGAAGTCCTGTGTGTGTCTGTGTGCGTGCGTGCGTGTGTGTGTATCTGTTATAGATTTTTGGTTTGTGGTTACTGTGAGGTTTATATATAGAAGTCTCTATCATTATTTTAAGCTGCTGCTCTCTTAAGTGAAAAGCGCTGTAACCACCCTGCACTTTCACTCCTCCCCTCCCCGCCCCCAGCCCCGCGTGTTTGCCCATTTGACATCATGCTCTGTATCTTTTTGTTTTGCGTATCCCTTAACTACTCCTCGTGGATGCAGGTGATTTTCCTGGCCGTGTCCACTGGCTGCAGAGCGCACGGTGGCCCAGAGCTGGAGCTGCCCTGCTGGTGGGCAGAGCTCGGTCTCAGAATGTGCGGCTGGGTTCTGATATGGCAGGCTGTAGGGCTGCAGTGGTCCTGGAGCTGTTGTCTGCCCACTGGACTGTGGGGCTGGGACCTAGGGGGCCCCAGGGGTGGTGCCAGCCCACTGGTGGGTGGAGCTGGGTCCCAGGGCCTCTGACTGCAGGGTCCTGGGGATCCTCGGGCTGATCCCGTGCCCTTTGGTGTACAGGGCTGGGTTGTGGGGCAGCTGTGGACTCGGGTCTTAAGACAGGATGTCTGCTGGTGGGGAGGTGGGCTGTGTCTCTGCCTGGCCAGTTGCTTGGCCTGAGGTGTCCCAGTACTGACGCTTGTGGAGTCAGGCCAGGCTAGGCAGCTAGTGTGGCGAGGTCCTTGTGCTGATAAGCTAAGAGGATTCCAGAGTGGCAGGTGCCCGTGCCAGCGACCTTGTGATAGAGGGAGAGATGTCTGCCACCATCCTTCTCCCTCTGGGGTCAGCAGGTGAGTCTGACCCAGGCTCCTTTCAAATGACTGCTTCTGTCCTGGAGCGTGGGAGATTCTGTGTGAGCCCTTTAAGAGTGGAATCTGTTTCCCACGGCCCTCTGGCTCTCCTGAAAGGAAGGCCCACTGGCCTTCGAAGTGAAACGCTGTAGGGACGAGGAGCACCCAGCTGGAGCGCCCGCTCCATGTGGGGCTGGAGCCCTCGCGCCTTGGGGAGAGCCTCTGCGGTTGAGCTATCCTCCCGCCCAGGGGTACGGATCTTGCCTACGCTGCGTCTCCTCCCTCCTGCCGGTCTTGTGGTTCCTTCTTTGTGTCTGTAGTTATAGAGGATCTCTCCTGCTGGTCTTTCCCTTTGTCTCATCGGTAGTTGCTCTGTAAATGTGACGTTGGTGTGCCTGTGGGAGGAGGTGAGCTCACAATCTTCCTACCTTTGCCATCTTGGCCACGCATCTCCATGGGTCTAACAGCCCTTTATTTTTAAAACCTAGTGGGCTTTGAAGTCCATGGTCTCTGGGATCAAGAGGAGAGAGTTCAAGCTCGGGCCTATTTTGATGTGTCTTCCAAAAACGAAGTGTCATCTTAACAGAGGCCAGAACTCTGGGTTGATGTTAAGTCCGCTGTCTTGAAAGACACCAGGTAGTATTCCTGTTGAGTTAGAATTGTTAATAACCTCCTGGATTCTTATGACTTCACCAGTTTATTTTAGTATGCGATATTACTTTGAACTTTAGAAATTTGATATCAACAGCATAGTTGATGATCAAATAATCTTCTCACAGGGAATTTCTTTAACTTCTGAAATCTACCTTGTAAGATAAGTAATTTGAAAAAAACATCACATCGGTTGAGGGCCATTATTTTTCCTTTTGCAACAGGAAGAAAATTTTGCCTATACACACACACACACATATTTGCAAACCAGAGAGTCAATCTTTATTTTTATTTTAGGGTTTTTTTTTTGGCCGCAGAGAGGGGCATGTGAGATCTTAAGTTCCTCGAACCAGGGCTGGAATCCGTGGCCCTGCATTGGGAACAGGGAGCCTTAACCACTGGACCACAGGGGAAGTCCCTTGCCTATATTTGTTCATCATTGAGTGTTCCTAGTTTCTGTGTACTTAATCCGTTGAGAACTTGGTGTGGCCTGTTGACTGGTTGATTTTGGAAAAACTCCAGGCAGAACTTGGCCCCGGGTGGCACTAGTGGTAAAGAGCCCACCTTTCAGTGCAGGAGACATGAGAGAAGTGGGTTCGATCCCCGTGTCGGGAAGGTCCCCTGGAGCAGGCGATGGCACCCCACTCCAGGATTCTTGCCTGGGAAACCCCGTGGACAGAGGAGCTGCTTACAGTCCGTGGGATCCAAGAGTCTGACAGGACTGCGGGACTAAACAAGATACGAGTTGGAATGATACTTGCTGTTATGATTAGTTGGCTTCTGGCATTTACTTGTAATTACTCTTCTTAGAAATGTTGATTAGGTAGCAGTCACTGTTCGTATCTTCATTTTTCCAATTCGTAAACTGTTTTCAATAACATCGATCAGCACAGCCTGCTGGCAGCCCAGTAGTAACTTAGATTCAGCAAAGCTCCCAGAGCCCTCGGGCTAGATGGAACTCTTTTTTTAGCTTGATCCACAGTTACTCTTATGTTTGGTTTTGTTCTTTTAACACCTTTTAAAACTTAATTCTCATTGTAATCTAATACAAGGGAGCGGTTTGAAACGAACAAGGCTTATTGTAGAGAGCACTCTTCGCACTCCCAAGCCCCGCTGTCCCAGAGATCTGCTTTCATGTTTGTACGCAGTTTCCTCTGGTGCTTCGCTCCGCGCCTGTGAACAACATGCTTACAGTGCCATTTCCCGATTTTTTTTTCAGTTTTAGTCACATGATAACTTTCTGCTTCAAAAAATGGGAATTTAGTTTTTGCACCTCTCTTTCTTTCCTCTCAATGTAATAATTTTAAGAGATTCAGTGTTCACATTACTATGGTTGCATAGGATTGACTCAAAGGACATCAACAGTATATTATAATATTACATTTGCTTATAAAAGCGCTTTGTTTTTCCTTGAATTAGAAAGTCTCTTTTTTGGTGGGCAGGTACACACTGCTATATTTAAAATGGATGATTAACAAAGACGCACTGCACGGCACGTGGAACTCTGCTGGATGTTATGTGGCATCCTGGATGGGAGAGGGGTCTGGGGGAGAATGGATGCAAGTCTATGCACGGCTGCTCACCTGAAACCACCACAACATTGTTTGTTAATGGGCTAGACCCCAGTACAAAATAAGTTTTTTTTTTTTTTAAGTGCCTGTATTTTATTTGCTTGGCTTTTCTTTATGTCCTTATTGCTAATAAATCTTCAGTCTCTGGAACAGCGATAAAACTTCTCAGATAAGTCAGGTAGCTGTCGATTCATTTCCTTCTCTGAATCTCACCTCCGGGAACCCTGTCCTCTCTGCTTTAATCTGACTGGCTGTTCCTTAGGCCTGTTGTATAAACTGTTGTCGTGGACCCTCGCTGTACCATCATCACGACAATTTCTTTTACCTCTCTCCTGTTTTGGATTCTGACTGTGTTGATTTACTCCATTTTGATGAAAGAGCTTTTCCTTCTTTCTCAGAAAGAGTGAAAGAGAAGTATCTTTTCAGATGTTGCACGTCTACAAATGTTTCCATTTTGTCCTCAGGTACATTTATATGATACTGTGGCTAAGTATAGAATTCTCAGCTAGGATTTTATTATCCTTTAGAATTGAAGACCTTGGTGTTAAATAGTCCAGAATGTGTTGTTGTTGAGTAATCCAGTAGTTCGACTGTTGAATATTTCAGTACTTCTTTCTCTTACTTTTTTGGCTGTGTTTTTTTTTTCCCCCTAGAAACTTTAGGATTGTGTCTGTATGGTGTTTTGAAGTTTTACCCTGAACGTGCCTCTGTGTGTGTGTGTGCGCGCGCACGCGCTTTCCATGTTTATTTGGTGGGCCTTTTACATCTGGAAACTTGTTCTTTGGTTTGAGGTTTCTTTGTGCATTATTTCTTTGATAGATTTCTTTTTTTCTTGTCTGCTGTCCTGAAGTTCCTGCTCAGTGGATGTTGAGCGTCCTGGATTGTACCCCTCTCTTTTTTCCTCTCCCCATTCTTCCTTTCTATGCTCTCCTATTCTGCAGCTCTTTTTTTTTTTCTTAATATATATATATTTCATTGAAGTATCGTTGATTTACAGTGTTTCCAGTGTGCAGCAAAGTGATTCAGTTATACATATACACATATTATTTTTGAAATTATTTTCCATTATAGGTTGTAACAAGATATCAACTATAGTTCCCTGTGCTATATGTAAACTTTTGTTGCTTGTTATGTATCTATTTTTTTAATTAGAAATCTAGCGTTCTATTCATACTAAGTCAAACAAGTGTAATCAAAAGGTTATAAATTTTTTAATTAGACAAAAATTCATAAGTTTTCTAATATATATTATACATATTGTTTATATATATGTATACAAAAATTTTTCTACTGTGCTTGACAAAGGCTTGAGAAAGAACTTGAAAAAAGGAGATGGAGACATTGGAGAATAAAATAAATGAAATGGGAGTACTGAATATGAAATAGAAAAAGTGAAACAAACTAGGTCTTTAAAAGTAAAAGATCATCATATAGTCCAGTTGGTTTTAAACATGACTGCTCATTAGAAACATCTCTGGATCTCTGGAGGAAAAAAGCAATACCTGGGCATTTGTATTTTTCAAAAAATTTCAAGATAATTCTGATATGCACCTGGATTTTGAAACGTGACTACAGTTTTTTCTATTAAGTTGTAGTTTTGGTGATACAGAGTTGTTATTTTTCTGTTGATCAATCATGCTGCAATGGTATTAAGTAAGTAATAGTTACATAATCACAATAGTGAAAGATGTTTGTCAGTTTTCACAGTCAATAGCCAGGCAAAAAATAAAAGTTAATTACAGTTGCAAGCCATAATGGTAACATAATTAAACAATATAAAATAATTATAGACAATTGGAAGGTCAAGTAGAGTGTGGTAAGTGAAAGTGCGTGTTTTAATCCACCCAGTCAGTGTCTTTTGGTTGGTGCATTTAATACATTTACATTTAAGGTAATTATCAATGTGTAAGATCTTATTACCATTTCTTAATTGTTTTGGGTTTATTTTCTGTAGGTCTTTTCCTTCTCTTGTATTTCCTGCCTAGAGAAGTTCCTATAGCATTTGTTGTAAAGCTGGATTGGTGGTGCTGAATTCTCTTCACTTTGGCTTGTCTGGGAAGCTTTTGATTTCTCCATCCACTCTGAAGGAGAATCTTGCTAGGTAGAGTATTCTCGGTTGTAGAGTCCTCGCTTTCATCACTTTAAACATATGGTGCCATTCCCTTCTGGCTTGTAGAGTTTCTGTTGAGAAATCAGCTGATAGCCTGATGGGAGTTCCTTTATATGTTGTTTTCCCCTTGTTGCGTTTAATATTTTACTTCTGTCTTTAATCTTTGTCAGTTTCATTACTGTGTGTCTCAGTGTGTTCCTCCTTGGGTTTATCCTGTCTGGACTCTCTCTGCTCAGATCCTTCTCTCTCTCTCTTCTCCTTCTGGGACCGCTATAATGCTAATGTTGATGTGTTTAGTGTTGTTCTAGAGGTCTCTGAGGCTGTCTTCATTTCTTTTCTCTGTATTCTCTTCTGTGGCAGTGATTTCCACCATTCTGGCCTCCAGGCCATTTATCTGTTCTTCTGCCTCAAGTATTCTGCTGTTGATTCCTTCCAGTGTATTTATTAGTCATCTCTGTTTGCTTGTTCTTTAGTTCTTGTATGTCTTCGGTAAACATTTCTTGAATCTTCTTCATTGTTTTTCCTAGATCCTGGATCATCTTCCCTAGCATTACTCTGAAATCTTTTTCTGAAAGGTTTCTTATCTCTACTTCATTTAGTTGTTTTTCTGGGGTTTTATATCGTCCCTTCCTCTGGGACATAACTTTGCTTTTCATCCTGACTAACTTTCTGTAATATGGTTTTTCTTTCAGCCACTGTGGCAAGAAGCCACTTCTTGCTGCTTCTGTCTGCCCCCTGATGGAGGAAGCTAAGAGGCTTGTGTAAGATTCCAGATGGGAGGGACTGGTGGTGGGAAAGACTGGGTCTTTTTCTGGAGGGCAGGGCCTTGCAGTAAAGCTTTAATCGGTTATCTGCTGAGGGGTGGGGTTGCACGCCCTCCCCGGTAGTTGTTTGGCCTGAGGTGGCCCAGCCCTGGTGTCTGCAGGCTCTGTGACAGGGTTAATGGTGACCTCCAAGAGGGCTTACACCAAGGGGCCCCCCTTCCGGGCCTGCTGCTGCTGTGCCCCATCCTGTGGGGAGCCCCTGCGTACCTGCCCCCACAGGAGACCCTCCAACAGTAGCAGGTGGTTTCGGTTCGGTCTCCTGTGGGGTCACCACTCCTTTGCTCTGGGTCTTGGTGTGCCCAGGGTTTTGTTTGTGCCCTGCAAGGCTGGAGGCTCTGTTTCCCGAAGTCCTGTGGAAGGAAGTCCTGTGATCAAGTCCTGCTGACCTTCGCAGCCAGATTCCCTGGGGATTCGTAGTCCCTTTGTCAGATCTCCAGACTGGGAAGCCCAGCAGATTCCGAACCTTCACAACCGTGGGAGAACTTCTTTGGTCTTCTTCTCCAGTTTTGGGTCACCCACGTGATGGGTAGGGGATTTGATTTGATTGTGCCCCTCCTGCCGTCTTTGCTGCAGCTTCTTCTTTGTCTTTGGACACGGGATATCTTTTTTTGGTGGGTTCCAGCGTCGTCCTGTGGAGAAGGTGATGGCACCCCACTCCAGTACTCTTGCCTGGAGAATCGCATGGACAGAGGTGCCTGGTGGGCTGCAGTTCAGGGGGTCGCTGAGTCGGACACGACTGAGCCACTTAGCAGCAGCAGCAGCAGCAGCGTCCTCCTGTTGATGGCTGTTCAGCAGCTAGTTGCCGCTTTGGTGTTCTCGCAGCGGGACATGAGCACAGGTCCTTCTCTTCTGCCATCTTAAACCGGAAGTCCAGAGCCTGTACCCAGATCTTCTATTTCTGTTCTCAAGGAGAGTTTTTCAGTTTTGTTTTTTATTCTTTTTAGCATTGCATCTTCATGAGATGCTTCTTTTATACCTGGGCATTTGTGCCCTTTGGCCCCTTCATCCACATTGCCTGCCCTCGTCTCCCAGCCTTTGTAAACCACCAAGTCTGTTCTCTGCATCTGTGAGCTCAGGGCTGTTTTTTCCCCTCCTGATTCCTCATTTAAGTGAGATGATATAGTATTTATCATTTGTAAAAACATAAACATGTATCTATTCTTTTTTAAGTTCCTCTTTCATTTGCTGCTGCTGCTGCTAAGCCGCTTCAGTCGTGTCCGACTCTGTGCGACCCCATAGATGCAGCCCACCAGGCTCCCCCGGCCCTGGGACTCTCCAGGCAAGAACACTGGAGTGGGTTGCCATTTCCTTCTCCAGTGCATGAAAGTGAAAAGTGAAAGGGAAGTCGCTCAGTCATGTCCGACTCTTCATGACCCCATGGACTGCAGCCCACTGGGCTCCCCCGTCCCTGGAATTTTCCAGGCAAGAGTACTGGACTGGGGTGCCGTTGCCTTCTCCATCCTCTCCCATCTAGGTTGTTACATAATGTTGAGCAGGATTCCCTGTGCTGGACAGCAGATCGTCCAGTTTTTTTTTTTTTTTTTTAAATAATTTTTACTCTTCAGTTGTTTTTCAGTGTTGTTAGTTTCTTCTGTACAGTTTAGTACGTGGCTACCTCAGTGGATATTCCAACCAATAATGCAGAAGGGCACGGTACCCTCTCTCCAGCATTTATTCTTTGTAGGTTTTTTTTTTTTTTTTGGCCCTTCTGAATGGTGTGAGGTGATATCTCATTGTAGTTGTAGTTTTTGCATTTCTCTATTAATTAATGATGTTAAGCATCTTTTCATGTGTCCGTTAGCCACCTCTATGTGTTTTTTGGAGAAGTGTCTATTTAGATCTTCTGCCCGTTTTGCAATGGGGCTGGCTGTTTGTTTTTAATGAGCTGCACGAGCTGTTTGTATATTTTGGAGATTAATTCCTTGTCTGTTGCTTCGTTTGCAGATATTTTCTCCCATTCCAAGGGTTGTCTTTTTGTTTACGGTGTCCTTTGCTGTGCAGAGACTTTTAAATTTACTCAGGTGCTATTTGCTTATTTTTGGTGTTATGTTTATTACTCTGGGAGGTAGGTCAAAAGATCTTCCTGTGATTTATGTCAGTGTTTTTCTCTAGCCTGTTTATGGCTAAGTAGTAGTCCATTGTGGGCTTGCCTTGTGGCTCAGCTGGGAAAGAATCCGCCTGCAGTGCAGGAGACCTGGGTTCGATCCTTGGGTTGGAGAGATCCCCTGGAGAAGGGGAAGGCTCCCCACTCCAGTATTCTGGCCTGGAGAATTCCGTGGACTGTACAGTCCATGGGGTCGCAGAGTCGGAATTGACAGAGCGCCTTTCCCTTTGAGTAGCCCCTTGCACGTGCGCCGCCTCTTCTGTGCCCGCTCATCAGTTGTTGGACATTCAGGTTGCTCCCGTGTGCTCACAGTTGTAGACAGTGCTGCTGTGAACACTGGGGCCCACGTGTCTTTCTGCATTATGCTTTTCTTAAGGTGTACGCCCAGCAGTGGGCTTGCTGGGTCATATGGTTCCGTGGCTTCCCTGGTGGTCAGATGGTAAAGAATCTGCCCGCGTGCGGGAGACCCGGTTCAGTCCTTGGGTAGGGACGATCCCCTGGGCAAGGGAATGCTACCCACTCCAGTATTCTTGCCTGGGGAATTCTACGGACAGAGGAGCCTGGTGGGCTGCAGTCCATGGGGTCACGAAGAGTGACTAACACTTTCCATTTTCACTTCACTTTCTTCACGGTATTTCTAGTTTTTTTTTAATTATTTTATCTTTTTCTGGTTGCAGTGAGTGGAGACTCTTCTCTCGTTGTGGTGCACTGGCTTCTCGCCACAGTGGCCTCTGTCGTTGTGAAGCACAAGCTCTAGACTCACAGGCTTCAGTGGTTGTGCCACGCGCTCACTAGTTGTGACTTGTGAGCCCTAGAGTGTGCAGGCTTCAGTAGTTGTGACTCACAGACCTAGAGCACAGGCTTAGTTGCCCCATGGCCTATGGAATCCTCCTGGACCAGGGATTGACTCTGTGTCCCCGGCTTTGGCAGGCAAATTCTTAACTGCTGGACCACCAGGAAAGTCCTATTTTTAGTTTTTTAATGAACCTCCATAGTGGCTGTTCATCCACATCTCTGCAAATGACCCAATTTCATTTCTTTTTATGGCTGAGTAATGTTCCACTGTGTATATGTATCTCATTCTCTTTATCCATTCATCTGTTTTTGGACATTCAAGTTGCTTCCTGGATACTGTAAACAGTGTTGCTGTGAACATTGGGGTAAATGTGTCCTTTTGAATTGTCATTTTCTCAGGGTATTTGCCCAGTAGGGGGATTTCTGGGTCATATAGTAGTTTTATTTTTAGTGTTTTAAGGAGCATCGGTACAGCTCTCCACAGTGGCTGCATCAGTTTACAGCCCCAGCAGGATGCAGGACAGTCCCCTCCTCTGCACATCCTCTCAGCATTTACTGCTTGTAGATTTTTTGGGTGATGGTCATTCAGGCTGCTGGGAGGTGACTCTTCAGTGGTCTGCGTTACTTTAATTAGGAAGGTTGTTTGTGTGCCTTTTGTTGTTGTTGTCTAGTTGCTCAGTTGTGCTCTGCTTTTTTGGGACCCTGTGACTGCAGCCCACCAGGCTTCTCTGTCCATGGGATTTCCCAGGCAAGGATATTTGAGTGGGTTGCCATTTCCTACTTCAGGGGACCTTCCTGACCCAGGGATCAAACCCATTTCTGCTGCAAGTCTCCTGCATTGCAAGCTGATTCTTCAGCACTGAGCCACGGGGGAAGTCCTATTAGGTCATCTGTCCGTTTTTTGATTGGGTAGTCTGCTTGGGTCTTCTGCCCATTTTTTGATTGGGTTGTTTTGATTTTGATTTTTTTTTTAAAGTTAATTTAGCGTTGGCCATGCTGGGTCTTCACTGCTGCAGCCAGGCTTTCTCTGGCTCCAGCAGGCGGGGACTGCCCTCTCATCCAGTACGCTGGCTCCTCATTTTGGTGGCTCCTCTTGTTGCAGAGCGTGGGCTCTAGGGTGCGTGGGCCTCAGTCGTCGTGGTGCTTGGGCTCTAGGGTGCGTGGGCCTCAGTCGTCGTGGCCTGTGGGCTCTGGAGCGTGTGGGCCTCAGTCGTCGTGGCGCGTGGGCTCTGGAGCACAGACTTAGTGGTCTGGTGCACAGCTTGGTTGCCCTGCGGCATGTGGAACCTTCCCCGACCGGGGATCAAACCTATGCCCCCTGATTTAGTAGGTGAATTCTTAACCAGTAGACCACCAGGAGCTCCACTTGTGAAGCTCCAGTACTTTGGCCACCTGATGCGAAGGACTGACTCATTGGAAAAGACCCTGACGCTGGAAAAGATTGAAGGCAGGAGGAAATGGGACAGAAGAGGATGAGATGGTTGGATGGCATCACCAACTTGATGAGTTTGAGCAAGCTCTGGGAGTTGGTGATGGCCAGGGAAGTCTGGCTTGCTGCAGTCCATGGGGTCGCAAAGAGTGGGACACGACTGAGCGACTGAACTGAACTGAGACCAGGAAGGTGCTGTTGCTTGATATTGAGCTCCAGGTGCTGTTTGTATATTTTGGAGATTATTCCCTTGTCCATTGCTTTATCTGCAGATATTTTCTCCCATTGTCTTTTTGTCTTCTTTATGGTTTCCTTTGCTGTGCAGAAGCTTTTGATTTTTATTATGTTTTTGTTTTTATTTTCATTACTCTAGAAGGTGGGTCCAAAAAGATCTTGCTGTGGTTTATGTCAAAGACGGTTTTTCTCTAAGAGTTTCGTAGTGTCCAGTTTTATATTTAGGTCTTTTATCCATTTTGAGTTTATTTTTGTGTAGGGTGTTAGGTAGTGTTCTAATTTCATTTTTTACACGTGGCTGTCCAGTTTTCCCAGCGTCGCTTACTGAAGAGACTCTTTTCTCCATTGTGTATTCTTGCTCCTTTGTCATAGGTGAGGTGACCATAAGTGTCTGGGTTCATCTCTGGGTTTCTGTCCTGCACCGTTGATCTGCATTTCTGTTTTTGTGCCGGTACCATATTGTCTTGATTAGTGTCGCTTTGTAGTACAGTTTGTAGTCTGGGAGTTCTGGTTCCTTCAGCTACCTCTTTCTTAAGATTGCTTTGGCTATTTGAGGTCTTTTGTGTTTCCATACAAATTGTAAATTTTTTTGTCCTGATTCCGTGGAAAATGCCATTGGTAATTCCATAGGGATTGCATTGGCACTGTAGATTGCTTAGGGTAGTATAGTCATTTTTCACAGTGTTAATTTTTCTGGTTCAGGAACACAGTACATTTCTCTGCTTATATCATCTTTGATTTCTTTGATCAGTGTTTCATGGTTTTCTGAGTGTAGGTCTTTTGCCTATTTAGGTAGATTTATTCCTAGGCGTTTTGTTTTTGTTGTGATGGAAAATGGCATTGTTTCCTTAATTTTCCCGTCAGGTCTTTCGTTACTGGTGTATAGGAATGCAAGAGATTTCTGTGCATTGGTCTCGTATTCTGCAACTTTACCATATTCACTGATTGGCTCGGTAGTCTGCAACTTTACAGATGCACTGATTGGCTCGGTAGTTTCCTAATGGCATCGTTAGGATTTTCTATGTATAGTAGCATGTCATCTACAAACAGTGACAGCTGTACTTTTTTTCCCTTTTATTTCATTTTCTTCTCTGATTTCTGTGTTGAGTAAGAGTGGTGACAGTGGACATCCTTGTCTTGTTCCTGCTCTTAGAGGAAATGCTTTTAGTTTTTCGCTGTTGAGAATGGTGTTCGCTTTGTGTTTGTCGTACATGGCCTTCATTATGTTGAGGTAGTTTCCCTCTATGCCCACTTTCCAGAGTTTTTTCTTTTTTAATCATAAATGCGTGTTGACTTTTCTCAGAATCTTTTTCTGCATCTGTTAAGATGATCATGTGGTTTTTATTTTTTAATTCATTAGTATGGTATATCACAGTGATTGGTATGTTGAAGACTTCTTGCATCTTTAGGATAAATCCCAATTGATCATGGTGTATGATTCTTTTAATGTGTTGTTGCCTTCTCTTTGCTAGTATTTTGTTGAGGATTTTTGCATCTGTGGTCAACAGTGATATTAGTGTGTAATTTTCTCCTTTTTCTGGTATATTTTGTCTTGTTTTGGTATTAGGGTAGTGATGGTCTTGTAGAATGAGTTTGGGAGTGCTCCTCCCTCTGCGGTTTTTGGAAAGCCTTTGAGAAGGGAAGCTGTTAGCTCTTCTCTAAGTATTTGATAGAATTTGCCTGTGAAGTCATCTAGTCCTGGACTGTTTTTGTTGGAAGGTTGTCATTCATAGTTTCAATTTCTTCCTGGTTCATTCTTGGAAGGTTGTACCTTCCCTAGAATTTGTCCATTCTGGGGGAGGTATAGTTGCTTATAGGGGTTCCCAGTTGGCAATAGTGGTAAAGAACCCGCCTGCCGATGCAGGAGACATGAGACGCAGGTTCGATCCCTGGGTCAGGAAGATCCCCTGGGGGAGGACATGGAACCCCACTCTAGTACTCTCGCCTGGAGAATCCCATGGACGAGGAGCCTGGCAGGCTGCAGTCCATGGGGTCGCAGAGTCGGGCGCGACTGAGCACAGCGTATGTAGTTGCTTGTGGTGGTCACTCACGACCTCCTGTATTTCTGTGGTGTCAGTTGTAATTTCTCCTTTTTCATTTCTAATTTTATTGATTTGAAATTCTCTTTTTTTCTTGAGTCTGACTAAAGTTTTATCAGTTTTGTTTGTCTTCTCAAGACCAACTTTTAGTTTTATTGACCTTTGCTTTTGTTTTCGTTATTTCTATTGTCTTTTCTTTGTTTCTATTCTATTTCTGTTCTATTCTTTATTTTATATTTTCTTCTCTTTATTCTATCTCATTTGTTTCTCTCTCATCATTATGTTTTTCCTGCTGACTTTGGTTTTTGTTGTTGTTGTTATTGTTCTTCCTCTAGTTGCTGTAGGTGTAAGGTTAGATTGTTTATGTAAGATTTTTCTTTTTTAAGTGTGGTTGAAGTGCTGTAAACTTGTTAGAACTGCCTTTTGCTGGCTCTCGCAGGTTTTGGGTCATTGTGTTTTCATTGTCGTTTGTCTAATGTGTTTTTTTATTTCTGCCTTCATTTCTTCAGTGATCTCTTGGTTATTTAGTAGTATATTGTTTAGCCTCCAGGTGTTTGTGTTTTTTATAGTATTTCTTTCTTTCATTGATTTCTAATCTTACAGAGTTGTGGTCTGAAAAGGTGCTTGATATAATTTCAGTTTTCTCAAACTGACCAAGGCTTGATTTGTGAGCCAAGATATGGTCTATTCTAGAATGTTCCGTATGCACTTGAGAAGAAAGTGTGTTTTGCTGCTTTCAGGTGGAATGTCCTATCGATTAAGTCTGTCTGGCCTGCAGTGTCATTTGAAACTTGGGTCTCCTTATTTTCTGTCTGGGTGATCTGTCCACTGTTGTAAGTGGCTTGTTGAAGCCCCACGCTGTTCCTGTCTTGCTGCTGAGTTCTCCTCTTACGGCTGTTAGCATTTGCCGTATGTATCGAGGTGCTCCTTTGTTGGGTTCATGTTTGTTCGTTTATTGGCTGCGCTGGGTCTTGGTTGCATCATGCGGGAGGTTTCCTTGTGACTCTCAGGCTCAGTAGTTGTGGCTTGCAGGCTTAGTTTCTGTCACGTGTGGGATCTTAGTTACCTGACGAGGCACGAACACGCATCCCCTGCGTTGCAAGGCGGATTCTTAACCACTGGACCACCAGGGAAGTCCCAAATATTTCTTCTGTTTTCTCAATCCATGCCTCCATTCTAAGATTTCGTATCATCTTTACTGTTATTAGTCTGAATTCTTTTTTAGGTAGGTTGCCTATTTCCTCTTCATTTATTTGATCTTCTAGGTTTTTTACCTGCATTTTCACCTGTAAAATTTTTTTGCCATCTGGTTTTTTTTTTTTTTGATGGGTGGGATTGTGTTCCTATCTTCTGGGTTGGGAAGATCTCCTGGAGAAGGGCAGCCCACTCCAGTATTCTTGCCTGGAGGAGCCCATGGACAGAGAAGCCTGGCGGGCTACAGTCCATAGGGTCTCAAAGAATGAAACACAGCGGAAGCGACTTAGCATGGACATGTTCCTGTCTTACTGGCTGTTTGGTCTTAGGCTTCCAGCACTGTTACCTGCAGGCTGTTGGGTAGAGTGGGGTCTTGGTGCCAAGTTCAAGACCTCAGAGAGACCTCTCTCCAATTATTCCCAGGGGTCTGAGGTTCTCTGCTAATCTAGCAGTTCAAACTTGGTGCTCCCACCACAGGAGCTTAGGCCCAACCTTAAGCACATGAATCAAGATTTTGCAAATCGCGTGGTGCAGCAAGAGAAAAAAAAGGAGCAGAACGATAATGGAGAATAAAATATAAAATTAGAAAACTAAGAGATATTTTAGAAAAAAATAAAAATATAAGTGAAACAGTAACCAGAAGGTAAAATAGAATCACAGTCAGTTCAGTTCAGTCGCTCAGTTGTGTCCGACTCTGCGACCCCATGAATCGCAGCACACCAGGCCTCCCTGTCCATCACCAACTCCTGGAGTTCACTCAGACTCACGTCCATTGAGTCGGTGATGCCATCTGGCCATCTCATCCTCTGTTGTCCCTTTCTCCTCCTGCCCCCAATCCCTCCCAGCATCAGAGTCTTTTCCAATGAGTCAACTCTTCGCATGAGGTGGCCAAAGTACTGGAGTTTCAGCTTCAGCATCATTCCTTCCAAAGAAATGCCAGGGTTGATCTTCAGAATGGACACGTTGGATCTCCTTGCAGTCCAAGGGACCCTCAAGAGTCTTCTCCAACACCACAGTTCAAAAGCATCAATTTGTCGGCGCTCAGCTTTCTTTACAGTCCAACTCTCACATCCATACATGACCACTGGAAAAACCATAGCCTTGACTAGACGGACCTTTGTTGACAAAGTAATGTCTCTGCTTTTGAATATGCTATCTAGGTTGATCATAACTTTCCTTCCAAGGAGTAAGTGTCTTTTAATTTCATGGCTGCAATCACCATCTGCAGTGATTTTGGAGCCCCAAAAAAGAAAGTCTGCCACTGTTTCCACTGTTTCCCCATCTGTTTGCCATGAAGTGATGGGACCAGATGCCATGATCTTCGTTTTCTGAATGTTGAGCTTTAAGCCAACTTTTTCACTCTCCACTTTCACTTTCCTCAAGAGGCTTTTTAGTTCCTCTTCACTTTCTGCCCTAAGGGTGATGTCATCTACATATCTGAGGTTATTGATATTTCTCCCGGCAGTCTTGATTCCAGCTTGTGCTTCTTCCAGCCCAGCATTTCTCATGATGTACTCTGCGTAGAAGTTAAACAAGCAGGGTGACAATATACAGCCTTGACGTACTCCTTTTCCTATTTGGAACCAGTCTGTTGTTCCATGTCCAGTTCTAACTGTTGCTTCCTGACCTGCATATAGGTTTCTCAAGAGGCAGGTCAGGTGGTCTGGTATGCCCATCTCTTTCAGAATTTTCCACAGTTTATGGTGATCCACACAGTCAACGGCTTTGGCATAGTCAATAAAGCAGAAATAGATGTTTTTCTGGAACTCTCTTGCTTTTTCCATGATCCAGTGGATGTTCCAATTTGATCTCTGGTTCCTCTGCCTTTTCTAAAACCAGCTTGAACATCTGGAAGTTCACGGTTCACATATTGCTGAAGTCTGGCTTGGAGAATTTTGAGCATTACTTTACTAGCATGTGAAATGAGTGCAATTGTGCAGTAGTTTGAGCATTCTTTGGCATTGCCTTTCTTTGGGATTGGAATGAAAACTGACCTTTTCCAGTCCTGTGGAAGAGGGCATCAGAGGGCAGACACACTGAAACCATAATCACAGAAAACTAGTCAATCTAATCACACTAGGACCACAGCCTTGTCTAACTCAATGAAACTAAGCCATGCCCATGGGGCCACCCAGGATGGGTGGGTCATGGTGGAGAGGTCTGATGTGGTCCACTGGAGAAGGGAATGGCAAACCACTTCAGTATTCTTGCTTTCAGAAACCCATGAACAGTATGAAAAGGCAAAATGATAGGATACTGAAAGAGGAACTCCCCAGGTCAGTAGGTGCCCAATATGCTACTGGAGATCAGTGGAGAAATAACTCCAGAATGATGGGATGGAGCCAAAGCAAAAACAATACCCAGTTGTGGATGTGAGTGGTGATAGAAGCAAGGTCCGATGCTGTAAAGAGCAATATTGCATAGGAACCTGGAATGTTAGGTCCATGAATCAAGGCACATTGGAAGTGGTCAAACAGGAGATGGGAAGAGTAAACGTCAACATTCTAGGAATCAGCGAACTAAAATGGACTGGAATGGGCTAATTTAACTCAGAATCACAGTAGCGAAAGTGAAAGAAAGTGAAGTTGCTCAGTCACGTCCAACTCTTTGCGACCCCGTGGACAGTAGCCTACCAGGCTTCTCCGTCCATGGGATTCTCCAGGCAAGAATACTGGAGTGGGTTACCATTTCCTCCTCCAGGGGAATCTTCCCAACCCAGGGATCGAACCCAGGTCTCCTGCATCGCAGGCAGACGCTTTAACCTCTGAGCCACCAGGGAAGAACTAAAAAGGCCCCAAATGGCCTTGGCTGTGGAGGGTGGAGCTTCGGTAGCGGCAGGTCTAGGCTAAGGACCTCCGTGGCAGGAAGAGACCTGGCGATGAGGGGCAGGGCTTAGACACCGGGCAGCTGGAGAGGATCCTCCGAGTGCAGAGGATCAGGCCCAGGGCCTCATCAGGCTCCCTGGGGCCCAAGTGGGCAGCGGGCTCACCTAGCTCTGCCCGGTCCTCTGAGCCCTGAGGGTCCCTCCCAGTCCACCTCTCCCCAGAGACTTTTAAGACTGCAGAAGATAACAAATCCAGCACTCAGTGGCCCAAGGCCATTCGGGGGAAAAATAATAATAATGCCACCGTTCTGTGGGATCTCTTCTTAGTACCAAGCATGTCACATGTATTCTCTCACTGACCCTCACCCATTGCTTATCAGTTTTTAATGGAGAAAGCTGAACCGGGAAGCTCAGTGGTTTGTGCAGGGACTTATGACAGTAAGCATGGAGCTGAAATTCCAATCCGGTTTGTAAGAGTTTAACACTCGTAATTTTTTCACTGTACTGCATTACTAGGATTTGAAGACATCATCCTTTGGTAGGATGGCGTAGAAATCAGTGTGTTCAGAGATTCTTGTGAGTCAAGGAAACATTGTTACTTATACCTAGGTTAAGACATAAGGGGGAAAAACTTGGTTTAATAAAATATAAGGACATTATATTAAAAATAGTTTTTAAAAAGTTTTATCACTTAGAAACTCAGACACCAGGTGTCAAATTCAATTGAGGGAAACATGTCCTTGCTTTCTGCCAGGAAGATGAAGTGTGTGTTCGGCCAGAAGTTAGTGTGGAGGTTATTTCGTTCTAGGAGGGGTTTGATTAGTTTTGTCTTGCTGCTGTACCAAATTGCTGTAAATTTAGAAACTTGAAACTATGCAAGTATATTATCTTTTAGAAGTCCAGTGCGAGTCTCAGTGGACCAAAGTCAAGTGTTTCATGGTGGAGACTTTGGGGAGGAATTCACTTACAAGCTCATTCAGGGTGTTGCCTGCATTTGCTTTCTTGTAGTTGTTGGATGAGGTTCGTTTTTTCTTGCTGGCTGTCAGCCTGAGATCACCTTAAGCTTTTAGAGGTCACTCTCCTCTCCCTGCATGTGACCTCAACATCTCAGGAATCAGTGACAGTTTGTCAAATCTTTCTCATGGTTGAAACCCCTCCTCCCTGCTTCTGTCCCTCCTCTCCGACAGACTTTTGCTTCGTTGTCTTTTGCTTTTGCCTTCTGCCCATCCCAGCAATCCAAGATAATTTCCTCCCCCCGCCTTTTTTTTGCCACAGGGCACAGCATGTGTATCTTCTTTGACTGGGGATCAAACCCACAGCCCTGGAGTAGACGTGTGCAACCTTAATCACTGGACCCACACCAGGGAAGTCCGATAATCTCCCTTCAGTCCAGTTGACTAGTAACCTTGATTCCATCTGCGGGGCACTACCTAGATTGAATAATTAGGAGTGGGAATCTTAGGCAGTGATCTTTAGAATTCTGCCTGCCACAGTCATTTCTGCAGTAAAACTCCTTAATTTTCAGCATATTCTGTCTGCAGTTGAACTGTTCACATTTTTTAAATAGTTATGCAGAGTAAAAGTGGTTCCTAAAATAAGTAGCAGTGTTGTAACCAGCATCTTATGCTGTCTTTCAAAAGCTGACTAAAAAAGCTATACTGAAAGCTTTTTTCTTATTATAGATTCATAATCTTTACAAATAAATGGAGAAAGACATTCATTCATAATTCTTAGTTTTTTAATTTTTGTAAATTTCAGAACCTATGTCTTTGATGAATCAGACCTCTGATGTAGTGTTGATGTTTTGGTTGAGGATTTACCCCTGATATGCTATTCTGGTTTCTTGCTTTGGAATGTAACTTTTTCTTGGATTGGTTTTTGTCATATTCTGATTTGAAGAATGCATTTCTTGTAAACGTGCAGATTTACATTGGTGTTTTCAGACATTTGGTGTATGTGCTTGGCTGAGGAGCCAATGGGGTGATGGCCCACCGGCGGGGACGGCGGGGGACCAGCTATCCGAGGCCAACCGAGGCGGCCGCGGCGCTGCCGTATCGTTCCGCCTGGGCGGGATTCTTACTTAGAGGCGTTCAGTCATAATCCCACAGACGGTAGCTTCACCCCATCATATTCTGATTTGAAGAATGCATTTCTTGTAAATGTGCAGATTTACATTGGTGTGAATTCCATCCAGATGTATTAGAAAATAATTAGGTCTTTAAAAAGCTTGGAATTATGAGAAAGGCAGATTTGTCACTAATTCTGGGGCCAAAAAACCTAGGTATTCTTACTTTTTAGAATACTGTTACTGGAATAAGCTTATCTAATTAGAAATATGTGGTAAAACTAGTAGCTTCATACAGTTGGGAAGCGATATGAGTTAAGCTATAGCTAGGGCTTTCCCGGTGGCTCAGTGGTAAAGAGCCCGCCTGCCAGTGGAGAAGATGTGAGTTTGATCCTTGAGTTGGGAAGATCCCTGGAGAAGGAAATGGCAACCCACTGCAGTATTCTTGCCTGGGAAATCCCATGGACAGAGGAACCTGCCTGACGGTCTGCAGCTTATGGTGTTGCAAAAGGGTCAGAGATGGCTTAGTGACTAAACAACAAAAGCAACGATATAGGTGATACGTTGGTGTTCATGTGTGCCAGTTATATATGTTCAGATAGAATAGATTTCAATTGAGGGGCTCCTCTGGTGGTCCAGTGAGCTTCCAAAGCAGGGGCCACAGATTCAGTCTCTGGGCAGGGATCTAAGATCTCACATGCTCTATGCCCTCCTCCCCCCAAAATAGAATGTTTTAAAATTGAGATATAAATTGATTTCAGTATCTTCCTAACAAAAGTAAATTGCTTAAAGATTGTACATTGGCAAAGGTATCAATGCCTTCTGTTGTATTTCCTAAAATGTGGATTGATTGCCCTTTAGGGTCCTGTGTTTAGGACCCTATAATGAAAACTTGCAACTTTTCTCTCTTCTCCTTTAAAGAATGTTTCTGTTAATGACAGAAAGTTATTATACCCGAGTTAGCCCTCTTATGCTTAGCCAAATTGCTTAATAGATGCTTCTTTAACGCTCACTGTTCTGTGAGTGCGTTCAGCTGTACCGTTGTTTCATATCCCACATATGAGCAAACCGTATGATGTCTGTATTTCTCTGGGTCCATCTGCGTTGCTGCACACGCCATGATCTCCTCCCTTTTCCTGGCTGGGTAGTAGTTCCATTGTGTTTATTGCCACGTTTTCTTTATCCATTTTTCTGTCTGTGGATGTTTAGGTGTTGCCTTGGCTTAGTTGTGAGTGCTGCTGCAGTAAATACAGAGCTGCGTTGACAAAGGGTGTCATAGTGCACACTCTTAATTTTTTTTTTTTTAAGTGGAGTATGATTGCTTTACACTGTTGTGCTAGTTTCTGCTGTAGGACAGCATGAATCAGCTCTGTGTGTGCGTAGCTCGCCTCCCTCCCCCCACCCCTCTAGGTCGTCTGTGGCGCCGGGCTGGGCCCCTGTGCTGCACAGCAGCTTCCACTAGTTGCCCGTCTTACACGCTAGTGTGTATGTGCCAGGCTGCCCCCTCAGTTCACCCCACCCCCTGCTTCCTTTCCATGGCCGCGTCTGTTCTGTGTCTGCATCTCTGTTCTTGCCCTGCAAATAGGTCCATCAGTACCGTTTTTCTACATCCTGTATGTACATGTTCGTATACGGTATTTGTCTCTTTCTGAGTCACTTCACTTTGTACGCTAGAGTCTAGCTTCATCCCCGTCACTGTAAATGACCCGCTTTTCTTTTCGCGGCTAAGTAATATCCTGTTGTATATGTGTGCTGCGTCTTCTTTCTCCGTTCATCTCAGTGGACATGCAGGTTGCTCTCACGTTCTGGCTGTTGCAGATTGTGCTTCAGTGAACATCGGGAGTGCGTGTGTCTCTCTGCATTATGGTTTGCTCAGGGTGTATATATGCCCAGTGATGGGACTGCTGGGTCACAGGGTAGTTCTGTTTTTAGTTGTACAAGGAGCCTCTATACTGTTCTCCATAGCGGTTATATCAGTGTACATTCCCACCAGCAGTGCAAGAGGGTTCCTTTTTCTCCACCCTCTCTTCAGCTTTTATTGTTTCTAGATTTTTTTGGTGATGGCCATTCTGACTGGTGTGAAGTGGTACCTCGTTGTAGTTTTGATTTGCATTTCTTTAATAATGAGCAATGTTGAGCATCTTTTCATGTGTGTCTTCTTTGAAGAAATGTCTGTTTAGGTCTTTACCCATTTTTTTGATTGGGTTGTTTGTTTCTGTTAAGCATCATGAGCTGTTTGTAAATTTTAGAGACTAATCCCTTGACAGTCAAATGATTTGAAAATACTTTCTCCCAATCTGTGGGTTGTCTTTTCATTTGGTTTATTGTTTCCTTTGCTGTTCAAAAGCTTTTGAATTTAAGTGGATCCCATTTGTTTATTTTTGTTTTTAATTTCCATATTCTGGAAGTTGCATTGAAAAAGACACTGCTGTGACTTCTGACGTGGAGTGTTCTGCCTGTATTTTCCTCCAGGCTTCCCAGGTGGCACTGGTGTAAGAACCCGACTGCCAGTGCAGGAGACACGGGTTCGATCCCCGGTGGGAAAGATGCCCTGGAGGAGGAAATGACCCCCTCCTGCAGTGTTGTTGCCTGGGAAATCCCATGGACAGAGGAGCCTGGCGGGCTGTAGTTCATAGGGTCACACAGAGTCAGACACAGCTGAAGCAGCTTAGCATGCAGGCGTTTACAGTGTCCAGTCTCACATTTAGACCTTTAGTCCATTTTGAGCTTTTTTTTGAGTGTATGGTGTTAAGGAATGATCTAATTTCTTTTTTTTTTTTTTAACATGTAGCTGTCCAGTTTTCCCATTACCATTTGTTGAAGAGACTTGATTGTTTTTCTTTTTAAATATTGAGCTGTTTATATATTTTAAGAATTTGTCCCCTGTTGCTTAAATCATTTGCATATATTTTCTCCCAGTCCTTAGGTTGTCTTTTCATTTTGTTTATGGTTTCCCTTGCTATGCAAAAGTTTTTAAGTTTATTTGATCCCATTTGTTTATTTTTGTTTTAATCCCCTTGCCCTTAACTACCAGTCTCCCTACCCTACCTTTAGTCTAAAAAATTTATTTATTTTAAAGAAAGATGAATATTTTTAATGATAAAAGGTGCAATTCACAGAGAAGATAGACATCATAAACCATTAGACACTTAACAACAAAGAAACAGATACATAAAGCAAAAATCAGAAGTATAGGGAAAAGAAAAAATATATAATCAGAGTGAGACATACATTTCTCTGAGGATATTTTTTATCAAATTCAGAAAAAATAAGAATAGGAACATCTTGAGTGATGTGATTAATATAATAGATTTATATTTAATTTATATTAATCTTATATCCTGCACAAATGTATTTAAAATTTTGTATCTCATACATTGTTAGTGGATATCCATAGGACATTTAAAAAAACTGGCAAAAAGGTAAACATGACTGAATTTCAAAAAGTAGAATTCTTTTTATGTTTATGATTCAGTTATATGTATGTTATTTTTGAAATTATTTTCCATTGTAGATTGTTACAAGATATTGACTGTAGTTCCCTGTGCTATGCTTGTTGCATATCTATTTTTCTAAATTAGAAATCTAACTTCTATTCATACTAAGTCAAACAAGTGGAATCAGTATATCAAATGTTTTACTTAGGCAAAAATTCATAAGTTTTCTAAAATACATGTATTATGCATATTATTTCTATATATATGTGTTTCTGTTACACTTGTTAAGAGCTTGAGAAAGAACATCAGAAACAAGAAAAGAGATGGAGTAACTGGAAAACATGAACTAAATGAAATGGGAGTACTGAGTATGAAATAGAAAAAGTGAAACAAACTAGATAGAAGCAAAAGACCCTCATATAGTCGTGTTGTTTTTAAACATGACTGCTCATTAGAAACACATCTGGAGCTCTGGCAAAAAAAAAAAAAAAAAACACAGGAATACCTGTTTTGTATTTTTCAAAAACTTTCAAGATAATTCTCATATGCATCTGGAATTTAGGAAGTGAGTGTAGGTTTTTCTGTTAGATGGTAGCTTTGATGGAATAGAATTCTATTATTTTTCTGTTGACCAATCATAATAAAATGGTATTAAGTGAGTAATAGTTACATAATCATAACAGCAAAAGATTTTTATCAGTTTTCACAATCAATAGCCAGACAAAAAATACAAGATAATTACCGTTGCAAGCCATAATGGGAACATAATCAACTTAACAATATAAAATAATGACATATAGTTGGAGGGGTTGGCAGAGTGGTGTGGTAAGTGGGAGTGCACACACGACATGTTTTCATCTGCCCAGTCAGCCCATGTCTTTTGGTGGGCTCCGTTAATCCATTTACATTTAAGGTAATTATTGATATGTAAAAGGCTTCCCTGGTGGCTCAGATGGTAAAGCATCTGCCTGCAATGCGGGGAAACCCGGGTTCGATTCCTGGGTCGGGAAGATCCCCTGGAGAAGGAAATGGCAATCCACTCCAGCACTC
Source organism: Oryx dammah (assembly GCF_014754425.2). Classification (NCBI taxonomy): domain Eukaryota; kingdom Metazoa; phylum Chordata; class Mammalia; order Artiodactyla; family Bovidae; genus Oryx; species Oryx dammah. The sequence continues at coordinate 6,999,133 of NW_024070193.1, forward strand.
TTGCCTGGAAAATCCCATGGATGGAGGAGCCTGATAGGCTGCAGTCCATGGGGTCACAAAGAGTCGGACACGACTGAGCGACTTTACATGATCTTATTACCATTTTCTTAAGTTTTGGGTAGGTCTTTTCCTTGTGTTTCCTTTAGCATTTGTTGTAAAGCTGGTTTGGTGGAGCTAAATTCTCTTAACTTTGGCTTGTCTGGAAAACTTTTGATTTCAGCTCTGAAGGAGAGTCTTACTGGGTAGAGTATTCTTGGTTGTAGGGTCCTCCCTTTCATCATTTTAATTATATGGTGAAAGAAAGCGAAAGTGAAGTCGTTCAGTCATGTTCAACTCTTTGCGACCCCATGGAGAGTATAGCCTACCAGGCTCCTCTGTCAAGGGGATTTTCCAGGCAAGAATACTGGAGTGGGTTGCCATTTCCTTCTCCAGGAGATCTTCCCGACCCAGGGATTGAACCCGGCTCTCTCACATTGCAGGCAGACGCTTTACCATCTAAGCCACCAGGGAAGTAATTATATGATACCATTCCTTTTTGACTTGTAGAGTTTCTGTTGATAAATCAGCTCATAGCCTGATGGCAGTTCCCTTCTTTTTTGGGGGTTTTTTTTTTGGTCATTTTTCCTTTGTTGCTTTTAATGTTTTATCTGTCTTCAACTTTTGTCAGTTTCATTACTGTGTGTCCCTCTGTGTTCCTCCTTGGGTTTATCCTGCTCGATACTCTCTGTGCTTCCTGGACTTGGTTGACTATTTCCTTTCCCATGTTAGGGAAGTTTTCAGCGATAAACTCTTCAAATATTTTCTCAGGTCCTTTCTCTCTCTCTCCTCCTTCTGGGACCACTGTAATGTTGATGTGTTTAATGTTGTTCCCAGAGGTCTCTGAGGCTGTCTTCATTTCTTTTCACTCTTTTTTTTTTTTTTCAATATTCTGTTCTGTGGCCGTGATTTCCACCATTCTGCCCCCCAGGTCATTTATCTGTCCTTCTGCCTCAGTTATTCTGCTGTGGGCTCCTTCTAGTGTATTATTCATCTGTTTGTTCTTTAGTTCTTATAGGTCTTTAGTAAACATTTCTTGAATCTTCTCCATTGTTTGCCCTAGACCCTGAATCATCTTCACTGTCATTACTCTGAATTCTTTTTCAGGAATGTTGCCTATCTCCACTTCATTTGGTTGTTTTACTGCGGTTTTATCTTGTCCCTTCATCTGGGAAATAACTTCCTGCTTTTTCATGCTGATTACTTCCCCGGTGGCTCAGAAGCTGAAGCGTCTGCCTATAAAGCGGGAGACCTGGGTTCAATCCCTGGGTTGGGAACATCTCCTGGAGAAGGAAATGGCAACCCACTCCAGTATTCTTGCCTGGAAAATCCCATGGACAGAGGAACCTGGTAGGCTATAGTCCATGGGGTTGCAAAGAGTCGGACACGACTGAGCGACATTTACTTACTTACTAATGTGCTTTTGTTTTAGTTGCTGTAGGATTGTGGTTTTTCTTGCTTCTGTCTGCCCTCTGATGTTGGAGGCTAAGAGGCTTATGTAAGCTTCCTGATGGGACTGGTGGTGGGAAAAACTGGGTTTTGCTCTGGAGGGCAGGGCCTTGTGCAGTAAAGCTCTAATCCAGTTATCTGCTGAGGGGTGGGGTTGCATGCCCTCCCTGGTAGTTGTTTGGCCTGAGGTGGCCCAGCCCTGGTGTCTGCAGTCTCTGTGGCAGGGTTAATGGTGACCTCCAAGAGGGCTTACACCAAGGGGCCCTTCCGGGCCTGCTGCTGCTGTGCCCCGTCCTGTGGGGAGCCCCTGCGGACCTGCCCCCACTGGAGACCCTCCAACACTAGCAGGTGGTTTCGGTTCAGACTCCTGTGGGGTCTCCACTTCTTTCCTCTGAGTTTTGGTGCACACACGGTTTTGTTTGTGCCCTCCAAGACTGGAGTCCATGTGGAAGTCCCGTGGAAGTCTTGTAATCAAATCCTGCTGGCCTCAGGGTTGCATTCCCTGGGGACTCCCAGGCCGGGAAGCCTGACATGGGGTTCTGAGCCTTCACAGCAGTGGGGAAACTTCTTTGGTATTGTTCTCCAGTTTGTAGGTCGCCCACCCAGCGGGTATGGGATTTGATTTTATCGTGATTGTGCCCCTCCTGCTGTCTTGCTGTGGTTTTTCCTTTGTCTTTGGCCATGGAGTATCGTTTTTGGTAGGTTCCAGCATCCTCCTGTTGATGGTTGTTCAACAGATGGTTGTGATTTTGGTGTTCTCGCAGGATGAGATGAACGCGTGTCCTTCTGCTCTGCCTTCTTGAACTGGAGGCCCCTTTATTTTCTTTGGAGTTCAGATCACCATCTGAAATCACTGAATCACTTCCATGTGTATTCTCTTTCCCATTGCCGTGTAAGCTCTGTGATCCGGGGACTTCGTACCTCTAGGACCTAACACGGCCAGGCATGAGGTAACGCTCCTAACTTGGCCAGCTTTACACAGTTCAGTTCAGTCGCTCAGTCGTGTCCGACTCTTTGCAACGCCATGAATCGCAGCACACCAGGCCTCCCTGTCCATCACCAGCTCCCGGAGTTCACCCAGACTCAGGTCCATCGAGTCCGTGATGCCATCCAGCCATCTGATCCTCTGTCATCCCCTTCTCCTCTTGCCCCCAATCCCTCCCAGCATCAGAGTCTTTTCCAATGAGTCAACTCTTCACATGAGGTGGCCAAAGTACTGGAGTTTCAGCTTTAGCATCATTCCTTCCAAAGAACACCCAGGACTGATCTCCTTTAGATTGGACTGGTTGGATCTCCTTGCAGTCCAAGGGACTCTCAAGAGTAATGAGCAAAATTGGGGCTAATTACATCTGATGATGTCCTTGTGTATGTAGAGTCTTATGTTGTTGGAAAAGAGTGTTTGCTATGACCAGTGTGTTTTCTTGGCAAAACTCTGCTAACCTTTGCCCTTCTTCATTTTATACTCCCAACTTTTTGAGGCCATAGTTTATTATTATCTGTCTTAATAATATTATAATAAACCCAATGGGCTTCCCAGGTGCCAGTGCAGGAGACACAAGAGATACAGGTTCAGTCCCTGTATTGGGAAAATCCCATGGAGAAGGAAATGGCAACCCACTCCAGTATTCTTGCTTGAAGATCCCATGGGCAAAGGAGCCTGGCAGGCTACAGTCCATGGGGTCGCAAAGAGTCGGACGTGATTAATACACACACCACCTTAACAACAGCCTCAATCTCCATTGTTTTAGTGCATGCAAATCTTGGTTTTCATTGTGTTGTTTTTGTTGATGGTTATTTCCTGAACCATGCTCAGTTGCTTGCTGAAGTTAACCAGTTTCTCTCTTGAAGATCCAACTGTTCGTTTTTGTTGAACTCATATTAAAAAGTTGCATACATTTTGAGTACTCTTTCCCAACCCTGATTTTACCCTATTTTTTATTTTGCAGAGTGTCTTTCTTCCCCCTAAGAACATTATAGGTGGCATTCTAACAAAATACCAAAATGTTAAAGTTTATTTTAAGCGATTTCCTGGAAACGTGTTTCTTAGTATTTTTGGCTAACACGTCTTGGTTACTGTGTATCAAGTGTTCTGAGCCTCTGTCAATGGTTAGCTCTTTCCATCCTCACAGCAGTGCTATTTCACGAGTCTGGTGGTGTCCTTATTTTGCGGATAAGGGAACTGAAGAACAGAGAGGATAAGGAGCGTGCCCAAGTTCACACAGCACAGTGAGTCTGGTCCCGTAGGCCGTGCTCCCGACTGCTGTGCTGCATTCCCTCTGCAGCTGCTGACTCGAAATCAGATTCTAGTGTGATCGTCTTCTGTAAGTCACAGTGCTGTCAGAGCCGATCAGAACCGTGTCAGCCTTAAGTTAAGTCAGAAGAGTTGCAGTGAACACAGACGAACCGCATGACAGCTTTATCTGTTCAAAGGCTGGGGAAATGATGCCAAGTGGAACTACATTGTTGCAGTAGGTTTTGGGGAAGTGTTGATGTTATTTCCTTCAGTTTATGGTTTTGAACTTCTTCTTAGGCACATCACCCCTGAAAAATTTTATGTGGAAGCTTGTGATGACGGAGCAGATGATGTACTTATCATCGACCGCGTGTCCACAGAAGTTACGCTCTCAGGTATGTCACGGCCAGGGTTATAAGCGTCCTGAAAGATGTTACAGCTCAGTTGCTGTAGTAGTTAAACTGACGAGATCTGTGTCAGTGTTTGGATGTCTGAGTGCCTTCTTAGAAAAAATTTAATTCTTACTACCTCATTTGATTTTTGTGCCTTGATTTTATGCTTTTTCTTGAAATTTTTAGCATTTTACTGTTCATAAAGATTTAAAAACTTAATTATTTCTTTATTTGTTCTCTCAACGGTACTATAACAGGATTGATTTTGTTGATGTTAATGTTCCTCTCTAACTATAAAATTTAAAGTATTAGAGTGTGAGAAAGTTGTTTTAGCATAAAGTGTGGAATTTTAACAACCGCTTTGTTTTTGAAAATATTCATGACTATGAGGATAATTTAATAAATGAAAACTTTTTATCACTAAAACTTATGTTTTAGGCAGAATGGTTTTCCTAACCTTTATCTAATCTGTCTGTATTTTGGTTTTGCTTCTCTGGGGTGTGAAAAACAACTTGTTGTTAAATTGTGTGGAACACTGATTTCTGACTAGATTAATGTGAAATAATTTCAGTGACAAATCAACGTGCCATGTGAGAATCACATTTAGAATGTCGTATGTCACTTATTTAAAAATTCATCTCTAGACAGAACTCTTTATTATTTTTTTCTGAAGCACAGTATTTGGGTGACCATAGGGTAGGCATTCAGTAAATAGTAACTCTCCTTGGAATGGATAAAGTGAAACATGAAGATATTTTGCGTAGGATATGAAAGTGTAAGAAAGTTGGGTCTAAGTCTGTTTTCTTGGGTATCTGCTTGTTCTCGTTAAGTACTGTATATAACTTCGTTTGACCAAATGGAGTGACGGCTGTTTTAGTTTGGTGATGCGGCCTTTCCTGTGACTTGCCTGGTGGCTGCTCTCTCAGAATGGCTGACTGCTTTTATCACACTGTTAGTTTACTTCTAAACTTTAGTCCCCAAACTTCTTTATACCACATTGATACAACCTCGTGTCTTATAAAAGCTTCAGTGTAGATGTATTTTCAATTACTCTTTTGACCTGTCAGTGACATTTTATTTGTAAGTAGAGATTGCTGACCCATTTGAGTGGACAGTGCTAAAGGTCTTAAATAGTGTGGATGTAAAAATGTTAGTGGTCAGCAGTAGACACATGAAAAGATGCTGACCTTAAGCCAGTGATGATGAGAGCCTGTTGATCCCAGTTTCTCTGCCAGTTTCCTTTTACCACTGGGAATGCAGACCATTGCCACAGAAAGAGGAGTTTTTTTTTTTTTTTTTTTCCTTCCATGAAAAATTATCATAGTCCTAGGAATTATCACCCCTGTGGCTCAGATGGTAAAGCATTTGCCTGCCATGCAGGAGACCTGGGTTCAATCCTTAGGTCAGGAAGATTCCCCTGGAAAAGGGAATGACTACCCACCCTAGTATTCTGGCTTGGAGAATTCCACAGACAGAGAGGAGCGTGGGCTATAGTCCGTGGGGCCACAGAGAGTCGGACACGACTGAGTGACTGACACTTTTACTTCCCTTGCTGTTACACTCTAGTTACTATAACTTAACAGCTCTATCAATAGTACATTTATCAGTTATCTCAATATGTTCAGAGTTTTCTCTGAGCTTTTTACTGCACTGGTATTCCCATTTTTCATGGTAGTTAGTTATGGCATAGCATTACTAAGTAAACTGAATTATTGAGAGAAAAGTAAATTTTAGAATTACAGGACTGCCGTAAAGAAACAAGACAGCAGTGTTTCAGAATGGATGCTAATTAAAATGTGACTGAAAGAAACAGTCTATAGCCATGTAAACTTGGAAAACTTTGAATGAAACCACGGAGCAGCTTTCTTTTACTGTAGGCCTTCTCAGAGCCTTTAATCTCCCACTGTACATTGTGACTCAGGAAGCAGAGTTACTATGGATGTAGCAAAACACTCTTCTTTGACTGGGAGACCCTACTTTCCCTCCTCTCTGCCATTATTCCCTAAACTAGAGTTCTACAAAATATGTTTTGTGTAGCACATTGGCTTAAAGTTTAACAGTTGTGAAATGAACCTTGAATCTAAGGTTCTCTTCATTCATGAGGGCATTTCTGATAAATCACAGCTGATGATGTGGCCTCCCTGGGTGCTTGTGTCAGCTCTTAGTCACCAGGAGGAGGCTTCTCCTGCCTCCTTCCCCCCTTGGCTCTTTGCCCCCACTTCCCACATTCTTAGACAGGAACACCGGAGTCCTGTTTTACATTCCATTTGTTGCATGTTGAAATTAAAATCTCATCTCAACCTCCATTTACTTTCTAAATCTCTTAAAGGGATAGATTTGGTTTCTGACAAGAGGCTGAATAAGTTATTTGAAAATTGCCGTTGGAAATAATCCATACTTTACATAGTGAGGTTGCTGAAGCATGTTACTTTTGGCACCATATTCTAGACCAGGCAGAGACCTTTGTGATGGGACATGGACATCTTTGTTGTATATTCTGCCAAAATGGAGGTCTAGCATTAATGAAGGAATATCGCTTTCTTAGAACAAAGCATGCACATTGATTTAGTTGAAGTAACCATTGAGATGAAAGTAAATTTCTCTTTCTGTTGCTGAGCTTTTTCTCAATGAGTTTTCTTTTTTCCTTTACTTTTTTCTTTAAAGTCAAGAAAGATATTCCTCCTTCAGCAGTCACGAGACCAATATTTGGTATACTGGGCACAATCCATCTGGTGGCAGGTAAGAAAAATGAGCTAAAGTGGGGGAAAACGGTAATTAAATCGACCCTCCCAGAGTATAAAGATGAAGGCACACTTTATATCTTACTTGAAGCAATGAATCTGTAGTTTAGGTATTTGTACTTAATTTCTAGAAGTAATATACCTCTAGTAGCAAGTGGTTACATTTATAAGGCTGAGGTTCTTTTTTTTTTTTTTTTTAAGTTTTGATTTTGGTTTTATTCAACTGGAGTTGAAATCTCTAGTCTGCTAGAGATTTTTCATAAATTTTGAGAGTATTTACACAAAAATTTTAATGCATTGATGAACCAGAGTATTCTATACCTTCAGCTCCTTACTGGGGTTGATTATGACATAGAGCATGTTAGAGAATGTTACCTGGTTCTAGTTATTAGAAGAGTCATTTTTCGAATTTAAATCTTATTTCATACTTTTAAAAAGTTCCTATTGTTTCAGGCATATAGTTATATGCTGAATATAACTGAATGCTGTTATATCTGTAAAATGGTGAATGCTGTCATAAGAGATGCAGGTCCCTTTTGTCCTGCAGTTTACAGTCAAGTGAGAGAGGCATTTAAATGGTAAGTTACGACAGTACAGTGTGAATAGTTCTAGCAGAGAGGTATACCTAGGAAAACTTCCAGAGAGGGCACTTGTGGTTAGAGCCCCAAACAGATCTGAAGAATAAATCTAGTGGTAAAGGCGTTCCCTGGCTTATTTGTGGGAGGAAGAGGAGGTGGCCAAGATCAGGGTTGGTGTGTTACACATGGTGCTGTGATGGCTTCTTGCTTCCTGACCACTCATCTTTGGAGTGTCACAGTAACCAGTTAGTTATGCTGCCAAGCACATCTCTCTACCATTTAGAATAACGGGACGACGTGGGGGATGTAGACGGGACTCTGTCCTGCACTGGCCAGTCATGACCTGTGATGCTTTAGGCTACACATTGGGAAATGCATTAGCAGAGGCGTATATGCTTAGGGCATACTAGGGGGGAAAGAGAGAGAGAAAGTTGTTTTCTGTCTCATTTTCCATCTGCTAGGATCACTACTCTGGTTACAAAAAGCTTTTGCTTTTACTTTTTTGAGAAAAAATTTGACCTTTCAAAAAAAATATTTTTAAATAATATGCTCGTCTCTCTATTCATAAATTATAAGATTGCCTTAAAAATGTACTCGTCCTTTATTTAGCACAACTCCTGCCTCTGGAGTTTACAGGACTGCTACTTCTGGCTTTCTGTTGCCTTGTTTCTATTTACCTAAGTTTGGCTTTGCTTTTTGCAGGTAATTATCTAATTGTCATTACCAAAAAGAAAAAAATAGGTGAATTTTTCAATCATGTAATCTGGAAAGCAACAGATTTTGATGTCCTTTCTTATAAGAAGACGATGTTGCACTTAACTGATATTCAGGTAAGGACTGGAAACACTTACTAATTGCAAAACCCAGAGAAGTCCCATGGCGTGGGTGGGGAAGGGAGGTGGAACACAGAATGTTTGGTGGAGTTTAAAAAAATATATTTATCTGGCTCTCTTAGTTGCAGTATGAGGGCTCTCTAGTTGCAGCATGCATATTCTTAGTTGCAGCATGTGGGATCCAGTTCCCTGATCAGGGAGAGAGATATATATATATCCCTTCATATATTTTATTGCTCTTGGGTTGTTGCTCTTTTTTTTTTTAAACTGACTCAATTCTTAATATATGAAATTTCATAAAAGAGAAAAGAACAAACTGAAAATGCCCATGTACTCAACACACAGATTTAAGTTCATATTTAAGAGTTAGAAACTGGTTCCGGCCTAGCTGTGTGATAGTCCACCCGGGCGCAGAGCAGATGGCTCATAAGTTACGTGATGGGAGCAGCACAAGCGCTGTCCAGGCTACTCTTGATACAGTTTTGACAAGAAATAAAATATTTTAAATTCTTGATGTTTTAAATTATAGTATATTAAATAACATTAGTTTTACCATGTTTTCATTTTTCCATTTATAACTTACAGTAGGAGAGTATTTTAATGTTTTGAGTTTTTAAAAATCTGTCATGCAACAGTTGTAATTTTTCCTATTGATTATTAACATAGGTTAAGATTATTGAGAAGGATAGCCTGGTCATTTGCATGGTCCAGCCCTATTGTGCAAAGCAAAGACTGCATGTATTCTTATTCAGACAAAGCTGTTTTTGCTTGAAGTATTTTCAAAAACTTAGTTGAATGGTATTAACTCTATTTTTTGAAAATTATCTTAAATCAACATTATGTTTAGAGATTTATATCTATTGAGTATTTGTTTTCTAAATGTACATTATGGTATTTGCTTTAAAAATTTTTTACATTGTGTTTTTATTCCCAGAATTACAAAAAGTTTGTTTTTAAAAGAAAGCTAACTATTCTGAAACATGTATCTTACCTGTAATAGACATTTAAAAAAATTAATCCTAACACTGTTGTCTTATTGACTAAGTAAAGCTGTAGAATGGCCTTCCCTGTTGGCTCACTGGTAAAGAATCCGCCTGCCAATGCAGGAGACATGGGTTCGATCCCTTGGTCAGGAAGATCCCCTGGAGAAGGAAATGGCAGCCCACTCCAGTATTCTTGTCTGCAAAATCCCACGGACAGAGGAGCCTGGCAGGCTATAATCCATAGGGTTGCAAAAGAGTCGAACACAACAGCAACTTAAAATTTAAAATTTATTTAAACTTAAAATTTATTTTTTCTCCTACTTATATATCAGTCAGGATATTAATATATCATCCTCTATGAGACATGATAATTTAAGGCAGTGAAAATGTTTCTATGTAATAGCCCAGTAATAGTGAACAGTTTCTTCTTGGTTGCTCTAATTTGTTGTCAGGCTGTGTAACTAATTGCTTATTTGTATCTTCTGTTTTTCAAAACAATGTTGAGGCCAAAATAAAAATTTTGTAGTATGTAGATTTGTAATGTGTAGATTAAATGTGAATCATTTGTTAAACATTAAGAATTAACCAGACATTAAAAATTACTTTTGAAAACAAGGAAAAAACAAATGTCAGTCTCAGTATTCATTGTGAAAGCCAGCTAAAATGATTATCAGAAAATAAGTAGAAATATTACTTTCACTGAATCTTCCTTTCTTTCCTATTGAAGTATAGTTGATATACAAAATTATTTTCAAGTGTTCAACATGGTAATTCAGTATTTTTATGCATTATAAAATGATCACCACAATAAATCTCCTTACCGTTTGTCACCATACAAAGTATCATTGACTGTACTCTCTATACTGTACAATTTATCCCCATGACTTGCTTATTTTATAATTGGAAGTTTGTATCTCTTAGTCTCCCTTACCTACTTCACTCATCCTTCTTACCTGTACTCCTCACTGGTAACCATCAGTTTATTCTCTGTGAGTCTGTGTCATTTTTAATTTCTTTCATCATTGTCTTATAGTTTTCCAGTGACACGTTTTCTTCCCATCTTGGTTAAATTGTTTTCCTGGGTATTTTATTCTTTTCATGCAGATGTACATGGGATTTTCTCCTTAATGTCTATTCCCAGTTAGTTCATTGTTACCGTATCGAAATGCAATGGACTTCAATATATTAATTTTCTATCCCGACTTTTACTAGTTTTTTTGGTGGCATCTTTCATTTAGGGTTTTCTATGCGTAGTATCATGTCATTTGCAAGCAGTAACAATTTTAGTTCTTCTTTTTCAGTTTAAATTCCTTTGATTTCTTTCGTCTAACTGCTATAGCTCAGCTCAGTTCAGTCTCTCAGTCATGTCCAACTCTTCACAACCCCACGGACTGCAGCATGCCAGGCTACCCTGTCTATCACCAACTCCCGGAGCTTACTCAAACTCATGTCCACCAAGTTGGCTAGGACATCTGATATGTTGAGTAAAAGGGGTAAGAATAGGCATCCTTGTCTTGTTCCTTAACTTAGAAGAAATGCTTTCAGATTTTCGCTGTTGAACTTGATACTGGCTATAGGTTTATCGTATATGGTCTTTATTAATAAGGTATGCTCCCTTTATGGGCTTCTCTGGTAGCTCAGCTGGTAGAGAATCTGTCTGCAATCCGAGAGACCCTGATTTGATTGCTGGGTTGGGAAGATCCTCTGGAGAAGGGGTAGGTTACCCACTCCAGTATTCATGAGCTTCCCTGGTGGCTCAGATGGTAAAGAATCCGCCTGCAATGCAGGACACCTGGGTTTGATCTCTGGGTTGGAAAGATCCCCTGGAGGAGGGCATGGCAACCCTCTCCAGTATCCTTGCCTGGAGAATCCCACAGCCAGAGGAGCCTGGCGGCTACAGTCCCTGGGGTCGCAAAGAGTTGGACACGACTGAGCGACCAAGCGCAGCACACGTGCTTTGTCGAGAGGTCTTATCACAGATGCATAATAGATTTTGTAAAATGCCTTTTCTGCAGCTGTTGATGATCATATGATTTTTATTCTTCAGTTAATGTAGTATATTGTTTGATTGGTGGGTATTGAACTGTCTTCCCATCCTTGGGCTCAGTACCATTTGATCATGGCATATGATCTTTTTAATGTATTGCTGAATTTGGTTTGCTAGTGTTTTGTTGAGGATTTTGCCTTGTGTTCATCAGTGATACTGGCCTATGATTGTGAGTTTGTGTGATAACTTTATCTGATGTGAGTATCAGGGTGATACTGGCCTTTTGGCATGAGTTTGGATGCATTCCTTCCTCTTCAGTTTTTTGAAATAGTTTCAGAGAGGCGTTCACTCTTTGGTTTAATTCACTGGTGAAGTTGTCTGATCCTGGACTTTGGTGGTTTTTAAATTACTGATTCAGTGTCATTGCTGGTAATAAATTTGTTCACATTTTCTATTTCTCCCTGGTTCCTCTTGGGAGGTCGTTTCTAGAAGTGTGTCTGTCTCCTCGGTTGTCTGTTTTGCTGGCTGACAAGTTGTTTGTAATAAGCTCTTCTGTGCTTTGTGTCTCTGCGGTGTCCGCTGTAATTTGTCCTCTTTCGTTTCTGACTTTATTTAGTTAGGTCCTCTCCCTTTTCCCCCTGATTCATCAATTTTGTTTACCTTTTCAAAGGATCAGGTCGTGGTTTCATTGTTCTTTTCTCTTGTCTGCCCTGGGTTGTCCCGGCCCTGTTGCCAGCCAGCTGGTGGGCACAGAACCGCGCCCCCCCCCCCCCCCCCAACTAACAGGCGTTAAAGAGGGTCCAGAATGGCACTTGCTAGTGCTACTGTCCTTCTGGTAGAACGAGCTCCCTAAGGTGGTTGCTGCTAGTGTCTCCATCCACAGTGGCAGTGCCAGCTGCCTTCTGCCTGTCCAGGAGGCTTGCTGAGATCACTAAGTGGGTCTGGCCCTGGCTCCTTTCAGGGGCCCCCATGCCAGGCCTTGGAGTGCATGAGAGTCTCTGCAGGCCTCTAGGAGGGGAGCCTGTTTCCTGCAGTGGGCCTGCTTTCCTGTACACAAGCCCTGCTGGCCTCTGGCCTTCAAATCCAGACATTTCTGGGAGCTTGTCTTGCTGGTACAAGATCGTTGACGTCAAGAGCTGACGTAGGGCTCAGACCCCTTGCTCACTGGGAAAAACCTCGGCAGTTGTGATAATCCTCCCATTTGTGAATCACCTGGTCGAGGGTGTGGTCTTGACTATACCAGGTCTTCACCTCTCGTACCCATCTCATGGTTCCTTCTTGATATCTGTAGCTGTGAAAAATCTGTCCTACCAGGCTTCAGCTTGCTTTCATAGATAGTTGCTGTGTGGATTGTTGTAATTTTGGTGCCTATGGGAGGAGGTGAGCTCAGGGTCTTCCTTCATTACCACCTTGACCACTGCACTCTCTCCTAGACTTTTCCATTTTTGCTTTTTTTTTTTTTTTTTTAAGAATTTTTTTCTTCTGTCAAATGAGGATAATTATGTTAACGTAGCAAGGAGTTTCTGGGAACATGACAGAGAATCTGTGTAAAGTTCTGAGACTCGGGAGGTCATGAGGTGGTGGTGTTTGATTAAACTACCTCTTCTGCCCTTGAGAGCAAACCTTGTGAAGGATGCTAATGGGAAGGTCTGCCTCCCAGCTTCTGTAATACCCTGTGCTCTTGAGCGTTGTCCACGTGACAGGAACTGTCATGTGGTCCGAGAGAAGTGAGCATCCCCCTCGTCCAGTCTTTGTGCTGATGGCATTTAACGGGGCTTGACTTAAAGGTTTTTACTTTGACCCTGTGATCATGGTGATTCCTTTTCAGGGATAAGATAGACTGTGTTCTCTGCTTTCTTTGCAGTTACAAGATAATAAAACTTTCCTAGCAATGATGAACCATGTGTTGAGTATGGATGGGTTTTACTTTTCAACGACATATGATTTGACCCATACTTTGCAGCGGCTCTCCAACACTAGTCCAGAATTCCAGGAAATGAGTCTCTTGGAAAGGGTAAGCTTAATCTTCTATTTTCTTTTTTTAATTTTGATTTATTTTTTAATTTTTAGGAGCATGCCTCTATTTTATCCAAAAAATATATATTGATTTTTCTCAGTCCTGGCTGTATCAGGATCATGTATAGGGCTTTGAAAACATACCATGTTTCAAGTAGACATCACACTTCCAGATTCAAGATCCCAGAATCTGTATGTTTCACAGACACGATTGGGAACTGCATTTGTGCATTTTCAGAAATCTAGCTTGAACACACATGTTGGTCATTTCCTAGCTCTCAGTGGTTTGTGGTATAACAGAACATTAGCAATACCATTGTGCTTGTAAAATTAATATTCTAAGAGATGAACTTCTTTTTGTAGTGGTATCATTTATACTTTTTACAACAAGAAAAGTAACAGCTTGTAACTTGGAAAATGCTTTTGTTTAGTGTGGGTTTTTTTGTGATTCCCCCTCCCCCGCCTTTTCTTTTTTAATTAAGCATATCTTTAAAACTAGACCTCAGATGATCTTAACATGAAATTTCTGCTGTTCAGGAACCTAGATAATTGCTGTCTTGATTTTTTTGTTGTTGTTGTTAACAAAAATAGATATGTTTAGGGGGGCAGATAGCATTTATAAAGTTGCAGTCAGTTATCTATTGGCTTAGACTATATGAAATTGCCATTAATTGACCATTTTTGATCCATAAAAGTGATACTTTTATATAGTTCAACCTAAATCGATATTTTAGTTGACTAACTTACTAAAGACTATAATAGTCTACTCTGGTAAAATTATATGTAGTCTTAGGTGTAAGGAGGAGGAGGCAACAAAGGATGAGATGGTTAGATAGCGTCACTGACTCAGTGGACGTGAATTTGAGCAATTCCAGGAGACAGTGGAGGACAGAGGAGTCTGCAGGAGGACAGAGGCATACTGCAGTTCATGAGGTTGCAAAGAATTGGACATGGCTGAGCCCACGCTAATTTTAAAACTTCTCTCTCAGGCAGATCAGCGGTTTGTATGGAATGGTCATCTTCTCCGAGAACTTTCTGCTCAGCCAGAGGTAATGTACACTAAATTAAACCAGCTTATTTGTCACCATCCAAGTTGTAATTGAATGCATGTTACATAATGGCTAGTTAATCACTAAGGATTTTGGCAAAGAAATCTGATTTAGCTGTTTATAAACTTGTGGACTTCGATTAGATCTACCTTCTCACATTGTTCTAGGTTGAAGAAGCCTAGTTATTTTACTTTGCTCTTCTGTGGAAGCCTTAAATAAGGAAAAAAATATCTGAGTAAAAATAACATTGCTCTGTGTAAGGAAGAGAGAATACGTCTTGGAAAATGAATAATGTAGAAATCGGGCCATAGCTAATTCCCCAGGCAAGTGGAAAGCTCTGCATTTGTGTTTGTAAGGGACCCTGACTCCCTTCAGTCACCCAGGATAGACGTGCATAGATGTCACCTCCCTCTGTTCCTGGTTTATACAGATGAGGTCTAGACAAGGAGGCCCACTTCAGAAGCGTAATGTATGGAATCTAGGTAAATAGATTTGCCTGATGGCTTCATTTTTTGACATTTGCTTTGCTTTTGTGGGAAAAGTAGATTGAACTCCCTGGAGGAGTGCAGTTGTTGTAGGCCAAGACTGACAAAGAGAGATAAACATTCTGACCCTTTGTGTAGTCTTGTTAGTGTTCCAATATCTATGAATGTTCAAGCCCAGATGATTCCAGCAAATACTTAAATTTTTTAAATTGAAAAGGCAATGTGACATTAGAAAAATTTCATTAAAATTAAGTTGCCCATAAGTTTGCTACTTTGTTGTATTCGTATATTACCTCTCCATCTTTAAATATTTTTTATATAGTGCTTCTTTTTATTATTATTAAAGTATATTTATTCCTAAACATTATCTTCATTTCAGGTCCATCGGTTTGCCCTTCCGGTATTACATGGCTGTATCCTTACATATTACTCTTTAGTTTTGTGGCAATCTTTATTTAAATATTATTATAAGGCAGATTTAAAGACAGTCTCAACTGTTACATGAGAGTATTTTAGAATTAGTAGATACTGCTTTTGATAAAATCAAACCTATTAACAAAATCTGAGAATACTGGTTGTAAATGACCTTCTTTTTTTTTTTTTTTAAATAGAATGAACTCTTTAGACTGAATCGTGTTCTCTCTCTCCCAGAATTCTGGGGCTAGTGGGTTAAAAGAAGAAATATGTCCACTGTGTTTTGGCTTTTTAAGACTATCAATAAACAGGAATAATTTTAGTCTGACTCGTGAACATTTTTCTTAGTAATTAAGAAAGACTCAGGAACTAGGGTGACGAGCAACTTGGAGAGGAGAATTACAGTTGGAAATTATATTTGTCATTTGAAATAGCCCCAGAAGAAATGAAACATAGATGTTTTTACAAAGAGTGATGTTGTGGAGCAGGTACGGTACTAGTACAGAGTGAGTGATGGTTATCTAATCGTAAGTTCATTTTTAAAAACATCTTTATCAGAGACATCACTGTATTAATAAAAACAGGGGAACAGACTGAGCTAGCTGTTAAAGGGTCCGCACAGCGTGCTGCTAAGCCCCCGAGACCGGGGCTCTGCTAGAAACTGAGAGGGTCTCTCTCTTAGATACTCCCAAAGAAGCTTGTGAGCTAACACAGCAGTCTGTGATCTATTTGTTCATTGTGTTAATATGATTTCCTTAAATTATCATGCCTATTATACTTAAAAGCAGAAAATAGTAATGCAGGAAAAGATTTTGTACAGTTGTGAGGGAATAGAAATCAGAAAATGTCAGGATAAAAGCACTTGTTGATTCTGGTTTTGTTTTGCTTTTTCCCTGAAGCTCTCTCAAGTTCTCCTAAGGGTAAAATAGTAGCAAATGTTCTATTTCAGTAGCGCTTGAAGGATCTGGGCCACTTGTGTGTGTGTGTGTTTTTTAATTCCAAAATGAGATTGTGAATGGGCAAATAATGGTAAATGAGATTATAGAAACAGATTATCCATTTAGCTTTAAATCTGAATTTAACATTGGCTTTTTAAACATGTTTGAATGTAGCTGGTTGTTTCTGGCTGTGGTGGTCTGCCTCGGTGCGTGCAGGCTCTTCTCTGCTTGTAGCGTGTGGGGGCTGCTCCTCGCTGTGGTGCCTGGGCTGCTCCTCGCGGTGGCTTCTCTTTCTGCAGAGCACAGGCTGTGGGGCGTGCGGGCTTCAGTAGTCGCGGCTCCTGGACTCTGGAGCACGGGCTCAGTAGTTGTGGCATACAGGCTCAATTGCTCCGCTGCATGTGGGATCTTCCCAGGCCAGGAGTCAGACCTATTTCTCCTGCAGTGGCAGGGGGATTCTTTACCCCTGAGCCACCAGGGAAGCCCTGCATTGTTCTTTGCTTAGTGTTGACTTTTGAGAACTGTCGTCAGACGTTCTGTGTACTGAGACCAGGAAGAACAGAGGGCCTGTGGCAGGAGCATGACTGGGGCAGAGAGTAGACAGGGCAGGCGGGAGCTGGGTTCCGAGATGCAGCTGGGCCTGCATCCTGCAGGCCCTCAGCAGCTTGGCCTAACTGTCAGGAGGAGCGCTCGGGATCTGGGCAGAGAATTGGCATGGTCAGACAGGGCCACTCGGACACTGGTGCAGAGAATAAGCCCAAGGGGAGCAGGGGGGATGCAAGGCGGAGTTAGGAGCAGTTGTCGTAATCTGTGTGGGAGGTGATGGTGATCAGCAGTGGTCGGGCTCCAGATAAGTTTTGAAGATAGAGCTAAAAGGAGTTTCTGACAAATTGTATTACACGGGGAAGGGCAGAGGGTTTAGTATGCATCGTAAGGTTTTTGGCCAGAGTAAGTGGAAGGAAGCCATGCACCGACGAGGAAGAGTTCAGGTGGGAAGGAGGCCTTTCTTTGGACATGTTAAGCCTGAAATGTCTGTGGATATCAAAAGTAGAGATGGCAAGAAAACGTGGATTAATGGAAGTGGAGTTTAGGCGGGAAGTCCACATTGGAGACATATGTTTGAGAGGCCTCAGGGTGCAGATGGCATTCAGAGCTGCGGGATGAGAGCATCAGAGGGAGAAAGGTAATAGCGAAGGAAAAGGTGCGGAGAAGGAGAGAAGCCTGCCTGAAGGGGATTCTAGGTAGTCCGTGCTAGAGCTGCGGACTGTTGCCCTGGTGAGGACAGAGGGCCTTTGAAGCGGGGCATCGGAGTGGCTGAGTGGAAGGACGAGTCGCACAGAGTGGCTCTAAGATTTAAAGTTGGGGAAATGAAGACCAACCAGCAAAGGCCGCTGAGGAAGAGGAGAACCGGCCAAGTGAGAGCTGTGCCCCAAAGCAAAGGTGTACCAGGTGTCCAAGCAGAGGGCTGGATCAGCTGACGTGCTGCTGGTCATTTAAAATGACCATTAGGGAGGGAGGTTCGCTCCTGCTCCCTCACTCGCCTCCCCAGTGGGGGCTCTCACCAAATCCCGGCAGCCAGGCTGTGGAGAAGGCGAGAGCGCAGTCGCTGCTGGCGCAGTGTCCTTGAGTGTGTGAGGGGCTGGGGCCCCGTGCACAGGTCACAGACCTGGCAAGGACAGCTCGTCCGCTGGACTGTCCAGCTCAGCCGCCATGGTAGCAAGGAAGCAGCTGGGTGGGCGTGGAGGCCAGTGGGTGCGTAGATGTGGTGGGAGCATGTGGTGGCGGCTACTTTCACAGTGAAATGGAAGCGGCGCCGTTAGCTGTGAGCAGTGGTCAGAAGCTGAGGACAACATGTGAAGTGGGCATCCCACATGGGAGCGCATGGCCCTGGGAGTCACTAACTGATACAAGATTAGAAGTAAACACATTGACATTTTAAAAGCTGTGTCGTGATGATGGGCTTCGGCGTGACTTTTTATTTTTCTCTTGTTCCTTCCAGTGCTTTCTGGAAGGATATTCATCTTGTAATCAGAAGAAAATGATTCATAAAAGTTAGACGTATTCCATGCTTTACTCAGTTCTGTCAGGGCAGGCTCCTGTCTGATTCATCTTTTTGCCCTGCTCCAAAGAGATAACTTGAGCAAATGAATGCATAAATACTGCTTTGAAGTCTTCTTTAGCACTGTGCTTTTAAAGGATTGTGATTTGGGAGCTCAAAATGAGTCATTAAAGCTGATACCAGGTGATGGAGAAGGATGAATCATTAGAAATTCATATTGCTAAAAAAAAATTCATATTGCTAGTGTCATTCAGTACTGCTGTTTTGAAAATTATTTAGCATTTCTTTATGAATTGACTAGGCCTTCCCCTCTGGATACCCAACATGTTTATACCAGGAGGTTTTTCAAGAATGTCCACAGCACCAGTGTTAGAACCAACTCTGAGCTGCAGGTTCCATCAGCACAATGAGGGCTCTTGTGATATGGTCCTTTCAGATTTCATACGACACCAAAGAGGACCGAGCTGCTGCTTCAAGCAGTAATGATGACTGTTAGGTACTTACTGGGGGAATAAACAAGGACTTGGAGTTATATGAAGAGTGTTGTGCCATTCTTATAAAACAAGCTGTGTGTTTTTAAGTCATGGTTGAATATGAAAAAGTGAAAGTCACTCAGTCACGTCTGACTCTTTGGGACCCAGTGGACCATACGCACAGCCCATGGGATTCTCCAGGCCAGAATACTGGAGTGGGTAGCCTTTCCCTTCTCTAGGGTGCATCTTCCCAACCCAGGGATCAAACCCAGGTCTCCTACATTGCACGTGGATTCTTTACCAGCTGAGCCACAGGGGAGGCCCAAGAATGCTGGAGTGGGTACCCTCTTCCTTCTCCAGCGGATCATCCTGATCCAGGAATTGAACTGGGGTCTCCTGCATTGCAGGCAGATTCTTTACCAAATGAGCTATCAGGGATTACACTTAAAAGGCAGAAGACTGGTCTCCACAAGCCTTGTGGGCAAGTAGACAGTTGGATGGGATCAAGGACCACATGGTTAGATTCAGGGTTTTGATACTGTTTGGAAGTTGAAAGTAGGTTTATAGATGACTATTTTATTATAATACTATGCTTTATAATGGATGAATCAAACTATATTAAGAAAAATGTTATATATATATATATATATGTAAAATAACCATGGCCAAACACATGAGGAAGGAAGAGATAATTTTTAATTATCTGCTTCTGAATAATCTTTAATTTACAATTTGACCTGTAAATCTTCATATGCGTACCAACTGTTATTTGTAATTATGTATATAATATATATAATATGAACTTCAGTAGCCTAGTCTTTTTTCCATTTCTTATTTGAAGGTTAGTCTATTTTTAAATGTGTATGTTTTTGACTCAAAGATGATTTTTTTGTGATGTGGTTAGTATTCTTTACTTTCACAAAGTGGTTGAGACTGTCCGGGAATGGAGATCATATTATGTAAATAGAGACACTCTAATGAACCACTGAAACACACTGACTATTCGTCATCATAGGGTTACTGACTTGACAGAACTTCATAATCAGAAGTAAAGGCTTGTGAATATTCATGAAGAAACAAAGATTTGCATATTTTCTGCTTTTTTTTCCTTTTAGAGACAGAGTCATTCTAACTAGGGTAGAGAGATTCAAATTTCATCTGAAAATAATACATATGATTTCTCCACATGTTGTATTTTTCTTAATGTAGTTGAGTTATTACCATGCACTCATGTTCTATTAATGGAAAATACTTTGATTGGATTCTCATCTCGAGGAGGAGTTGTTTCAGAGCTGGTGTACGCTATTATGTGAGAGGTGAGATGAATTTTGTCAGCGCAATTTGGTACTGGGTTATGTCTGTCTCTAATTAGCTTTTGGCTCATGGTGACCTGAATGTAACCTTTTGTATTTTATTTGTTTTCGTTATCATTTGATAGCCTCGCTAAATGTTTATCTCCTGCTCCATTATGATAATTAGGTAGGTCTTCTGTGCTTTACTCCAGCTACTGTGGTGACACTCATTGCATTGTTCATAGACACTGTAGACTGCTGCTTAATACTTTAAGATGAACCGATCGTGTAATTTGCTGAATGTCTGAAAGCATAACTGAAATCACTATAGTTTTCAGTAACCTAAACCCATATCGGAAAGTATTTTTCTTTTATTGCTCTTGGTTTCTTTGCATGTATAAAGCTAGACATTTGACTTTGTGCCTTCAGCCTTTTAAGATTTACATGCAAGCATTTATTCTCTAGACTTTGTTCTAGCAACATGCTAATTTGCTTAAACCAGGGTATTAAAATCTGTATTAAAAGTGACTGTCATTATGAGAGAAGTTTCCTTGAATCTATTTTTTTTTTTTAAGCCAAAGTATATCAGAATAAAACTCTGTGGATTTACTCTATGGTAAATCATGAAAGTTTTGGGCTAGGAGGTTATAAAAGTCATTTCATTAATCTTTAGCATAGCAAAGGAAGAAAGACATTTAGTGAGTTAACTGACCAAGGTTATAGAATCAGGATTAAAGTTAGCAATGCCTTTATATCTGGATTGTCTTGGATGGAGTCATATTTTTTAATTACAAGCTTTAAATTTGCAATGCAGTCAAGAAATATAAAAAGATATGCAATTAAAAACTATTTCGCCTTTCTGACTGTATCTGCTACATCTTACCCCTGACCAGCTGATCTGCTGTTAGTTTCTTATCTTTCAGATAATTTTTATGTTATTGCAAGTGTGTTTTCCTTTTGTAGGCAGTGGTTGTATACTGTGTACATTTTCTTGTACCTTGGGTATTTTTAAACTAAATATATATTGAAAATCCCTTAAAGATCCTCTCTCTCACACATAACTCTTAACTCTCTCTTATACACTCTTAACTCTTAGTCTCAGTTTTTAAAATAATTACATATTATCCTTAATGAAAATTCTAGGCAGAACCGAGTATAGCCCATGCTTCAACCAGTGGTTTTAGAAGGTGTTGAAAAGGCATTTTATTGTTGATTTGACTCATAATTTTTTTCCCCTTCTGGTAAATATGTTAACAAAAACAGTGATATTATATGTTACACCTCAGTGTTAAGTGTTATAGACATATGTCAGATAGAAAGAATGTTAAATATTTGAGACGGTTAAAAATCTACTTTTTTTTTCCCCCTGCTAATTTGAGTCAGGCACTAATTGAAAGTTGCCTTTGCTTATTTTTAGCAAACTTTTCGTAGTTAAAATAGATAATATAAACAAGATAGTAAGGTAATGCTTCAAACATGTGAAAGAACTAACTAAATCAAGGCTAAATAAGAGCAGTGCTTTTCAAATTAGTTTTTTTTTGGTATATGCATGGATTTCTAGAAATTATAGGATTATATACAGTTTTTTGTGCTTTCATTTTGATGGTTAAAGTTATCAGCATCTCCTGGGCTACTTGCATCATTATAACAAAAACTATTAACAAAATGGCCCACATTTGCATTTTATACTGTGTTTAACGGTTTAACTTCCAAAATGGGGTTTTTCAAACTGGGATCTATGTCATAATATACTCTCAGAGGTTTTTGAGAACTTGTTCTTTCTTTAAAAGATGTACAAAGTTTGAGAAACACTGTTTTGGAGGAATTGTGTATATATAAATAATTGATATAGTAAATAGCAGTCAACATCATTTGTTTATTAATAGGTCCTTAATACTGCCTTTAAGCCCATGTAAATGAGCAAGCATCTGTTAGCTTTCTGATGGTGTACTCTGCATTTGTTTGAAATTTAGTTTTGAAAGTACTTTTCCACTCATTTGAACTGGCTTAATTCTCTTCAAGTTAAGAGTGAATTAGCAAGTTTCTTGTGTTTTTCTTATGTAATAAATTTAGTTATTTTTTTCAATTCAGGAATTGATTCCGAAGGCCATGCAGCTAACTTTGTAGAAACAGAGCAGATTGTGCACTACAATGGGAGCAAGGCTTCATTTGTGCAGGCAAGTGACCGTGTCTGTGAGGCAGCCAGCCAGTCGGGCTTTTCAGCTTGGATTGTGATTTCCCGTTAAATTGTTGACGTTTTTCTCCTTTTCTCTTTTTAAAGTAATATCGCAGTCTATGATGTGGACAGAGTTCACCCAGAATAAGGATATTCCATTGAGCTGGCCGGCACTCAGCTTCCTCTGTTTCTGGCCCTTGAATTAAATCCCTATAGAAGAGGATAGGGTAGGCGGTGCAGGGGTGTGTGCTTAACCTGTCAGACCTCTACAGAGTCGTGACGACAGGACAAGCAGCTGGCTTGTGCCCGACCCGACCTGCCGTGCGCGTCATTGTGACATAATACCTGAGCAATGGGTCACTTGTTGGTCGAGAGCATTAATGGCTAAAAATATTTTTAAGTTGATAAAGATATTCTTTTGAGAATGAGTAAAGCTATTTTTTCATTTTATTATAATGCCAAATTATATAGCAGACATAACTTGGTAATTTTTACTTGCAGATAAATTGATTTATTTTAGAATTTAGGAGAAGCCCAACTGTCCACAAGTATATGTATGTAAAATCAGAAAAAGTCCTTTCTAAATGTTTCCCCACAAAATACGAATTTAGGAGCAGGTAAGCATGAATTTACTTCATAGTTAGTAGGTCATATGTTTATTTTTCTATTTTCTCCTTTTCTTCTCAGTCATTGATATTTACATACGCCTGGCAGAAAGCTGAGAAAAACAAGTGTGTGTGTATGTTTCTTTTTACGTATCTTCTCTTTTTTTGTAGACCCGAGGATCAATACCACTTTACTGGTCTCAAAGACCAAACCTCAAGTACAAACCATTGCCACTGATCAACAAAGTAGCAAATCATGTGTGTATCTTCCATGCTATTTTCATTGACTATGAATAGAAGCTTATTGGAATTATAATTTGCATATAGAGCATGTATTCCTCATAAGTCAGGCTTCAATGTCTTTGAGGCCTTTCTCCTTGGTTCTGGCACAGAGTGGACCTCTAAACCAATAGACTGTATAATGACATATTAAAATGTGGAAAAATAAATTGAATGTCACAGTAAATTTTGATTTTAGAGATCTCAGTAAAATTTGCAACCTTATGCTGTTTAAAATATTTAGTGTATTCTATTTGAGATTAAGCTCAGAAATAGTAATATTGTAGCTCAGAGTAGAATGGCTTATAATTACTACTTACTACATGGTATTAAGAATATCTAGAAGACAGCTTAATGTCATTCTCTTGAATATAGAGATAGGACATTCAAGGAGATCCTTTTATAAACATCCTGGAAATATTCTTGTAATCTGGTAAAGTGTATAACTTTTTTTCCCCCTCTTTCTAGATGGACGGTTTCCAAAGGCATTTTGATTCACAAATAATTATTTATGGAAAACAAGTCATAATCAATCTGGTATGTGTCTTTCTTACATTTCTTGGGGCACAAAACCTTAGCATATTTTTTTTTAACATGACAAAATGTAACCTTGGTAACTATTTCTAAGTGTGCAGTTCAGTGGCCTTAAGTTATTTTATAGTGTTGCACAACCATCACCACTCTCCATTTCCGGAAGTTTTCATCATACCAGACAAAAACTCAGTATCCCTTAAATAGTAACCTTCTGTTATCCCTCTCAACTCAACTCCTGGTAACTCTGTTCTGCTTCTGTCTCTGTAGACGTGCCTGTTCTAAGTGCCTCGTCTCAGTCATACTGTGCAGTGTTTATTCCTTTGTGTCTCGCTTGTCTTGAGCAAGCTGTTTTCCTTTACCTGGCTCTGAGTTACTTTGTAGTGTCTTTCCGTTTTAAGCTGAGGACTCTGTGTAGTGTTTCTGGTGGGGCAGATCTGTGCCGTGCTGTGCTTTGTTGCTCAGTCATGTCCAGCTCTTTGCGACCCCATGGACTGTAGCCCGCCAGGCTTCTCTGTTCGTGTGGGATTCTCCCAGCAAGATTACTAGAGTGGGTTGCCGTGCCCTCCTCCAGGGGATCTTCCCAACCCAGGGATCGAACCCAGGTCTCCCGCATTGCAGGTGGATTATTTACTGTCTGAGCCACCAGGGAAGCCCAAGAATACTGGAGTGGATAGCCGATCCTTTCTCCAGGGGGTCTTCCTGACCCAGGGATCAAACCAGGGTTTCCTTCATTGCAGGCAGAATCTTTACCAGCTGAGCTACCAATTCCCTCAGCTTTTTTAAAACTAAGAATATCTTAATTTCTCATTTTTGAATTACAGTTTTGCCAGACGTAGAATTCTTGGTTGACAGTCCTTTTTTTCCTTTCAGTACCTAAATATGTCATCTCGTGGCCGTCTGGCCTCTAAGGTTTCTGAAGAGAAATTGGCATATAATTCTACTCAGAATCACTTGTATGTGACGAGTCCTTTCTCTCTTGCTGCTTTCAAGATCTCTCTTTGTCTTTAAGTAGTTCGATTATAATGTCTGATGTGAATTTCTTTGGATTTGTCTTATCTGGAGATTGGATACCTCTTGGATTTGAAGATCTCTATATTTCATCAAATTCAGGAAGTTGTTTTGCCATTTTCTCTTTATAACCTCTCTGGCCTTTTCTCTCCTTTTTTTTAGGACTCCCATAGTGAATATATTGTGTGCTCGGTGGTGTCCCAAGTCCCCTAGACTCTGTTCAGTTTTCTGATTCTTTTTTCTTTCTGCTCCTTCAACTTGATTATTTCATTTCTTCTCTCTTCAAGTTTTCTGATTCTTTTTTCTTCCTGCTCAAATGTGCTGTTGAACTCCTTTAGTGAATTTTTAGTTTCCCTTTTGTACTTCTCAACTCCAGGCTTACTGTGTGGTTCCTTAGAATAATTTCTGTTTCTTTGATATTCTCATTTTTGTTTTCATATACTATTTTCCTGATTTCTGTTACTTCTTTGTCCATGTTTTCATTTCGCTCTGAGCATATTTAGGACAGTTATTTTGAAAGTTCTTTATAAATAAGGCTTCTATAGAGATGATTTCTGTCAATTTACCCTTTTTCATTAACTAATTCTTGTCTTCCTTTTTTTTATTGTATACCTTATGATTTTGTTGTTGTTGAAAACAGGGCATTGGATGTACATAAATAATACAGTAGGAAGTCAGATTCTTCTTTCCTAGGGGTTTCCTGTTTTGTTGTTTTTTTTTTGATTGTTGAATGCTATAGTAATCCATCTGTTTTGAGACTTTTCCAAACTATTTTTGCAAAGACTGTTCCTTGTGTATGCTCACTAAAGTCTCTATTCTTTGAGCTTGCTTGTGTTCAGCTAACAGTGTGATAGAAATTTCCTTGAGTATCAGGACCTGAAGTAGACAAAGGAACAACCAAAAAACAGAACAAATCCATCTCCGAATTTCTGCTGACTAGTTCTGTGGTGGAGCAGTCCTTCACGTATTTAGTTAGGCTTGCTCTGAACCTAGGGATTAGCTTGAGGTGAAGCCTTAAGATCTTTTTAGGATTTTTCAGAGTGTGCATCTTGCTTGTATATGCACATGGCTTTCTAAAACCCTCCATGAAGTGGCTGTTTTTTAATATCCTAATTTCCCAAAGAGTTATCGTTAACACCCCAGCTGCTTCTGCAGGCTTTAGATGGTCTTTTTTCTGTCACCACCTGAAGTATCTTGCCCTAGGCATCTGTTGGTTTGTAGTCCTCTTGCAGCTTATATGATCAGTGTTTACCACTTTCACTGCCTGTGTTCACATTTATGCAGGACAGAGACCGCCGAGTCACTCCTTCAGATCAGAACAAAACATACACAGTAGTTTGCAAGTAAGTTCTCGTCTGCTCCCTCCAGTTAGAGGAGAGGGACTGAGAACTGTCGCTGCTGCTTAAGCTAAGATTGTCACTGCACTGGAGAAAGGCTAAGGCAAGCGCAAGAAAAATGCTACAAAATTGTGCTCCAGGTTTGAAGATGGCTTTATCTTGATTGGACCTCTCCTTGGTTGCTAAAAACCTTTGATTGTTTTCCAGAGTTCCTACAAATTTGGTTTAGACAGCATCTCTTTTCTCCGATGTTTTTGTGAGGGTACAAGAGCTTAAAGCTTCACAGTCTGCCGTTTTGTTGATGTCACTGTCTCCTTTTAATTAAACTTAAGAGCTGTGGTGGTTTTAATTTTTTACAGGTGAATCAGAAGGGCTCAGAGAAGCCACTTGAACAGGCATTTGCAACAATGGTGTCTTCCTTGGGGAATGGAATGATCAGGTACCTCACTAGAAACCTGTTGTTGGGCTTTTCAGGTTAGGTGTGCACTTCATGCACGCGCAAGTACATAGGTCTCTCTCCAGACATATTTCACTTTGTTGTTTTTAAAGCGTGATTTTGTTTGCTTGAAATTTTCTCTGACTTAATTCATGTTGCAGGATAACTTCTTTTTTAATTTTTACTGGGAGTATAGTTGATTTACAATGTTGTGTTAGTTTCAGGTATATGGCAGGGTGAATCAATTATACATACACATATATCCACTCTTTTTTTTTTTTTTTTTTTAAGATTCTTTTCCCATATAGGCCATTACAAAATCCTGAGTAGAGTCCCTTGGTTCCCTGTGCTACACAGCAGGTTCTTATTAGTTTTATCTCTTTATATAGTGTAGTGTGTATATATCAGTCCCAGTCTACCAATTTATCCCCTGCCAACCCATATCCCTGGTAGCCGTAAATTTGTTTTCTACATCCATGACTCTTCTTCTAAATAAGCTCATTTGTACCGAATAATTTAACAGTTGAGTTTTAATTTGTATTTTGGTTAAAATCCTCACCTTGAGGCTTTGTGTTGCCACAGCCATTGGGTCTTTAAGTTACTCGCCTCTGCCTGGTCCTGACGCCACACAAGCTGGAGCAATTTACTCTTGTGTGGTGGCCTTGTCTGGAGCGGCAGCTTGTCTCTCCTGTCAGTCACCAGACAACAGTTAGAAATTCTCTGAAGCTCTGTCAGAAAAGAGAGGGATCCTAAAACAGTAGTAGTTGCCCTGTGGACAAGTGCAGGGTGAAAAGTCAGCCCATTTGGAGCGTCCTGCATCCAGAATCTGGGCCAGGAGATGGGGGTGTACTCTGGTAGGAAGTGGTCACAGGCGGTGGGGAAGACTTTCAAAGAAATGGTACTGGGTTATTTGGGGACAATTTTTTTTAAGCTATAGAAAATTTTAAAACATAAAATTAGGACATAATGAACCTTTGGGGAAGAAATTAAGTTTGTTTTATCCAACTCAAAAACTCTAGCAAATTCTTCAGACCCTGGCTCCATGTACATTTCTGCCTTCTCACAGTGGAACCTGCCCAAACACACTTTCGTGAATCAGAGAAGTGATTATTATCCAAGATGTGGCTTAAAATTTTCAGAGGAATTACTCAGAATATATATCTAAGACCCAAAAAATCAGAATCTCTGGGTTTAAAGTCCAGCATGTATCATATATTCTAGCAAAAGTTTATCTCCTGGTTGCTGGGTTACACCCCTGGTTAAGACCCTTTCTGTGTTTCAGAGGGTTTCCGTAGGTGAGTTTGCAGCAGGAGCTAACTTTGAGAACTGGAGGCATATGTCAGTCTAAAGTTGTGCCCTTGGTGTTCTAGTGCACTTGGAAGGCTCCTGCCAAGAAGTGAAACCCTAAAGCTATTGTTACCAAAATACAGTGATGTAAGACATATTCTGAGGAGACACAAACATAATTTTAGAAGGATGTAAGCCAAAGAATCCAAATGCATTTCCGTGCTAATGAGCCACTGAAATTCTTCAGACGAGTCTATGGCCATGATCAGAGCTCTCCAAAAATAAGTACGATGCCGCCAGTTTTAATGGAGCTGCCTTTGAAAGTACTTCCCCCCTCTCAGTCTGCCCAAAGTCTAGCTCACAGTTGGCTAACTTCTGTTTTTATGCTAATGTGTAAGGTCCCTCTGTAGAAGGAAATGGTAACCCACTCTAGTATGGAGAAGCCCATGGACAGAGAAGCCTGGCGGGCTGCAGTCCATGGGGTCGCAAGAGAGTCAGATGTGACTCAGCAACAGCAAGGCCCCACAGTTGGCTAACCTCTGCTTTTATGCTAGTGTCTAAGGCCCCTCTTATGCCCTGAGATAACCACTAAGGTGATACTACCTCTCTCGACCTGCTGGAAGCACATCCTGTATTGGGGTTTGCTGTCCCTTCGGCCGTTGGAGCCAGGAGGTCACACGAGAGCAGGCGCCTAATCTGAATTTTGCTCTGGTGAGGAGAGTGTAGTGTCCTTCTGGTCCTCCTCCTCCTTGACTTGACTTGATGCTTGAATAGGAAGTTGGGTGAAGGTGGCTTGTGTGAGAATCTTCAGGTACCCTGGTGCCCAGGTGCTTTGCATTCCTTCTTCCTCTCTTGACTTTTGGGAGTTGGTTAATGATTTTCTCCTCCCTCTCAAGGGGCAGCATTTTCAAGTTCCTAGGAGGACACCTTCACTGATAGATGTGTTCCAGCTTTGAGATTTTTGCCTCTTAAGTATCAGATAACTGAAAACAACCCATTACCGATTGACAGACCAGAAAGTTTTCTCTACCACTTGCATGTGTGATGTGTGGATATTGATAAAGTGAATATTTTGGCAGGATGAACAAGTAACAACTGGAGTAGGGGCCATCCTGTTTCTGTTCTTCTCACAGCCTCAAGTACCCAACACAGTCCAGCCCTCCCTGGCCTGAATCGAGTTTGACCATTTGGAATATCTTAATTAATTGGAAAATCAGAAAGGGGCCCTATTCTTGGCACCTGGGGGCAGAGAATAAACACACAGTAGATAACTCAGTTGGACAAGGCTACTTTATATTAATGTGCCTCATTGCTGTGCCTGAGCTCACATCTCTAGCCTTTTGCTGGGCTTGTTGACGCCTCTCTTAGGGCCTCTAGAAAAACGTGTCAAGATACAAGTGTGTACTTTTTTCCTGTACTAGATATGCGCATGAGAAGGTCAGCATATCTGTGCACACCTCTGTGGGTGTATGTATAGTGGTAAACCCAGAGTAAATGTTCCTAGGTGAAATGTGTTTAGAGAGAGGAGGATCAGCTTATGAAGGTAGTATTAAAAAATGATTAATTTTTAGTCACTTTCTGAATATCTTTTGTTTTGTTAGGTACATTGCCTTTGACTTCCATAAGGAATGTAAAAATATGAGGTGGGATCGGCTAAGTATTTTATTGGATCAGGTAGCAGAAATGCAAGATGAATTAAGGTAAGTTCTGCTGTTTCTCTGTGGAAACAGGGGTGAGATAGATGCATGCATTAATCACAGATGTCATGCATTAGCTAGCAGACCTATGCATAGAGTTCACTAGCTTCATAGCACTGGTCTGTTCTCATGTTCAGTCTGTTTTTTTCCTGAAAGATTGGGCTTGGTGATTTTTAAGTATTTTAAAATTCTTAAAAATGACCCAAGTCTAGGTATTTTCATATTTTTATGTATTATGTTCTCACATTTACAAATTTCTACGCAATTAAAGATAGTTGGCTACTGTCTTATGTTCAGTTCTTTTCACTAAATATTCTACGCCTTTTTGCCGCCAGCCTACCAAGACTCTGTAATGTTAGCGTTCAGTGGCTTTGCTGTGTTTCCTTGTGTTATAGCACAGTTAGCTAAATGCCCTTCTTCACACTGGGCGTCTGGTTCATTTCCTTTTCTCTTCCATCCCTGAAAGATTGTGCTTCAGTGAATCACTGGGTATAAATACATCTTTACTTCTGTTACGTTGTTTCTTAAATTCTTCAGGGTAGGATAATGGATTGAAGGGTCTAAATATCTTTATGGTACTTATGTGTGTTAAGGTGTTAATTACTATGTGGCTTCATAGATGGACTGTGCTCTATGCATATCAGTTTTTACCTGTGTTAGAGCCAGAAGCAGGAATCTGGAGACTAGTCTTACTGTGTCTTTGCCTTTGTAGTTCTAATCCTGGCAAGCGGAATGCACTGTGTTGATTTTAGTTTCATGGTAACATAGTGAAGCTTCTCCTGTAGTCATTTGCTCAGCTTTAAGAAAAATATATTTTTATGCATATTAAGTAATACCTGCTGCTGCTGTTAAATCGCTCAGTCATGTGCAACTCTGTGCAACCTCATGGACTGTGGCCCACCAGGCTCCTCTGTCCATTGGATTCTCCAAGCAAGAATAGCAGAGTGGATTGCCATTTTCTTCTCCAAGCAAGAATAGCAGAGTGGATTGCCATTTCCTTCTCCAAGAATTGCCTCTGCCTACTCTTTAATTACAACCTTTTGTTTCATGTTTTTTAAAATCTTTGAGAGTCTCTGTATTGGTAATGAAAGAAAAGTGAAGTCTGACTCTTTGTGACCCCATGAACTGTAATCTACCAGGCTTCTCCATCCATAGGATTTTCCAGGCAAGAGTACTGGAATGGGAGTGGGTTGGGCCAATACTGGAGTGGGTTGTCATCTCCTTCTCTAGTAATCCCAGCTATAGTTAGTTTAATCTGCTTTTTTCCCCCACCCCCATCCCTTCCCCATGAGGTTTTGTTTTGAGCATAGCTAGTGTAGAGGGGATGACCTATATCATTACTGGGGTGTAGAGAAACATTGTTGGGGAGTATTTCCTTGAGTTCCCCTGTTAATTGCAGCCCCACAAGAGTTAAGAAAGGAGGAGAAATTGACGCCAAAATCGGTCCATTGCAGTCACCATGTTTCACAGGGATAGTAGACCCCTTTCACGAAACTGTGATGTTCAGACCTCTCTGCACATTTGTTCTCAGGGATTTGGAGGAAAGTGGAAAGAATCTGGGCTTTGGGGCCCTACCCAGAGTATTTGAAATCTCAGGTTGCCTCTTATTAGCCGTGTGAACAGGAGCAAGTTAGTTATCTTTAAGCCTTGATTTCTCCATCTGGAAAGTAGAGATAATAATACTTATCTCTTAGACCTGTTCTGTAGTTTAAGAAGTAATATTTATAGAATATGTAGTATTTATTTTATAAGTACTAGAGACATTACTTTGTCAACAAAGGTCTATCTAGTCAAGGCTATGGTTTTTCCAGTGGTCATGTGTGGATGTGAGAGTTGGACTATAAAGAAAGCTGAGCACGAAAGAATTGATGCTTTTGAACTGTGGTGTTGGAGAAGACTCTTGGGCTGCAAGGAAATCCAACCCTAAAGGAGATCCAATCCAATCCTATAGGAGATCAGTCCTGGGTGTTCATTGGAAGGACTGATGTTGAGGCTGAAACTCCAATACTTTGGCCACTTGATGTGAAGAGCTGACTCATTTGAAAAGACCCTGATGCTGGGAAAGATTGAGGGCTGGAGAAGGGGATGACAGAGGATGAGATGGTTGGATGTCATCATCTACTCGATGGACATGGGTTTGGGTGGACTCCGGGAGTTGGTGATGGACAGGGAGGCCTGGCATGCTGCAGTTCATGGGGTAGCAAAGAGTCGGACGCAGCTGAACTGAATGGGATGCCAACACTCACATGCACTCTATATATACATACTCTAATTGAACCTCACTGGTTTGGTTTGGAATGAACCTCTTGTATGTCTTTAGTCTAAACACATTCTTTTAAGCCTTTTTTTTTTTTTTTGGTGTCCTGACATATGGTATCTTAGTTCCCTGACCAGGGGCCTAACTCCTGTCCCCTGCATTGGAAACGTGGAGTCAACCACTGCACTGCCAGGGAAATCCCTTAAGCCCATGTTTTTTAAGGTCATGATTTTTAGCCTGTGGTGAATCTATTGTATTTCCCCTTCACTTTTTGATATTAGGGAATAATTGTGGTTAATTTAATGCTGTTTAGTATTCATCGTATTTTCTGTCCCATACACTCTGCTAAGCACTTTATATGCATTATACATGATCTCATTTAACTGTAGAGCAGCCTATTGGTGGTGCTGCTGTCTCCACTTTGTGGGTGAAAATATATAGGCTCTGAGAAATTAGGTGATTTACTTAAAATTACACAGCTAGTAACTTGCCTAGGAACTACGGCTAGCAAACTTTGCTGGCAAAGTCTACGCTCCTCACCACGACACTATTTGTTGTCAAATGTGGGGGCTCATAGAATTATCTGAACATAGTGTTTACAATGACGGAACCACAGGAACTGGTAACCGTTTGGCTCTAGTGCAGACATCTGGGTGGCTCAGGGGGAAAGTAAAACAGATGTTTCAAATAATACCCTGGTATACCCTATAAGCTGTGTGCTCTTTGCATATATTAGCCATTTGGAGAAGGGGTTTTGAAATGTTTTTAACGCACAATATCCAATCCTTTCTTCAGAGACTCTTATTCAGTTTATTTCTGAGTTGTTGGTTAAAAATGAAGGTCAAGCATGTTCATTTTAAATGAACAGCTCAGGGAGTTCTGATACAGCACGGGGACTGAGGGATGGGTCATAGCTGCTCTGTGTCAGAGGAAGCCCCCTTGTGGCCTCGGGGAGACATGGTGTTGCCTGTGGCATCTGCTACAGTACTCCCGACTCCTTTTTCCGTCTGTTGGGTGAAGTGACCTGGATGCTGCAGTTGTTTTGAGATAGTCTGTCTTGCCTGTTCTGTTCACACTTCCTCTTGGTCTTTGGTGATCAAATATACCTGAACTGTACATTTCCTGTCTGTCCTCTAATGTACCGGCTTTAATAATGTTTCTGACATAGACCTGTGTTATAGGAGGACTGTCCTTAGTGGGAGGGCTTCTCTGATAGCTCAGAGAAGAATCCGCCTGCAATGCAGGAGACCCTGGTTCGATTACTCGGTGGAGAAGATCCCCTGGAGAAGGGATAGGCTACCCACCCCAGTATTCTTGAGCTTCCCTTGTGGCTCAGCTGGGAAAGAATCTGCCTGCAGCGCGGGAGACCTGGGTTCGATCCCTGGGTTGGGAAGATCGCTTGGCTGGCTTTGGTATGAGAGTGTTTATACAAATATGTTTTAGTTATTTTCTAGTAGACCCAGCCGGCGTGGTGCTGAGTAACCAGGAGGGCGTGTTCCGCAGCAACTGCATGGACTGTCTGGACAGAACCAACGTGATCCAGAGTCTGCTGGCTCGCCGTTCACTTCAGGCCCAGCTTCAGGTGCACGTGCTTTCTTTTCTTTTATTAAGTAAGCAATTTTTGAAAACCAGTAATAAAACACATTCATATGCCCTAACCCAGCTCTTTGTGGTTTTGTGTCTTGGCATCATGGGTGTAGTTTGTGCATGACCACGGTCAGTGTGTGTATACAGTTTTAAAGTTTGCTATTTTGCTCTAGCATTATAGTTTTTTAAGAGTTGTACTGTTGTGCTGTAATTCACTAAGCCATTTAGGTTGCTACATTTTTTGGCTTATAAATAAGACTGTAGAGAATACACCTGTGTATAATATTATTAGCTTGGGTTATTTCCTTTGAGTTAACTCCTACTGGGTTAAAGAGAATTTATACTTTCCAAGGGGCTTCCCAGGTGGCACTGCTTGCCAGTGCAGGAGACATAAAAGATGTGGGTTTGATTCCTGGGTCGGGAAGATTCCCCTGGAGGAGGGCATGGCAACCCACTCCAGTATTCTTGCCTGGAGAATCCAATGGACAGAGCCTGGCGGGCCACAGTCCATAGGGTTACAAAGAGTTTGACTCGTCTGAAGCGACTTCGCGTGCATGCATACTTTCCAAGAGGGTTGCACCAGTTTACCCCTAATACTAGCCAGCAACAGTAAAAGAGTCTTGCTAGCGTCACTTTTATTTAGGAGGGCTTCCTTTCTAGCGGCACAGAGTAGGGCCTCTAGGTCATTTTGTTCGCATCCTTTTACTGTCGGCAAGGGATGCTAACCTCCAGGAAAATACTTGGTGACACGGCTTTGCTTCTCCAGTGTGACTGTGTTGTTGAGAAAGAGTAGGTATAAATAGTTTCTTTTGTTTATATATGGAGTTAAAAATACATACAGCCTAGATTTCCAGACCACAGTGGTGTTTGTTGTAGGGAGCAAACAAAATGCATCCCAAATGATTTCCTGCCTGAATAATTTGTAGGCATTCATCTTTGTTTATGGCAGTTCTGTGGAACTCGGGGAAGAATTGTGGAGTAAAATGTCTCCCCGAGCCCTCGCGTAGCCATGCCGAAGGTGTGGGCACTGCCTTTGAGTACTCTAGCTTGTGTGATATGTGTCCTCGTCAGTCTGATGGATTTACTTCAGAGGATATTTTTCAACAGAAACCATATTGGGACTGGTTGCTTCCAAGGCTGGCTAACAGAAATCTATTGGACTGGGTTCTGTAATCTGTATTTAACTAATTTGCATGCTAAAAACAGTCCTATGAAAGCTCAGCAGCCTGCAGAGAGCCTTGGGGCAGGAGCCTCTCCAGCCTCAGGGCCCGCTGACGTGGGGCCTCCAGCTGTGCCTGTCCCCTTCCAGAGAGGGCCGGTCACTGGGGTGGGCAGGCCCCATGCTGGGGGAGTGAGGGAGAGGCCATCGGAGGCGAGCAGTGAGGACAGTGGCTCTAAGGGGGTTGCGGGTCTGACACAAAGGCCAAGGTAGGAGTGCAGTCTGCGGTCAGTGAACCCCACAGGGGAGTCCGTAGAGAGGCGCGGGCCGCCCGGGGTCCTGCGAGACGGTGTGCAGAGGGCTGTGCTGCTGTGCAGTTTGTGGGGAGGGAGGGGGTAGCATTCCTCCAGTTCTCACAGGGCCCCTGGCTAGGGGTAAGTGAGGAGGGCAGCAGTCTGGGTGGTGAATTGTGAGGCGGGCAGAAGGTCCAGGTGATGGGAGGTTGGGGGCGGTGGCGGGGAAGGAGGGAGTGTTGACTGCATACTGCCCGCCTTTACCTCTGCCCCTGTCTCTGGGTTTACACAGTCCTGCTGCTGGTGCTGTGGTCTGGGGCTCAGGGGAGAGAGGGGCTGTGGGCGGATGGGAGCCCAGAGACAGGCTTTGCAGCCGGGCCGAGCAGCAGAGGGCTGTGTTACAAGGAAAACGTCTCCTGGCTGAAGCCAGCAAGCACGTGGGACTGTGGCGACTGTGCTGAAATCTGTAACGTGTGAACACGGGTATGGTTCTCATTCCAGAGACTAGGAGTTTTGCACGTGGGACAGAAGCTTGACGAACAAGATGAATTCGAGAAGATTTACAAAAACGGTGGGTCACTTCTTGAACAGAGGCAGGTCATTCAGATTCTGAAATCAACATTTTGGATTTAGAGCATTGGTTGTCAATGGTTATTAACTGATTTTTCCTCTTTTTGCCCCTCCACAGCCTGGGCTGACAACGCAAATGCTTGTGCCAAACAGTACGCGGGCACCGGTGCCTTGAAGACTGACTTTACCAGGCAAGCCGCGCGCTGGATCGCTGGCAGTCCGGTGCACACTCCGGTGCACGGCAGATCGCTCACGCAGCTTTCGCCCAAGAGCGCCCGCTGGTGCCCGGGCCTCGCTCCAGGCCATCAAGCTGGGACTCGGGGGAGATGAGGCCCAGGCAGCGGTGGCTTCTGAGCGTCCCTGGGTGATTCTGGCGTGCAGTGGGGTTGAGCACCAGGGCGCCTCAGCTCCTCTCAGCCGCCTGCTGTGCACCTGACTCACCCCAGGCCCGTTCAGCAGGTCTGGGAGGGGCCTGAGACCATGTGCTTGCGTGATGCTGGGGCTGGTTTCAAGGATCACACTGGGTAGTGAGAGGTTGGAACGTTTTGAATTTGTTACAGATGTGGTTGGGTCTTTTTCTGCTGTATGGATTCCCTGGGAGCAAGATAAGATTTCTAGTCTGTTTTCTTTATATGACTTAGACTGGGCTATGTGTTTCTCTTCCTATTTCTTGTCTTTGCAAGGGGAACTGAGCCTGTTTCCTCTTTGTGTCTACTGTGATAATGCTTTAGAAAGAGGATGCACATTTCTTGGACTCAGTACGGGTTTCTTTTGTGAGATGTCTCCTTTATATATTCAGGAATTTTAAAATAGAAATCTTTATAATTTACTTATCTCCATACCACGTAGTTATTGGCTATAAACAGTGTGAGATTTTAATATGCAAATCTGTAACTCAAACTTAACCTCTTATTTAACCAGAACTGGAAAGAGAACTCAGTTGGGACTTATAATGGATGGCTGGAACTCATTAATACGATATTATAAGAACAACTTTTCTGATGGATTTAGACAAGTAAGTTTGTTTTCTGATGCTAATTTGTGGTTATTTGGTGGCTGTATCTTTATACTGTTCCTCATACCTAATTTGGGAGTTACTATTTTCCTTTTTTTCTCTTCTAGGATTCCATAGACTTATTTCTTGGGAACTATTCAGTGGATGAATTAGAATCTCATAGTCCTTTAAGTGTTCCAAGAGATCTGAAATTCCTGGCTGTAAGAGACCTTTATGTTTTTTGAGTTGTGACTGAAGGCACAGATGGTCCAGCTGCCCTTGACGTAGAACATTCTGTGTTGTCCTAAGTGCAGTATAATATGTGGCCCCAAGGAGCAGGTCAGGAAGAAGAGTGAGGCGACTTGGGAATGTTGTCCTCTCTCAGACTTGACTGTCTTTGCAGCTCCTTTGTTTTGCTGTTTTGTTAATTTTTACAGTGTTGTCTTGGTCTCTGCTGTACAGCAGCGTGCAGCAGCCGTAATCATACACAGAGCCCGTCTCTGCTGCGCCTCCCTCCCCTCCCCGCATCCGGCCCCTCCAGGTCAGCGCAGGGGGCCATGGGCTCCCTGTGGCTCCCAGCGGCTCACCACCAGCTCCCATTTTGCATGCAATCGTGTGTGCACGTCGGTGCTGCTTCTCTGCTTGTCACGCCCTCTTCCTCCCCAATGGCACCCACATGCCCCTCCTCTCCACCTGTATTTCCTGCCCTGCAGATAGGTTCATCAGTACCATTTTCTAGATTCCACATATATGGGTTAATACACAGTATTTGTTTTTCTCTTTCTGACTTCACTCTGTAGAACAGTCTCTGGGTTCATCCACCTCACTAGAACTGACTCAGGTTTGTTCTTTTTTTATGGCTGAGTAATACTCCGTTGTATGTATGTACCACATTTTGAAAAATCTATAAACAATAAATGCTGGAGAGGATGTGGAAGAAAGGGAGCCCTCCTTCACTGTTGGCAGGAATGTTAGCTGCAGCCATTATGGAGAAAAGCATGCAGTCCTTAAAAAACTAGGAATGCATCCACCGTATGACCCAGCAGCCCCGCTGTTGGGCATATATATGCCCTGAGAAACCACAGTTGTAAAAGACACGCACCCCGGCGTCCATCGCAGCGCCGTTTACCATAGCCTAGACGCAGAAGCGCCTAGATGTCCAGCTGCAGACGCTGTTTAAGTGAGAACACAGATGCGGCACAGGTGTGAGGCTCTCTTGTTTCAGGGAGACTCTGCTCCTCCCGAGGTTCAGGGGTTGCTGGAGGCAAACTTATGATGTAGAAATCAGTGTATGTGTTTGACACGTCTCTCGTTTTTGACTCGTTCACCAGACTTTGCAAGAGCCTTTCTGGGGTTTCACACGAGCGGGCAGGGTATCCTGGAGTTGGGGGCCTAGAGTCTGAGTACACATCTGGGTGACCTCCTTCCACTTTCTTTTAATCTGTTTGAAGATTTGGACAGTTATGATCAAAACTCTGATGATGTTTTGCTGAAAGGTATTTTGTGTATTAGATGCAGACGGGTTCTGTTGTCTTTCAGGGAAGCTGATTTTGCAGCCATCGGTTAGCATCTTCCGTGATGGTTTCTCTCTCTCTTCCCTTTTCCAGTTGCCTATTATCATGGTGGTTGCCTTTTCCATGTGCATTATCTGTTTGCTGATGGCTGGTAAGTCTGCACTGATTTCACATTCATCTTTTAGAATGTTGAACTTTCCTGTACAACATCTTCAGTTTGCACCTGCTCAGTACGTGGTGTGTCCCTGTTAAACTGGATGAGTAAAGGGAGCGGGTGAGGTGCGTCTTTAGATGTGACCGGAAGGAAGATGCGTACTTGGTAGCTTGATGGTGTGTTTTTTTCCACTTAACCTCTTTACTTTTTTTTTCTCATTACCAAAGTAATACATAGTAATTACAGAAAATACAGTTAGACAAAAAAGAAAATGTTATCACCTTGCCTTTCAGAGATCAGCTAATTACTCTTAACATTTTGATGTTTTAATCTTTATATGTGTGTATTTTTTTTTCAAAAGGCAGATCCTTTTTTTGTACTGTTTTTTTTCACTGAGCAGTATAAATATTTCCCCATGTCTTTTATTTTGAATGGCTGCAAAGTATTCCATTGATGGATGTATAGTTTATGTTGGGCAAGTCAATATTATTAGAGATTGATACATTACTTACTAAATTTAAATAGAAACATTGCCTAGGAACCTGAGCCAACAAACAGGAGTGTTGCTGGTTTTCTTTTTCCCCTCAGTGTTTTCCTGTGTCACTCAGTTAATGAGGTTAAGCTACTTACCTGCTTATTTAGTAATGTTCAGTGCTCTGACAATGAGTCTGTGATGCTTGCGTTTTGCCTGGAGGTGCAGCCTCAGGCACTCTGAAGGGCCCCGCTGGGCTCAGCCTCCGTCCTGAAATCGCTGGGCTGACGGGCTCCCCTCTCATCGAGTGTCCCTTTGCGCTCCCCTGCACAGACCTCAGCTCCCCCGTTCGGGGTGCCACTCCCTCGAGACCACTCCTCTCCTAACAGCCTCAGCACTGAGGGATTTCATCTTCGGAGGCACTCTGCTCCGTGGTGTCCCGGCACCCATCGTGTTTCTAGTTTGGTAGAGTGGGAATGCTTTGCATACTTGATCATCTTTCTGAGCACATCAGCAACTTTTTGAAGGCAGAGACCTGTCTTACTATTTTACCTCCTGTGCCTAGGATACAGGGCATGCATGCTAAGTTGCCTCAGCCATGTCCGACTCTTTGTGACCCCATGGACTGTAGCCCACCAGACTCCTCTGTCCATGGGATTTTCCAGGCAAGAATACTGGATACAGGAACCCCTCAGCAAAAGTTTCCTGAATTAAGGCCTCCTGTTCACCCTGCACACTAATTCTGCCAGCTTCTCCAGGGGCGGCTCGGAACCTGTTTGTCTCTGTAATCCCTGAGTGTTCAGCAGTGAAGGTGGTCACAACACAGGAAGGAGCTGCCCTCCTGTTACTCTAGGGCACAGGTTAGCATATGTTTTCTGGAAAGAGCCAGACAATAAGTATTTTAGATTCTGCAAGCTACGTATGGTCTCTCTTGCGCACTGTTTTTGCAGCTGTTTGAAAATGTAAGAACTCTCATAGTACGAAAACAGGCTGGGGCATCTCGAGTGCAGCATCGCTGTTTGCTGGGACAGGGCCTGTGTCACATTCGGGGCAGGAAGGAAAAGGAGGGACCAGCGGACTGTGGTGCTCAGGGCTCAGTCCCCGCCCTTGGTCCTCTGACTTCTTTCTTTAACACACTGCCCAGGGGATGCCTTTTCTGGGAGCCACTCCACTGTTGAGTTAGCTTTGTTATCTTGGTCTTTTTATATACGCACATTTCCCTATAGAACGTCTGCAAAAACAGGGATGTCAGGACCGAGACTCAGCCAGAACAAATGGACCATCCCTTTGGGGAGCAACCCAGGGTGGACTTTTGAGGAGCCGCCTTTCTCTTTATCCAGAAAGAACTTTAAAACCCAGAGCTGTCAGAATTAGCAGCTGTACAAATGTGAATGTTGCACAAGTGAAGACGGACTGGATGCTGTGCATAGTAATCTCTGATGTCAGTTACTTGTAACATAATGATCTTTGTGGTGTTAGATATGACAGTGTTTGATTTCTAGCCCCTACTTTGCTTTTTAGTGAGAGTCTCTCAGTCGTGTCCAACTCTTTGCAACCCCGTGGACTATACAGTGTGTGGAATTCTCCAGTCAGAATACTGAAGTGGGTAGACTTTCCCTTCTCCAGGGGATCTTCCTGACCCAGGAATCGAACCCAGGTCTCCCACGTTGCAGGCAGATTCTTTACCAGCTGAGCCACAAGGGAAGCCCAAGAATACTGGAGTGCGTTGCCATTCCCTTCTCCGGGGGATCTTCCCGACCCAGGGATCGAACCCGGCTCTCCTGCACCGCAGGTGGATTCTTTAATGTCTGAGTCACCAGGGAAGTGTAGTCAAGTGGTTCTCAAACGTGGTCCCTTGACCAGCAGCATCCGCCTAATCTGGGAACTTGTGAGAAATGCAGCTTCGGGGGCCCTGCTCCAACCCTGCCAAAGCACACAGGCTGGGGATGAGCCCTGCAGCTGACACGGTTTCCAGCCCTGAAGATTCTCGAGCCAGCCAGAGTCAGAGAACCACTGGTTTAAACCTTAACTGAGAGGTTCTTAAGTTTTTCCTTTGGATGTGTTTGTAAACTTGAATGCTGTCAAGATGTGCTAAACACCTGAAAGCTGGAACTGGTGTCAATAAAATTGCTTGTTATTTATCAGTTTTTTGTTTTTTAAAATCAACAGGTGACACCTGGACAGAAACACTGGCCTATGTGCTCTTCTGGGGCGTCGCAAGCATCGGAACATTTTTTATTATTCTTTACAATGGCAAAGACTTTGTTGATGCTCCCAGATTGGTCCAAAAAGAAAAGATAGACTGAATTTGTGTCTGTGGAAAGCGGCTTGGCCTGGAAGATTCCATCATGCAGAACTGGAGTCTTTACTGACCCGCTTTCCACGGCAGCCGAGGTCTTTGTAAATCGTTTATCCAGGAGCACATCTTGTGCTTGGTGTAGGGGTGATGACTTAGGGTTGATCTGGTGTTACTGCCTTGATGATCTCTTTACTATTGGGATAGTTATTTATAATTGGAAGCTAGTCTATAATTAAAATGTAACCTGAATTCAGCTCACAAATGGAAGGAACCTATACATCGTCAGTTTAATCAGCCATTGCAGAATGAGTAATATATTTAAAAAATCTAGCTTCTTCCCTCGTTTGAAACAGTGAAATTATTTTTCTAGCTCAGTTTATTGTCACTGTAAAAGCAGTTGCTATTAGCAGGCTTACTTTTCCATATACCTTTGGACTTTTCTTAACAGCTTAATGATAAGCTATCTAGTCTGTTCATAACATGTAAATCTCCTAATAGATCAGATAGTTGGACGAAATCATCCATGACTACATAGTAGGAAAGAGGAGACCAGGGTCTGGTGTTCCTCTCGAGTTCTAGTTGGGCTGCCTTACGAGTTTAGTCAGCTTGAACTGTGCAGTTTAAGTGTGATGAAAAGAGTTCAGATACACTCTATCTTTTTTAAAAGGTGTAAATGAAATCAGCGAATGTAAAGTCTATTCCTCATGCTAGAGGTCCAAAGCCTCCTTGGTCTTTAGGATTGCCCCAGTGTGGGAAACACCCTCGGTTGGTCAGCCCCTCCCTCCTGGCCCTTGTGCTTTCCTAGGGTCTGTCTTCGAGACATGCAGGTCCCTGAGCGCGTCTCATGCCGAATTCCGTGTTGCCCTTGGAGGCAGCAGCTGCTTGTCCACGCACGGCAGTGTTGGCGCTTTTCACTCTGTGATTATTTTTGTTGGCATCAGTGAGTGTGTCTGAAATTTAGTGCTTCCAGGTAGTTATTGCTCTCCAGATCAAGGACCAACTTACAGCTTTAATTTCTGTGCAGAAATAAACCTGAAAAATACGCTTTAGAAGCTGTGCATAATTCTAATTAATAAGTCAGAAAACTGTATATTGAAATTGTAATTATGAGGTTTAAAAACTAGAAAGTATCTAAGGTAGTGTAATTGCCACTATTTTAAAATAGTTCGATTAAATACTGCTGCAATATTTGTGTTGTGCTTGAAAATATGTACAGTTTTTTTTCCAACGGTAATACCTTTTGTTGTCTTTAAATATCTCTAAAAAGCGCCTTGATTTTAACATCACCTTTTTTTCCAACATTATTGTTTATAAACATTAATAAGAGTTGTTGCTTTTAGAAACTCTAAAGGAAATAATAGCTGGAAAACCCTCTGTAGCTTAAAGTCAGTCGTTAACACTCACAATAGGGTAAGTAATTAGAACTGCCTACTCTTAACTTGTAAATAAGTATCATTTGTTCCAAAGAGGAAATATCAAAACTCGGCTCATGTCTACTGTGATGTATCGTCAGATGCTACTGGGCATTTCACATTAAGAACTTATTTCAACAACCATGACAAAGACCAAATCTGAACTGCTAATGTGGCTGTTTTGCAGTAAATGGGCTAGTGTTGGTGTGTTAGACCTTGAGGTGTCAATATTTCAGAAACCTGCAGTGATTTTATTCCTAAATTCATGTACTGTCTCATCTGTAAGTGAAAATAAAATGACATATTCTTTTCTTACTAATGTTGGTGTCATTCCTGCACCTTGTCTTCAAAAGGATATTCTTTTTTATTTCAGAATTTTAAGAATCATGCAAAGCAGTGCACGGCCATTTTTATCTTTAAAACATTATGTTCTTTGCCACATAGGCCTCTCCGTCTTGGCAGTTTGGTTCGTCAAAGCCCGTAAGTCACAGTCTTCTTCCACCTCATCTCCGAAGTGTCCTCTCATCTCACGTGTGCCATAGTCTCTGCACTAGAAACAAGTCACTGGGTCGGCGCACTCGGGAGGGGACCACGCGGGCTGCGGGCACAGGGCAGGGCCTCTCTGCAAGTCTGGTCACGTAGCCTGGAAGGAGGGGAGCAATCCAAGGTCGTGATTGAGAGCTGGTGAGAATCGGGTGTTTCCTGTGCTGTGCCTTTGGGTCTTCTGACCATTTTCTGTAAGATTGCTTGTCCTTGACGATTTGTTGGAATCCTTGTTTGTAGAGGAATTCTCTGTTGGTTATGTGTACTATATGTATCTTCTAGTCTGTGACTTCTCATTTCATTTTCTTGTCACTGTTGGTGACAGAAGTGTGCAATTTCAGTGGTGTTGAATCTACCAAACATTTCCTCTCGCTGCTTGTGCCTGGGTAAGGCCACATGGCTCAACTCCAAGGTGGGGGCGGAGGGGTCCTTCGGACATAATTTTGATCTTTTCACCTTTTAGGTCTTTTTTTTCCTCCCTATAAAGTAAGGAAAGGGCCTGTGTCCGTCCAGGGAGATCAGATTATGCTGAGGTAACAAACGAGCCACAGATCTCAAGGGCATAAAAAAACACAAAGGCTTATTTCTCACTGCTTCTGTGTATCCTTGAAGGGTCTGTGGAGCTCTGGCGACGTGCCGTCTGCATTCTGGGGCCCAGTGATGGAACAGCTTCACACGGGAACATGACCAGTTGTCCTGGCAGGAAGGAAAGGGAGACATTTCCGCAGAAGGGAGCCCCTTCTGCTCCCATTTCATTGGTCAGCGCAGGTCGCGTGGCCAAACCTGAAGTGCTGGATGGAGGAGCACAGCCCGGGAGGGACTGTGTGCTGTGATCCGACATGGGGTCCAGTTTTCTTGTCCCGCGTAGTTCCTGGGAGTCAGCAGAGAGCCTGCCGACTCCCCCGCCCTGTGGCACAGCACTGCCTCTGTCGGACCGCAGGCTTCTCCACTGCCAGGGGCGTCGGGCTTCTCCACTGCCGAGAACGCGTCCTCACTCTGATGCCTCTTGCAGGGTGGCCTGGCTCTGCCGTGAGCTCAGGGCCCCGGCTCCTCAGTCTGTGGGCCAGAGGATTCTCTGGAGGGTGTTTTGCAGTATCCCGAATCTTGGGTACTCATAGCTGTTTTTGTTTTTTTGACAGTAGGGATCTGAGGTAAGAGCCATTTGCAGACATCAGATTAAAGTCACAGTTGTCTCAAATCTTGGGCTTGTCAGAGGTTTGAAAACTGACTCTTAGAGAGGGGTGTGTGTAACACAGC
Organism: Oryx dammah; assembly: GCF_014754425.2. NCBI lineage: Eukaryota > Metazoa > Chordata > Mammalia > Artiodactyla > Bovidae > Oryx > Oryx dammah. The sequence continues at coordinate 7,042,961 of NW_024070193.1, forward strand.
AGCACCAGAATTGTTGGTTTGTGGGATTTTTTTATTTACGGAGCATCCTGTGAAATTGCTTTTGTATAAGGCGTGCGTGAGAGCAATGGCCTTGGAGTTGAAAAACGTGGGGTCAGGTTTGTATTTGGGCCTCACTCGAGTGTTGAACTTGGTCTCTTCACACTTTTTGATTCTCATCCACACGGCAGTTCACTAAGATCACCACGCAGACGCACACACACACCTGCTGAGAAGCCCAGGTAATCTACAGGCGGAAGGTCTTCCTGGAGGTCCAGCTCCCGTCCTCTGGGTTGGACGTCATACAGAGGCGCCGTGAATGGGGTTTCACTGCGGGGAGCGGAACAGGTAATGAGTTGTTGTGACATGTGTAATTATCACCACAACTGCCCTGGCCCTGGCTGGACTGGTTAGACGGCCTGCTTGTTCTTAGCACTTCCTTTAACCGATTATTCTGAACATGACTTTGGCTTTCCTTTTTGTTTTAGCCCAAGGCCCAGGCGTTCCTCTTTCTTCACTCACCATTTTCAATGATGCATGCCTTTTGTGTATTTATTTTTCTAGCTGTACAGAGCTACAGTATCATCCATTAAAATATCGTCTTACATGTCATGTCCTAAATTGATCTCCTGTTACAGTCGGGTTTAAGTGTAGATTCTGAGGTGAGAAGTAAAAAGTACAGGTTGTCAGTCGTGTCTAGGAGACCTGGAGATGTCCTTCTGTCTGAGCTTTTGGGAGCACACCTCCTCCTGGGTTCTTTACTCCATGCTCTCACCCGCTGAGCACACCTTCTCTGTGTTCTGGTTTCCTGTTGCTAGAAGGGAGTCTCACAGTGCTGTGAGTCAGGAGTCACAGCTGGCTGTGAGCTCAGCTGGGTGGTTCCTGTGACCCAGGGGGCGCTGACAGGGGTCTCTCAGCTGACAGAGGGGCTGGTCTCCCTGGTCCAGGTTGGTCTGGCGCTACACAAAGGAGGCCAGAAGGTGAGTGCCACTGGTTCTGTTAGCTCAGCACCTCCCGCATGGCTCTGCAGCCTCGGGGCGGCCTGAGTGAGGGGTCCAGTAATCCAGGTGGAAGCTTGTGTGGCCGAGCCTCTGACGTCAGAGGGCGTCCCTTCCACCAGGTTCCCTGGTCGGAGTACTCAGAAGCCCATTCAGATGCTTGGGGAGGCACACAGACCCCCTCTTCTGTGAGAAGGATGGAAAGGAAGCCATGGCTGTGTCTGTAACACTGGGGTTTTTGTAGCCTTCCGCCCTAAGCCCTCTTCTCCACGTACACACTTGCCCCCGGTGATGCCGTTGAGAAACCCTGGTTGAATAGCATCTTTATACTGTGATTCCCAAAAATATGCCTCTAGATTGGATCTTTCCCAAAGCTTAGATTCTAATGTTCAGCTGCCTACCACATATTCCCCCCGATGCACAGTCGCCTCAAACTCAATGTAGTCTAGCAGAGGTTTGTTTGTTTTTCCCCAGGGCTCTTGGTTTATACTCTGTAGACTGGTTGGTTCCATGCCCAGCTTTCTCCATCTCAGAAAATGCCACCAACATCCACCCATTGTGACATTATATCCTTCTCTTCAACTGTGCACCCTGTCCATAAGCAAGTCTTGGCAACTCTCCCCTCCAAAATACACCTCAGACCCACCAGTTCCTCATGTCAGTGTCCACCCCAACCCCGTCTCTCACGTGGACTCCTAACCCCATTTATAGCCCCTCTGGTCCCTTCTCCACAGCTACCAGTGATCTTCCAGTGTGAACTGGATGACACAGGGCCCCACGTTAAGGCCCTCAGGTGAGATTTTGCTGCTCTCTGAAGAAAATGTGACCTCATCGTCATGGCTACCAGGCCTCATCTGACCTGGTCCCTCTGCTCCCTAAGCCCACCCACCATCACTCTCCTCCTCAGCCAGCTGCAGGCCTCCTTTCTGCTCCTCCTCCGTGCGGGCCTTTGCACTGCTATTGCCTCTGCCTGGATGGACCTTCCAGCAATTCCAGTAACTACAGTTCATTCTCCAAAATTCAGGCCCCGCTTCTTCTCCTCAGCCACTTGATATTATGCATTGTCCCTCTCACACCATCACCAGGCTCGTTTATTTCCTTTTTAGAAAAGACTGCAGTCTGTAATCATATCATTTATTATCTGTTATTGTTCTCTCTCCTAGAATCTGACAGCAATCAAGTCCAGGGACCAGAACTGTCCCTAGAACCTCCTCAGGGCTGGTTTTCACAGGCTCCGTGAAAGGTGGACCCTGCGCAGGTGGGCAGTGGCCAGAGTTCTGGTTGAGAATTTCATATTTGTAGATGCACTTTTTGCCTTGCAAAAGGATTTTTTAAACCAGTCACTCTTTTTCTTTCTTTCCCTGAATGTTTGGTAGAAAATGTTGAGTGAGTTCTTTTCCCCAGCTTTTCTGTCTATAAAATGCCATAGCCATAAATTAATTTTTTATGTACAATAACTTATAAAAAAATCTAACACAGTAGGTAACACACCTTTTCCCCCTCAGGACAGTTCCGAGGTCACACCCAGGCCTATTGAGTGGGTTCTTGTGGCCTCAGCCAACGAGGTATCCTGAGGTGGGCAGATTGCCCAGGACCTCTCTCTCAGAAGGATTGGAAAGATTCTGCAGCAGTTCAGAAGAGCTCACATCCTGTTAAATCCAGCAAATTAGAATTTTTTCCCTGATTTTTCTTTGGGACGCTGCCCTTCCTGTTACCATCTGACCCTGTTCTCAGGTGAGGACCTTCACACACTACTGCACTGGTGTGGCTTCAGTGCATGTGAGGAAGCAAACATAAGAGATTAGACAGATTCTCTGTTCCTTTATTTTCCTTTTTTTCCCAAAATTAGGTAGTATGTTTACATAATGAGGGGGAAAACTTGTGTTTAGAGATTTCAAAACTACATCCCATAAATGACCAAAAAGATCGAGAGAGATACTTGTTTAGGGTTTTATTATGACGGTGGCTAAAAACACAAATATTTCCCTACCTCATTTTTTTAGCACTAGGAGTTGGTGTGTTCTTAGTTTAAGTAGAAAGCTCTCCGGACCCCCTGCCTGGTGCTGATGTCGTGGTGCCGCTAAGGGTGAGGGGATGGAATGTGCCGCCTTTCTCCAGCTTCTTGGAGGAGGGTGGACGGATGCCAAGATGACTACTTGGGTGCAGTCCCTAGAAAACAGCCAGGAAAGGCTTTTTTGAAACAGGACTAATGGTTTAAGAGGATGACTGTGAAATGTTCTGCCCTTCATGCAGTTCTTAGAAACCAGGATAAAACTGAACTGAAACTGGAGACATTTTCATCTGGAGCACATTAGTCTATAATAATGGTTCTTCTGTATTTGACTTTTGTGAGCAGAAATTATTTCGGAGAAGTGACTTTTCGTGCTCAAACGTGCTCTCAGACTAATACAGGTCACTTTTGATGTCCACGTGCCTGAGCGTCTGGCCCATTCCGCATCTCTCTTCACTGGGGCACCAGTCCTCAGGGTGGCAAGGTCCACGGCGTGGGCTGCACACCAGGAGTTTCACATGCGCCCGGTGGGCTGGCAGGGACCCCCGAGGTCCAAGCGCGGTGAACGCGCTGCTGCTTGAGGACAGAATTTGTCCACGCTCCTAAGGACCCTGGCATTTGGGGCTGAGACGCCCAGCTGACGAACAACGCCAGGAGGGGTGGCCTCTGTTGTAGGGATCGTGACTGAGGGCTGAGGTGGGGGCCGAGCTGTCAGGTGGTGGGAACAGGCTCTGTGTTGTGTATCTACTGTCGAGCGTGTCCACTCTTCAAGCCTTGACAGCTGAGGGGTCTGGACACTGAAGAACCCTCTGATGAGAACTCATAGGACTGACGGGATGTGGTACGTAAATGCATACATTTTAAAGCCAAGTGTTTTTTTCCTGTTACAGTTTATCACAGGATGTAGAACACAGTTCCCGTGCCCTTCGGTAGGACCGTGTGGTTTGTCCATCCTGTATATAGTGTTCCCAGACTCCCAGGCCATCCTTCGCCCACCATGTCCCCCTCGGCAACCACAAGTCAGTTCTCTGTGGGTCTGTTTCTGTTTCATAGATGAGTTCATCTGCATCGTGGTTTAGCTTCCACTTACAAGTGATAGCACGATAGTTGCCTTTCTCTTTCTGACTTGCACAGTATGATAATCTCTAGGTCCATCCCTGCTGCCATAAACGGCATTGTTTGGTTCTTTTTTATGGCTCCGTGATCTTCCATTGCATATACGTACCACATCTTTTTTAGGTTGTTACTGGGTCTTAGCTGTTGTGAATAGTGCTGCCAAGAACATACGGGTGCGTGTGCCCTTGTGAATTCTAGTTTTGTCTGGACATAGGCCCGGGAGTGGGGTTGCTAGGTGATACTGCAACTCTGGTTTTGTGGGGAACCTCCATACTGGTTCCCACGGTGGCTGCAGCAGTGTGTGTTCCCACCAAGAGTATAGGAGGGTCCCTTTCTGCTACACCCTCTCCAGCATTTGTTAGTTGTAGACTTGTCAATGATGGTCATTCTCACCAGTGTGATGTTTTAATTTGTAGTTTTGATTTGCATTTCTGATGTTGAGCGTCTTTTCATGTGCATATTGGCTATCTGTACGTTGTCTTTGGAGAGAGGTTTGTCTAGGTCTTCTGCCCATTTTTGGGTTAGGTTGCTTTATTATTGCTGAGTTGTGTGAGCTATCTGTGAATTTTGGAAATTAAGCCCTTGTTAGTAACATCATTTGGAAACATTTTCTCCCAGTCCAGAGGTTGTCTTTTTGGTTTGTTTATGGTTTCCTTTTGCTGTGCAACAGCTTATGCGTTTGATTAGGCCCTATTTTATTTTTGCTTTTCTCTCTATTGCCTTGGGAAACTAACCTAAGAAAATATTGGTATGGTTTATGTCAAGAGAATGTTTTGCCTATGTTGTCTTTTATGAGTCTTATGGTATATCATGTCTTAATTAAGTCTTTAGGTTATTTGAGGTTTATTTTTGTATATGGGGTGAGGGTCTGTCCTAACTTCATTGATTTACATGTGACTCTCCAGCTTACCCCACACTACCAAATGGTCTTTCTATAACTGGGCATCAGGTGAAACTGGGAGTTTACAGCATGAAAATAAAGTTTTAAAAGAAAAGCCATCTCCAGCCGATGTCCCAGGTGAGTGTTTAAGTGTCTTTAAAGCTGTTTGTACAGTGTACCCAAAGAACCTTCCTGTGCTTCACTGAGATCATGGGATTCAGGAATGTTAGAACAGAAAGGGACCCTCTCAAGTCAGGATGACCTTGACCTACTTACTGTTACAGGTGAAAAGCAGATGTTTGCATGGTGGACTAATGCCGTGTCATAAATATGGTGTCTTCACTTAAGAGAGGCTCTGTTTGAGACCAGTCTTCCTATACATTTTAGAAGACTTAGTCAGTGTTAATTTGCCTGTACATAAGTTGTGATCATGGTCTTTCCTATAAAGAGCTGGTCGTTACGTCCAAATATTACCTTAGACCTGTGGGGAAAGTTGGCTTCACTTTCATCCTTGCAGTGGCTCTGGCAGCTGATGAGGGCTCTGCGACACTGGGATTTGGGGTTGCTCGTGGAGCGGCCGCAGGTGAGGGAATCATGAGCGCCTGTGTGAGCCCTGAGCAAAGCCCCTCTTTCTTGATGGGCAGCCCATCCTCTCGGGGAGGAACACAGTTGATTGCAGGTTCACCGTGACTGAGAATAGAACTCACTTTGCACTGATGACATTGAAATCTGTCATCTTAGGCACTGACGACTCCTCCTCCCAACTTCTCTACAAATGAATGCCCTCTAACATTCTGAGATTTCTTCAGAAAAAAAAATGCTAAAATTTTATTTCATAAAAATTTCAGTTCACAGTGCGCCCTGCTTGTTGGACTTTGCTGCCGTCAAGCAGCCACCTTCCAGACTCGCCATGGGAATCCTGCCTCTGGTGGCGGGGTATGCCTGGGGATGCGGAGGGGACACAGGGCCGCCTGGTGGGCAGGATGGGGCACCTCCTTGGGGAGTCACCTCCTCACCTTCCTGATCAGCGAGAAGCCAGCGGGCCAAGAGCATCTGGAGTCGGGATTTCCGGCAGCAGCCGACGCGCCCACCTTTGGGTAAGGGGCTGGACCAGCGCGGCCGGCGTCGGTCCCGGGGCGCCCGGCTCTCAGGCCACGGGGGCTGGGTCTCCCCGCCTGAGGCGGCGTGTGACGAGCGTGCCCAGGGCCCCGAGCGGGATGCACACGATGGAGGAGGCCACGAGCAGCCCGATGACGGCCAGGGCGTGGGGCGGGTAGTCCTTGGTCACCAGCTGACCCTGAGGAGAGAGCCCGAGTGTCAGGAGACGCCCCCCGGTGGGAGGAGGCCGTGTCCTTGCCCCCGGGGCAGACCCAGCCCTTGTGCCCCTCGGTGAACACAAGCAGCGTGCTTGCTGTTTGGGGCTCCCTGTGAAGAGCGACCATGGAAATGATAAAGGCTTGTGTTCAAGGCAGCAACAGCGGCACCGAAGGGCAGGGGCTCCCCTTGCCCAGTGCTGTCCCGGAGGATTGTCCCTCCCCACCCACCCCCCCCGCCCCCGGACACAGGTGGCCCCTGGAAATGTGGCCAGAGACGACAGAGGGCTGGATTTTCAATTTTATTCAATATTAATGAGTTCAACCCACCCCCATGTGGATTGTTAGCTACTAAGTCCAGTGACGCAGCTCTCGGCTCAAGAGAAGGGTTGATGGACTTAGGCGGTAGGATTTGTGATGTTTCCCTAAATACGAAATTGATAACAAACCAGTTGAGGCCCCAAAGCCAACAAATGCTGCCTTCCCACCAAGGAACCAGGGGACGCTCGAGTCGAGGGAACCTGCTGTCAACCAAAGTACATATGGTATGTAAGCCAAAACACCACGCCGAGTGTGGCTGTGGGAAGCAGCCCACAGGCTTCTTGCTCTTTATGCTCTGTGCGTCTCAGATGCAAAAAAAAAGCTTTGACAAAGCTCAGCACTCACTCACAGTAAAAAACGCTCGAGAGAACAGTCAAAGAGGGAACCTTCCCCGACATCATAAAGGCAATAAACGACAAACCCACAGCAAACATCGTTCTCGGTGAAACCCTGAAAGCATTTCCACCAAGATCAGGAGCAGGCCAAGGATGCCCACTCCCACCATGCTTATGCCACAGTTTGCTCCCATTACCTGTTTTGGGGGCTTCATGTGAAGTGCTGTTTTGTAGACCTGCTTTGTATTTGTAGATGGAGATACTAGTGTTCGCTTCTCCATGTAAACAGAATAAATTGCCCTCTCAAATTACTATTTCTATGACTTTATAACAGCCTCTTTCTCTCATAATCAGGGGAAAGGGTATGTTGTATATGTTCAGTCTATTCTTCTGAAATCGTTGCGTACATCCCCTTAATGACTTTGTTCCCCACTTTTTATTTCCTCTGTTAGGAGTTAGAAATTAAGAAAATGTCCAAGACTGGTAATAAGCTTGCAGAGTTCTAGCCAAATAGCTTGTACATCTAAGGGAACAGAAAGCGAGCACCTTGGCTCTAAGTTCACAAATCACTTCCACATCCACACAGACGGGATGGACTGCTACAACAGTAATGGGAACCTTCATATCCATAACTCTGACTTTTTCTGAGACACTTACTTTCAACTTTTTGTATTGGAGTAAAGCTGGTTAACAGTGTTGCGATAGTTTCAGGTGGAGAGCAAAGGGGCTCAGCCATACATACATAGGTATCCATTCTCTCCAGACTCCCCTCCCATCCAGGCCGCCACATAACAGGGAACAGAGTTCCCTGCGCTGTGCAGTAGTAGGTTTATTCAGTATAGTTTCGGAAGTCCTAGCCACAGTGATCAGAGAGGAAAAAGAAATACAAACTGGAAAAGAAGGTAAACGACCACTGTTCTCTGTGTATAGTATGTCATCTGCAAATCCTAAAGAGCCACCAGAAAACTACTGGTGCTAATCAGTGAATTTGTTAAAGTTGCAGGATACAAAATTAACGCACAGAAATCTCTTGCATCCCTAAACACTAACAAAAGATTGGAAAGAGAAATGAAGAATTCCATTTACCATCACAACAAAAAGAATAAAACACCTAGGACTAAACCTGCCTAAGGAGGCAAAAGACTTGTACTCAGAAAACTATAAAAAACTGGTGAAAGAAATCAGAGATGACACAGATAAAGAGATCTACCATGTTCTTGGACTGAAAGACTATACTGTGAAAATGACTATACTACCCCAAGCAGTCCACAGAGTCACTGCAATCCCTATCAGACTACCAAGGGCATTTTCACAGAATTAGAACAAAACATTCCACACTTGGAAACACAAGACTCCAATTTCACAAGTTACGAGAGAAATGAGAACTACAATGAGGTATCAGGAGAGGAGGATGGAATGAATTGGGAGATTGGAGTTGACATATATAATACAGTGTATAAATAGATAACTACTGAGAACCTGCTCGGTCGCAAAGGGAGCTCTGCGCAGAGCTCTCTAGCTCCCTAAATGGGAAGAAAGTGCAAAAAAAAAAAAAAAAAAGGATCTGTGTGTGACTGATTCCCTTTGTCATGCGGCAGAAACGAATGCAACATCGTCAAGCAGCCATACTCCAGTACAAACTGAGGAAAACAAGTACCTGGATGATGATTCCCCGTTGTGACAAAGAACCGCCCCTGTTCTGGAGAGGCATTTGGTTTCAGAAAGCAAGACCCCCGAGGTGGCAGGTACCTGGGCGGCGTCCCAGGCCTGGTACTGCAGGGTCCCTGTGATGATGTAGTCGCTCAGGTAGAAGATGAAGAGGCTGATGATTAGCAGCGGGCTCACGCCGCCCCACATGGCCTTCCAGTACCAGTTCAGGGCGTGTCCAGTTGTGGCCTTGAGGTCGCTTTCAAATCTGTTCGGAGAGCGGGGAGAGAGAGTCTGGAGTGCTGTTGGAGGCAGGCGGTCCAGGCCACGGAGCCCTCTGTGCATAGCAAGCTTTTGTGCTGGGTACTGGTGCTTGAACACGACCAAGGGGCCCTCTCTCGTAGGGACCGGGGTCCTGGGGGAGGGGAGAAGGGCACAGGCTCCCACCAAGGGGGCAAAGCGACCACCCACGGTTGAGTGGACATCAGAGGACACGCCCCTGGTGCCAGCCTCCAGGTGGAGACAACTGCTGTAGACAGGAGGGCAGCACCTGGCGCCAGCAGGCGCAGAGGACCTGTTCAGATGCCCGTGAAGCCAGCCTCAGCCCCGGGGGGCCCTGAGGGCAGCCCTGCCCCGTCCCCCCCGCCCGTCAGCAGCCGTAGTGCCTGCAGCCCACCACTGTGATGTTCATCGTGTCTGCGGCCCCTCTCTGTTTCTCCTAACTTGACCCTTGCCTGAATTCAGAAATAGCCTGACAGTGTCTGTCTTAGAGTAGACTGGAGAGGCTTCTCCAGGATTCTGGAAACTACACGTGGAGAAAGTGCTGGGAGTCGTGGCCTTCGTGGGTGCATTTCCCGTGCAGCTGTACCTGCTCAGCCCGTACAGGTAGCACACGGCGACCGTCTCCACCAGGACGATGAGCAGCAGGGACAGCGTGGCAGCATAGTCGTTGAAGATGTCGAACCAGTAGCTGCCGGCCTCCATGGTGAACAGCATGCCGATGGCACAGTTGGCGAGGCACACAAGACCTGGGACCACGACACCCCCTGCTCACCCGCCTGCAGCCGCGCCTGTGCACCCAGCTTCCCCGGGGGGCCAAGGCAGTGGGAGGCTGGTCAGCAGGACTTCCTGACGCTCGTTCATGGAGGGTCTGGCAGAGGACGCCCAACCCAGTGTAGAAGGTAAAACTGGGGGCACTGCTGTCTAAGTGGTCTCACCCGGGCTGTGGGCCTGCTTATGTTGTTTATCCCAGCAACTCAACCTCCGAGCTCGGGGGAGGTGAACTGGGGGGAAGAGAGCTGAGCTGCAGGACTCCCAGTGGAGGACTGACATCTGACCGGAAGAGAGGGGAAGAGGAGAAATAAACATTGACCGAGATCCACAGCGCCTTAGGCATTTGTCCCCTGTCGGCTCCTGAAGGCTATGAGTCAGGTAGCAGGAGTTGAGCCTCTTTTATAGGGTGGGGGGAGCCAAAGCTTAGAGATGTTGGGTAACTTTCCCAATAGCGCGAAAAGAAGCAGTGATGGAATTCAGACATCCTCCCCCCCAAAAAACAAGTATCAGACCCTAACGCTGCCCCCTCACTGTCCACTGCCACCCGCCGTGAGCCCCCCCGCTGTCCCGAGGGGAGAACAGGCTGTGAGCCGACGGGGAGCTGCAGCCACACAGTGCTGGCTCCTGAGAGGAGAGAGGCTAGTGGGCGCTGACGGGAGCAGAGTTTGGTTGGGGCTGGAGGGCCATTGTGGATGTGCTGGAATGGTGTCATCAGAGGCAGGGCTTGGGGGTCCCAGGGTCCTCCAGACACAGTGGGTTGGAGAGGAGCGGATGGATGGTGGAGTGAAGTGGAGAGGCATGCTTGTCCGCCAAGAGCAGAACGGGCAGACACATTGTGTGTGGGCTGTCGATGGCTTTTTTCATAGAAGAGAGAGATGATTATTACTTGCCACAGAGTGTACGGATGTGAGAGGTGGACTGTAAAGCTAGCTGAGTGCCAAAAATTGATGCTTTTGAACTGTGGTATTGGAGACTTTTGAGAGTCCCTTGGACTGCAAGGAGATTGAAGCAGTCCATCCTAAAGGAAATCAGTCCTGAATATTCATCGGAAGGACTGAAGCTGAAACTCCAATACTTTGGCCACCTGATGCGAAGAACTGACTCTTGGAAAAGACCCTGATGCTGGGAAAGATTGAAGGTGGAAGAAGGGGATAACAGGAGTCGATGGTTGGATGGCATCACCGACTCAATGGAGATGAGTTTGAGTAAACTCCGGGAGTTGGTGATGGACAGGGAGGCCTGGTGTGCTGCAGTCCATGGGGTCGCAGAGTCAACTGAACTGAACTGATCCAGAGTGGATTTCACAGACTGAGTGTGAATGACGACAACAGACAGAAAGGGTAAGTACAGTGTGACATAACTGACGTGCAGTGTGAGAGCCGGAGCAACCTCAGATGGCAGCATTCAGAGCAGAGGCGGCTGCTGGGGGGGTGGGGGGGGCGTGCTGCCTGGACAGCAGTGGGAAGGGGCTTTCAGGAGAGAAAGGCTCTGTACCTTGACTCGGTGGTGGGTCACTGAGTGTGCTTAAGAAATGTACAAATTGTCATTGTTATTCTTAGGTCAGCACAGACAAAAGCAGGTTCTCTGAATGCTTGGAGAGCTTGGAGGGCCATGGTGGAGACTCTGGCCTTTGCTGAAGGTTGGGGTGACCACCTGACTTGCCCATGATGTGGAGGGCCAAACGTGGGGTGACTTACGTTCCCAGAGCGCCTGACAGAGCTGTGGCAGGACTCCCGAGAGGATGCGGCAGTGACTCGGAGCAGGTGCGTCCTGAGGACCGCGCCTCTGCTCGGCCCCCCGAGCCCCACTGCCCCGGTGCCTGGCCCACTCACCGGAGATGGCCTCCTTGGGCAGGTAGCTGGAGATGACCTTGCTGTCCGTGAGAGGGGTGAGGATGGCGGCCGTGTTGCCCAGCATGCTCCCAATGCCCAGCAGCAGCAGCATGAAGAAGTACAGCACGGACCACAGCTGCGACACCTCCATGTTCTTAATGGCCTCCGTGTAGACGATGAAAGCCAGGCCAGTGCCTTGGACAGCCTGTGCGAGGCAGGAACACACAGGTACACACCCAGCGAAGTAGGACTCCCTCAATACTCCTGCTGCTAAGGTACTTGGGGCACCTGGAAATCGGCGAGGAGAAGCCACATTCTGAGGTTGGATCTTCCATCTACACAGCAGCACCCGAGCTTGACCCAGGCTAGAGAGAACTGTCACCTGTCAAGACCTCATACCTGACTCTTAACTGCTTCAAACACTGTGCTTTTTCTGCCAGAACTTACATCATTTTCTACTAGTAAAGTATTCACAGCTTGGAATAATTGTTGCTTCCTAATCAGGACTGAGGAGGTGACCTGGGAGTTGAGATGGTGAAGGCACAGCTAAGAAGACACAAAAGCATACAGAAATAGGTGAAGAAGAATCACCACAGGCATATGTAAAGATGGACCCAGTTCCTGTTGAACTCAAACACGACACGGTAAACTACGATACTGCAAGAGATTAAAAACGCATCCTGCTGGAAATCAGGCTTAACTGATCAAGCCTGGGGTATATCCTGGCGCCTGAGGTGCCTGGGATTCCTCGATGGAAAGTCATGAGTCTCCCCCTCCACCCCCATGAGGAAGGCAGGAAGTGACAGCCTTCCAAGGAGGCCACGGCGGACCTGTAGTTCCTAGTATCCCTAGATGGGAACCCAACCACTATTTCCAAACGAGCCTTCCTGCAGGTACAGCAGAGCTCCCACAGCTAGAGGATGGTGTGTCCCAGGGCAGAGTGAGAGAGAAAGTCAGCCTGTCTTCATGGCTCCTGGAGCAGAGGTAGCTTTGCCCTCCTTCTTAGAATTCGCGAACCACATAACACTGGTGCAGGGCTTGGAACTGGTCTAGAGCTTCATGGGGAGAGGAAAATGGGGCCGACCTTGGATGTCTATTCGGGCACTCACGACCTAATTGACATCCCAGAAACAAGGCTTTCTCCCAGACTGGTTGCCCTGGTGAGTGGGGCGGGGGTGAGGTGCTGCCTCCTTGTGGCCGTCTCCACGAACAGCAGCCTGAAACGCTATCCTTGTGGGTACCTAATGTGCACAAGGCTTGAGGGGCTGTGAGTGACCAGGCTCCCAAGAAATTACTGCAGGACGTGAGGGACAAAAACATCAACTAGGGCCAACTGGCGACAAGCCTGCGCCAAAGCATGAGGAAGAGTGAGTGTGTGCTTTCCTTTTTAAAATCCCTGGAAAGATGCCCAGTATCTCCAGTGCTTAGAGAAAGGAAGGTGAGATCTACAACGAAGTATCTCCTGGCACCTGTCATCAAAGAGACGACACAGAGTATCTGATGGGGAGGGTGTGGAGAAAAGTGACTCTGAGGAAGGTGTCTGTGGAAAGCTGAGTGGTTCACAGTATGCAGAGAAGTGACGAGGCCCTTAGGGAGGGAGGGTGCAGCTCCCTAAAGCTCCGGCAGCCCCACTCCTGCTTGCATGTGGGGAGACGAAACCATCGTTCGAAAACACGCACGCACGCGCTCCACTGGCCTTTGCCCATCTACCTGCAGCAGGTAAGGCATGGAAACTACCGGAATCTCCAGCGACAGAAGAAAGGATAAAGAAGATGGGCCTCATAAACAACGGGCTGCTGCTCAGAAAACCGAACAGCACAGGCCTGACGAGAGTCTGGATGGACCCGGACAGGATCTCGTAGCTAGATCAGACAGAGAAAGACCAAGCACATACGATGCCACCTACAGGTGGACACACTAACAGAATGGAACTAACACACCGAGGAGATGGAAACAGCCAGTTTCAGGAAAGAAACTGAGTGTTTCTAACACAGCTAATGTGGAGGGTGGAGAGGGAAAGCAGGAGGTGGGATTCACTGGTACTCGGTGAGGGAGGTATGTGTGTGTGTATATATATATGTGTGTGATGTATGTATGTGTATCTTAAATAGACAGTAAATGAGGGCCTACTGTAGTGCAGGGTAACTGTACTCACTCACAAATGACTGTCTCCCGAAATCCAAAGATAATATGGTCCTTGTATATGTGATACTGAGTCCAGTTACTAATGATCTCAACATGGCACTGTTAATTAATCATACTCTAGGAGATGATAAAATGTGAATTACTTTAGAAATACTTCCTCTTTTCCATTCAGGAATACACAGTCCTAAATGGGGTCATATCCTGGAACCTGAACTGGCCATGACTCAAGAAAAAGTCACGATCTCCCCTAAGTGGGGAGAAAGTGACAGCCTTCCATGGAGGCCACAGCAGACTTAAGTGCCTGGTAAGCCCTGGATGGGGCCCAATCAGATGAGCCTTCCTGTAGGTACAGCAAACCGCCTATGGCTAAAGCATGGTGTATCCCAGGGCAGAGTGAAAAGTCCCCCAGCCTTCATGGCTCCTGGAGCGGAGGTGCTTTGCCTTGCTGCTTAGAGTTCCTGAACTGCATGCCACTGGTGCAGGCCTTGGAGTCGGTCTTGAACTCCCAAGGGGCAAGGAGAAATGAGACCCACCTTGGGTGTCTATTCTGGCACTCTTGACTTGATTGACATCCCAGGAACAAGGCTTTCTCCCAGACTCTCTTACCTGGGAGACCAGAGTGGGGATGAAAGAGTGCTGCCGCCTTGTGGCCGCCTGTATGAACGGCAGCCTGCAGCGCTATGCTTCTGGTTACTTTATATGCACAAGGCTCCAGGGGCTGTGCGTGACCACAGCTCCCAAGAAATCTACTGCAGGAGGTGAGCCCATAAAAAGTCAACTGGGACAAACTGGCAATAAGCCAGGGTCAAAGGATGAAGTAGAGTGAACTTGCGTTATTTTTTTTTTTTTTAAAGGTCCCTGAAAAGATGCCCAGTATCTCCTGGCACCTCTCATCAAAGAGACGACACAGAATATCTGATGGAGAGGATGTGGAGAAAAGTGACTCTGAGGAAGGTGTCTGTGGAAAGCTGAGTGGCTCACAGTATGCAGAGAAGTGACGAGGCCCTTAGGGAGGGAGGGTGCAGCTCCCTAAAGCTCCGGCAGCCCCACTCCTGCTTGCATGTGGGGAGACGAAACCATCGTTCGAAAACACGCACGCACGCGCTCCACTGGCCTTTGCCCATCTACCTGCAGCAGGCAAGGCATGGAAACTTCCGGAATCCCCAGCAACAGAAGAAAGGATAAAGAAGATGGGCCTCATATAAACAACAGACTGCTGCTCAGAAAACCGAACAGCACAGGCCTGACGAGAGTCTGGATGGACCCGGACAGGATACAGTAACTCAGTCAGACAGAAAAAGGCCAAGCACAGATGATACCACATATAGGTGGGCACTCGAAAGCGCTGAACTAACACACCGGGAGATGGAAACAGCCAGTTTCAGGAAAACTGTTCAAAGGGGCAAGATGGGGAGGGTGGAGAGGGAAATTACGAACACGGAGTTCGCAGCTGCACACTGATGCATGTGTTTGTATATATGTTTAACATAGATGATTTAGGAGACCCTGCAGTGGAACAGACAACTCTCTTCACTCTGCAAATAACTATGTCCCAAAGAATCCAAGCAACAGTCATTCCATGTACATTTGAATCTGAGTCCAGTTCCCATTCAACTCAGAACTTGAATTCACTTTAGAAATGCCCCCTCTTTTCCATTCAGGCCTAACTGGTCTGGGCTGGGGTCATATCTTGGAGCCCTGAGGTAGCTTGGATCCCAAGTTTGACAGTGGCTGTTTCTAGGATCAACAACTTTAAAACCTATGTTGAAAGTGAAGTCACTCAGTTATGTTTGACTCTTTGTGACCCTAGCAAGATTGAGGGGAGCTGTGGAACGGGCTGTAGGGAAGGATGAGATTTCAGAGAGATTATTACAAACTTTAGCATTTGAAAATGCAAATCCTGAATGCAAGCGTATACTGGGACCATTAAAGGGACAGGGTGCACCTATAGCTGAATACATCAGAGCCTGTTCGGGAGTAGGAGGAACTGAGCATCAGGCTAACGGCTTTGCTACAACCTTGGCCAAAGCTATGAGACCACGAAAGGGAGGTAACTGCTTCCATTGTGGAAAACCTGGTCATATGAAGAGAGTGTCGGAAATTAAAAGCTGATCAAGGTGCAATTCCTAAAGACAGATCTCTTGCTGGGAAGAATAAGACTCCTCCTGGACCTTGCCGTCGGTGCGGGAAGGGGCTTCATTGGACTATGAATGCAGATCTAAATCAGACAAAATGGGAAACTATCCTGCGGGCCTGAGTCCTTGGGGCCCAGGAACAATACCGGGGACTTCTCCTTGCCCTCCTGCCATCCCACCTGCCCCAACCCTGTTCCCTCCCAGCAACCATTACGAGTCGATGCCCCATTAAAAGGACATCAGATGATGATTTCGGACTTACAGTCTGCTACTTCAGGCAGTGCTGCTGCTGATTTGCCACTAGCTGATAATGTTCTTTTGTCACCAGGGGGAGGCATGTACAAATTAAAAACAAATGTATTTGGACCACTGCCTAAAGGCACTTTTGGCTTGATATTAGGCCATAGCAGCCGGCTTTGAGAAGTCTAACCATAATTCCTGGGGTAATAGACTACTATGTTGGGGAAATTTTGATTATGGTTTCTACTTCTACCACGCTTTCATTGTTAGCCGGGGAGCGTATTGCTCAAATACTTCTCCTACCTTATCACCCCTTTTTGGCTCTTCCTAATAAACGAACAGGAGGATTTGGAAGTACTGGGCGACATATATTTTGGGAAATGTTTATCAAAGATTCTCGCCCTGTTCTCTCCTTGATTATACAAGGAAACAACTTTGAGGGACTAGTAGACACAGGGGCGGATGTTTCAGTCATTTCTTCTCAACCATGGCCCCAAGATGGGAAAAAAGAAAAAAGCCCTCTAATACTGACGGGACTGGGCTCCATTGCAGATGTCTGGAAGAGTACCCATCCCTTGCAATGCCAATTCCATAATGGAAGATCAGTGTTTGCTACCTTTTATATTGTAAATATACCTATTAATATATATGGGGAAGAGATCTCTCTCCTTTGGGGGCTTCTGTAACCATTCCATCGGAAAACTAGTAGCCACTGCTCAAATTCCTCGAGCACTCCCATTAAAATGGTTAATACTCCAAAATGGGTTGAGCAGTGGCCATTACCACAAATGAAGCTCGAGGTGTTAGAACAATTAGTACAAGAACAACTCCAACTTGGTCATATAGAGCCCTCTACCTCCCCCTGGAATTCTGTTTTTATTATAAAAAAGAAATCTGGAAAATGGAGAATGTTAACTGATTTACGAGAAGTTAATAAATGTATTGAACCTATGGGAGCATTACAATTGGGACTCCCCTCTTCAGCTGTTATTCCTCAGAATTGGTCCTTAATGGTGCTAGATCTTAAAGACTGTTGGTTTTTTTTTTTTACCATTCCTCTACAATTGCAAGATAGAGATAAATTTGCTTTTACAGTTCCTGTTCTTAATCATGCTCAGCCTGTTAAGCCTTATCAGTGGACAGTCTTACCACAAGGAATGATAAATAGTCCTACCTTATGCCAAGAATTCGTAGCTCGCTCTTTACAATCCCTGCATCGAGAATACCCCAATTATATTCTATATCATTATATGGATGATCTATTAGCAGCTCCTAGTATTGCTGAATGTGATAAATTATTTTTAAAAGTACAGGAGGCTTTAAGACTATACAATCTGCAAATAGCCCTGGAAAAAATTCAAAAGGACTTCCCTATTTTGTATTTAGGGACAATATTGGAACAACATAGAATAAGGCCCCCAGAGTTACAAATTAGAAGAGACCATCTCAAAACCTTAAATGATTTTCAAAAGTGATTGGGAGATATTAATTGGCTACACCCGGTACTTGGGATTCCTACTTATCAATTACAACATTTGTTTTCTACTTTAGAGGGAGATACAGCTCTGGATAGCCCCCGGACCTTAACCCCATTGGCTTTACAGGAACTTCAATTTGTTGAGCAACGACTAAATGATGGCTTTTTGACTTACTTACATGCGTCTCAACTTATTTCGTTTATAATATTTCATACCACCTATTCTCCATCTGGTGTAATTGCTCAAGAAAAAGGATTAATATAATGGGTTTTCTTACCTAACAGTTTTTCCAAAAAATTGACTACATATATGGATAAATTAGCCTTCCTTATACAGAAAGGTCGCCATCGTATTTTACAATTGTCAGGATGTGAACCACACCAGATTGTTACTCAGTTAACAACTGCTCAAATATCTCGATGTTTACAATTTAATGAAAACTGGCAAATTTCTCTTGCCTCATATCCTGGTTCGTTTTCTAATCATTATCCATCATCTAAATTGATTGATTTTCCCCAGACTAACGCTATGATATCTCAATCCTCAATTTCAGATGTTCCAGTTAAGGGACCCACTATTTTTACAGATGGAAATAAAAATACTGCTGGATATTGGACCCCGGAAAGTTCCAAGGTTCTCCCCCACTCATTTTCTTCTGTACAGCCCGCTGAATTGTGGGCTATCTAGTTTTGCGAGATTTTCCCCAACTTCCTATTAACATCGTTTCAGATTCTCGATATGCTGTTCTCTCTTGCCTACAGCTTCCCCATGTCTCCCTTCCACTGACCCTTAAAACAGCTATTGATAAATTGTTTTACCAAGTACAACAATTGCTCTTGCAGAGTTTAGAGTTAATTTTCTTTACTCACATCCGTGCACATTCTGCCCTTCCTGGACCCTTATCATTCGGAAATGCTACAACTGATGCTTTACTTTATCCTATAGAAGCAGCAAAACAAGAACATCTCTTACAGCATACCAACTCCAAAGGGTTACAAAAATCTCATGCTATTACTCGAAAACAAGCTCAAAATATTGTTCGTTCTTATTCCATATGTGCACCCTTTGCTTTGCCATTTACCCCACCAGGTGTCAACATGAGAGGACAACAAGCAAATCAGATATGGCAAATGGATGTAATTTACATTTCTTCTTTCGGACAACAAAAATGTGCACATCATACTATAGATATGTGCACACATTTTCAGCGGGCCACTGCACTGCATTCTGAAAAGGCTGACGCTGTTACTACTCATTTGTTATCTTGTTTTGCAGTTATGGGATTACCAATTGAATTGAAACCTGATAGTGCACCTGCCTACCAATCCACGAAATTAGCTCACTTTTTATCTCAATACCATATAACTCATACTTTTGGTATTCCTTACAATAGTCAAGCGCAAGCTATCATTGAAAGAGCTAATCGTACCTTGCGTGATTATCTTGAAAAAATAAAAAAGGGGGAACGAGAGATTTATGAAACCTAAAGACATTCTGAATAAAACCTTACTTACCCTAAATTTTTTGAATGTTTGGAGCAAGGGAAATCTATCAGCAGCAGAGTTGTATTTTCAAGGGAAAGAAGAGGATAAGAAGATCTTGAATATGCCTATTTGGTATAAAGAGAAAGGTTGGATCCCAGCATCAATATATTTGGGACAAGGGTATGCTTTCATTTCTGTAAATAATTACAGGTTTTGGACCCCAGCAAGATTGATCAAAATCAACAATGGCTGATCCCTTTGTTCAAAAATTCAAAGAGCTTACTATGCAGGGAAGCTTTACTTTCTGTACAGGGCAAGTAACACCTCCTACGTGGGGTCAAATGAAGAGGTTGACCCAGGAAGCAGAGAAGACGTTAATGAAGGCGGGGCAACCTCTGAATCCTACCAATCTTTTGCTTGCCATGATGGTGGTGGTGACATGTCAGGTAATCAGTGTATTGGCAAGTAATCATACATATTGGGCATATATACCTAACCCCCGTTAGTAGGAGCAGTTTCCTGGGGGGAACCAGAAGAGCATGTGTGTACTAATGAGACTGCCTTCTTTCCCCCGCCAGCTTGCGGGGAAATAGAACAACTATCTCCTCATATAAACAACAATATAATATTAGTAATTTGACCATTGCAGTGGAAGGTATGCCTTTGTGTATAGGAGGACACCCCTTTTGTCTGTCCACCAAGGAACATTCTCATCTTTCCTATAATACATGGGGGGTAAAGTATAATAATCACCATTTTACTACTTTTACTGTGCTTGTTTCCACCAGGGGATTTAATACCTCGACAGAACCGATAGACATTCATAATGGAAAACACATGTCGCTATGTCCTGTTAACTCTTTTGTTCCTTCTCTAGAATCTTTGGAGTGGGAACATTGCTGAGGTCATCGACCCTTTAAAGTCATGAATTATTCCGGGGCGATCATTGTAGATTGGAGTCCAGATCATGGGCAATTCTTAGAAAAATGGTCAAATAAATCTCTTAGGTGGCATCGTGCAAATAGCACTTTGATGGGCAATGGTAATGAAACAGTTAAATGGCAGCAATTTGCACTTGTCCCTCCTCAGTTACAATTGCAAGGATATCAGCACATTCAAGGAGCTATTTGGAAACTATGGGCAGTTTCTGGTAATCTCACTATCTGGTCAGGAAACTATACTTTGGACAGTGGTGACTCTTGGGGTCCATTCCATGTTAATTTCCATGTTAATAAATCTTATTCCACAATGGCATGTGTAAAATATCCTTTCGCATTGTTATATGGGAATCGGACCTGGAGTGATACTGTGAGGTCTGTGTCCTGTGACTATTGTAATCTAGCTTAATGTGTAAATCAGTCTTGCTGGGAAGGATTTGAAAGACGAGCCTATAACTCCAATTTCTTGTTAGTAATTGTTAAGGCTCAGACAGAAGTATGGTTACCTATAAATCTGACTCGGCTGTGGTCAGATTCTTTTGCTGTTTCTCATCTAGTAACCGCTGTACAGACTTTGCTACACCAATCTCGACGTATGCTTGGTGTGGTCATTGCTTCAATTCTAGCAGTCGCATCAGTAACTGCAACAGCGGCGGTGGCAGGCCTTGCGTTACACCAAGGAATTCAAACAGCTGATTTTGTTCGGGACTGGCATAAAGACTCTCATTTGTTATGGCAACAACAGCAAGATTTGGATGCACAACTTGCTACCGACGTGCTCAATCTTCAACACACCATTTCCTGGCTTGGAGATCAATTAGCTGTTTTACCTACACGAAATGTGTTGAAATGTGACTGGAATTCTTCTCAGTTTTGTATAATACCTGTACCATTTAACATGAGTGAAGGATGGGATAAAGTAAAACGATCCTTGACTGGGCATCAAAATCTCACTATGGAGATTATGGACCTGGAACGACAAATTTTGTCTACTTCTAGCAGGACTTTACCTGACATTACGGGGTCTGATTTGCTGAAAAGTCCTCAAGAGGGAATGAATAACTTAAATCCATTAGGGCATGTATCCTCACTAATTGGGACTACCTTTGGGAACACTGTGTTTATATTACTTTTATGCTTTTCTAGTCTTCCGGCGATGGCGGAAAGGGAAACAACTAAAGCGTGAAGCAGAGAAGATCCAGACCATGCTACAATTTATAAAAGCAAATAAAGGGGGAGATGAAGGGTTAATGCAGCCACAATAGGGCAGCGGAGATGCGCCTGCAAATGGGACTCTCTGCTCGGGCTGAACGTGCTTGCAAACGAGGCGTTCTGCCAAGGAGTCTGGACACAGCCTTGAGTTTAATGCTCCCTTGCAAACGAGGGAACATTCCCTTCTTGTGATAAGGAGAAAGAAAGGGCTCTGGACAGACTCTGCAGTAGACAGGGATTTCACTCCCCTTGCTGTACGATAACATGTATGCACCTGCGCTGTACTGAAAAGGCTTATTCATACAGTCTGGAATTCTGCCTAGGGGGCTTTATAAAAGTAAACCGCAATTAGTTTTGTGCAGTTTTTTCCTCTGGCTGGAGTGGTGTATTGTCTGTCTCTTGTGTGTCTCGTGTGTTTTGTCTTTGTGTCATTTCGCTCGCAACACGATACTGTGAACTGACCATATTCCAGGAGAAGATAAAAATTCAGTGTAAAACGCCTCTGTTTCACTCAGGCCTAATTGATTCTGGTTGGGCTCATCTCCTGGAGTGCAGAGGTGGCTTGGATCCCTGTTTTGACAGTCATGAGCCCCAATGACCAGGGGAGAATGGGACAGCCAGCATACAAGCCACCTTGGACCTGTAGTACCTGGTCTCCTGTGGATGGGACCCTGATCTGTAAATACAGTCGAGCCATTCTGCAGGTAAACCATGAGCCATCCTACAGGTAAACCAAGTCTCACACAGCTAAAGGGTGGTGGACTCCCTGGGCAAGGAGAGCAAGCCCCCGTCTTCAAGGCTTCTGGTGAATAGGTACCTCCAGCCTCCTTCCTTACAGTCCCTCAGTTGCATACCACCGGCGCAGGTGTTGGGATCTGTCTAGAAGTTCATGGAGCAAGGAGAAATGACAAGCCCTTGGGTGTCTGTTAGGGCACTTTCCACCTGATTGACAGGCAAGAAACAGGACGTTCTCCAGACTCTGGTTACCTAGGTTAAGCTGACGCAGAAGTGCTGCCGCCTTGTGGCCGTTTCTAGGAGCAACACCCTTAAACCCTGTGCTTCTCGGTACTTAACATGCAAAAAGGCTTCAGGGGCTGTGAAACACCATAGCTCTCAAGAAATTGCATGAGGTAATCGAAGACAAATTCAAAAATGGGACAACCTGCAACAAACCAAGTTCAAAGGGGGAAAGTTCACTCAACCTGTGTTTTTCTTTTTAAAACCCCTGGGTGGTGGGGGAGGGATCCTTAGTGCTTAGAGAAATGCAAATGAAATCTACAAGGAGGCATCTCCTGGCACCAGTCATTAGAGAGACTACACAGAGTATATGATGGAGGGGCCCGGAGAGAAGGGACCCTGTGCAATGTATACGTGGAAAGGGAGATATCTCACAGCCAGGATGGAGAGAAGCAGAGAAGGTTCTCAGGAAAAGAGGTGCAGCTCCCCGAGGATCCGGCAGTGCCCCCACTCCTGCTAGTCTGACCAAAGAGAAAACCATTGACAACAGCCACAGCCAGAGTCCCCTGGCCTTTTCCCATCTACCTGCAACAGGCAGGTGAACTCATCTGTCCACCTTCAGAATACACACAAAAGACGACAGGCAGCATCCACATGACGGACGGTTGGGTCAAAGAATGAGATCTCTACCTACAGCAACGTGGATGGGGCCAGAGGTGACCATACTCGTCAAGTTTGTATTATATGACACCATTTGTAGTTGTAACTTTAAAATGGATATTGGGAGGGGGGTCTTAACATGGCGGAGGAATAGGACAGGGAGACCGCTTTCTCCCCCACAAATTCATCGAAAGAACATTGGAACGCTAAGCAAATTCCACAAAACAACTTCGGAACGCTGGCAGAGGACATCAGGCACCCAGAAAGGCAGCCCATTGTCTTCGAAAGGAGGTAGGACAAAATAGATAAAAAGACAAAAGAGGTAGGCATGGAGATCTGTCCTTCAGAACAAAATATAAAAGATAAAAAGAGAGACAAAAGAGGTACAGGACGGAGATCCTTCCCGGGAAGGGAGTCTTAAAAGAGGAGTTTCCAAACACCAGCAAACGCTCTCACTGGCAGGTCTGTGGGGAATCTTGGAATCTCAGAGGGCAACATAACCGGGGGGAAAAATAAATAATTAAACCCCACAGATTATGTGCCTACTCACAGCTGCCACCAGCAAGCGGGGGCTGAACAGGGAGGGTGGGCTGCATTGCTTAGGGTAAGGACCAGGCACGAATGCCCTGAGGGAACTAACCTGAGATAGCAACCCAAACTGTGAGATAGCCAGAAAGAGAGAAAGAACTATCCCGCGAAAAGCCCTAACCTGAGGCACTGCCAGGACCGCTCACAGCACAAAGGACTGAGCGAATACCAGAGGAAAGCTAGCCGGCTGCAGACCGGCCCATCCTCCGCGGGAGACAAGCAGAGGGTGGGGGAGCATCCAGAGCTGGAAAGGGGCAATCGGCCCCAGAGAGGCATCCTCTACCAAACTGCAAGCAGGCTCTGCTGCTAACCGAGAGTTCTTGGGATTCTGGACAGTTGATCTCCGCCTGTAGGGTCGCAGCCAGAGATCAGCTCCCCGGAAGAGACACACGCCACACCTGAGAAGGCGCACCCGTTGTACACCCAGAAAACCGAGTGGCTGGGACAGGGGAGGCGATAAGACGCACCCCCCACCTGGGGGCGACTGTGCTCACCAAGCACCGGGTCACCTGAGCTGCTCGGACCTGGAAAGTGCACGCAGCCCAGGGCCCACCTCAGATAGTTCCCAGCAGAACAACCTAGAGCCTGAGCAGCTTAGACCATGAAAGCACCCACGCCGTGAGCGGGGCAAACCCAGAGCGGCTGAAACAGTGCACGCACTCACACCAGTGATATTTGTTTGCAGTGTTCCTCTCTCCCCACAGCACGACTGAACAAGCGAGCCTAAATAAGTGACCACCTTCTCCCCCTTGTGTCAGGGCAGAAATTAAACACTGAAGAGACCAGCAAACAGGAGAAGCTAAAATAAACAGAGGGAACCACTTTGGAAGGGGCAGGTGCAACAGATTAAAACCCTGTAGTTAGCACCGACTACACTGGAAGGGGCCTATAGATCTTGAGAAGTATAAGCCGGATCAAGGAACTATCTGAAAGTGAACTGACCCCACACTGTCCGCAACAGCTCCAGAGAAATTCTTAAATTAAATAAATTTTTTAAAATTTTCAGTCCTCTATTACTCCTTTAATTTTCATTTTTATAATCTATTACCTTGCAAAAAAAAGACCCTATTTTTAAAGCAAACTTCATATATATTTTTTATAATTTTTGTGACTTTTTTTTTAATATTATATTTTTGAGTCTAACCTCTAGATTTTTAATCTTTGCTTTTTGGTATTTGTTACCAATTTTGACCTTTAAGAACCCAATCTTCAGTACCCATTTTTACTTGTGAGTGTGATTACTGGCTTGATTGCTCTCTCCCTCTTTTGACTCTCCTTTTTCTCCACCAGGTTGCCTCTATCTCCTCCCTCCCTCTTCTCTTCTCTACCCAACTCTGTGAAGCTCTTTGTGTGTTCCGGGCTGTGGAGAACACTTAGGGAATTGATTACTGGCTAGCTTGCTCTCTCCCCTTCTGATTCCACCTGTTCTCCTCTTGGTCACCTCTATCTCCCTCCTCCCTCTTCTCTTCTCCCTGTAACTCTGTGAACCTCTCCAGATGTGCCTCACTGTGGAGAAACTTTTTATCATTAACCTAGATGTTTTATCATCGGTGCTGTATAGATGGAGAAATCTTGAGGCTACTGTAAGAATAAGACTGAAATCCAGAGGCAGGAGGCTTAAGTCCAAATCCTGAGAACACCAGAGAACTCCTGACTCCAGGGAACATTAATCAATAAGAGCTCATCCAAAAGCCTCCATACCTACACTGAAACCAAGCACCATTCAAGAGCCAACAAGTTCCAGAGTAAGACATACCATGCAAATTCTCCAGCAACACAGGAACGTAGCCCCGAGCTTCAATATACAGGCTGCCCAAAGTAACACCAAACCCACTGACATCTCAAAACTCACTACTGGACACTTCATTGCACTCCAGAGAGAAGAAACCCAGCTCCACCCACCAGAACACCGACACAAGCTTCCCTAACCGGGAAACCTTGACAAGCCACCCATACAACCCCACCCACAGCAAGGAATCTCCACAATAAAGAGGAACTACAAACTGCCAGAATACGGAAAGGCCACCCCAAACACAGCAATCTAAACAAGATGAAAAGGCAGAGAAATACTCAGCAGGTAAAGGAACAGGATAAATGCCCACCAAACCAAACCAAAGAGGAAGAGATAGGGAACCTACCTGATAAAGAATTCAGAATAATGATAGTGAAAGTGATCCAAAGTCTTGAAAACAAAATGGAGTTACAGATAAACAGCTGGAGACAAGGATTGAGAAGGTGCAAGAAAGGTTTAACAAGGACCTAGAAGAAATAAAGAGAGTCAATATATAATGAATAATGCAATAAATGAGATAAAAAACACTCTAGAGGGAACCAACAGTAGAATAACAGAGACAGAAGATAGGATAAGTGAGGAAGAAGATAGAATGGTAGAAATAAGTGAAGCAGAGAGGAAAAAAGAATTAAAAGAATTGAGGACAACCTCAGAGACCTCTGGGACGATGTTAAATGCCCCAACATTCGAATCATAGGAGTCCCAGAAGAAGAAGACAAAAAGAAAGACCATGAGAAAATACTTGAGGAGATAGTGGTTGAAAACTTCCCTAAAATGGGGAAGGAAACAGTCACCCAAGTCCAAGAAACCCAGAGAGTCCCAAACAGGATAAACCCAAGATGAAACACCCAAGACACGTATTAATCAAATCAACAAAGATCAAACACAAAGAACAAATATTAAAAGCAGCAAGGGAAAAACAGCAGCACAAGGGGAATCCCATAAGGATAACAGCTGGTCTTTCAATAGAAACTCTTCAGGCCAGGAGGGAATGGCAGGACATACTTAAAGTGATGAAAGAAAATAACCTACAGCCCAGATTACTGTACCCAGCAAGGAGCTCATTCAAATATGAAGGAGAAGCCAAAAGCTTCACAGACAAGCAAAAGCTGAGAGAATTCAGCACCACCAAACTAGCTCTCCAACAAATGCTAAAGGATCTTCTCTAGACAGGAAACACAGAAAGGGTGTATAAACTCGAACCCAAAACAACAAAGTAAATGGCAATGGGATCATACTTATCAATAATTACCTTAAATGTAAATGGGTTGAATGCCCCAACCAAAAGACAAAGACTGGCTGAATGGACAGGAAAACAAGACCCCTATATATGTTGTACAAGAGACCCACCTCAAAACAAGGGACACATACAGACTGAAAGTGAAGGGCTGGGAAAAGATATTCCACACAAATGGAGACCAAAAGAAAGCAGGAGTAGCAATACTCATGTCAAACAAAATAGACTTTAAAATTAAGGCTGTGAAAAGAGACAAAGAAGGACACTACATAATGATCAAAGGATCAATCCAAGAAGATACAACAATTATATATGCACCCAACATAGGAGCACTGCAACAGGTAAGATAAATGCTAACAAGTATGAAAGGGGAAATTAACAATAACACAATAATAGTGGGAGACTTTAATACCCCTCTCACACCTATGGATAGATCAACTAAAAAGAAAATTAACAAGGAAAGACAAACTTTAAATGATACAATAGACCAGTTAGACCTAATTGATATCTATAAGACATTTCACCCCAAAACAATGAATTTCACCTTTTTCTCAAGCGCACATGGAACCTTCTCCAGGATAGATCACATCCTGGGCCATAAACCCAGCCTTGGTAAATTCAAAAAAATTGAAATCATTCCAAGCATCTTTTCTGACCACAATGCAGTAAGATTAGATGTCAATTACAGGAGAAAAACTATTAAAAATTCCAACATATGGAGGCTGAACAACACACTGCTGAATAACCAACAAATCACAGAAGAAATAAAAAAGAAATCAAAATATGCATAGAAACAAAAGAAAATGAAAACAAAACAACCCACAACCTGTGGGACACTGTAAAAGCAGTGCTAAGGGGAAAGTTCATAGCAATACAAGCATACCTCAAGAAACAAAAAAAAAAAAAGTCAAATAAATAACCTAACTCTACACCTAAAGCAACTAGAAAAGGAAGAAATGAAGAACCCCAGGGTTAGTAGAAGGAAAGAAATCTTAAAAATTAGGGCAGAAATAAATGCAAAAGAAACAAAAAAGAACATGGCAAAAATCAACAAAGCCAAAAGCTGGTTCTTTGAAAGGATAAATAAAATTGACAAACCATTAGCCAGACTCATCAAGAAACAAAGGGAGAAAAATCAAATCAATAAAATTAGAAATGAAAATGGACAGATCACAACAGACAACACAGAAATACAAAGGATCATAAGAGACTACTATCAGCAATTATATGCCAATAAAATGGACAACGTGGAAGAAATGGACAAATTCTTAGAAAAGTACAACTTTTTAAAAATGAACCAGGAAGAAATAGAAAATCTTAACAGACCCATCACAAGCACAGAAATAGAAACTGTAACCAGAAATATTCTAGCAAACAAAAGCCCAGGTCCAGATGGCTTCACAGCTGAATTCTACCAAAAATTTAGAGAAGAGCTAACACCTATCCCACTCAAACTCTTCCAGAAAATTGCAGGGGAAGGTAAACTTCCAAACTCATTCTATAAGGCCACCATCACCCTAATACCAAAACCTGACAAAGATGCCACAAAAAAAGACAACTACAGCCCAATATCACTGATGAACATAGATGCAAAAATCCTTAACAAAATTCTAGCAATCAAAATCCAACAACACATTAAAAAGATCATACACCATGACCAAATGCACTTTATCCCAGGGATGCAAGGATTCTTCAATATCCACAAATCAATCAATGTAATATGCCACATTAACAAATTGAAAAATAAAAGCCATATGATCTCAATAGATGCAGAGAAAGCCTTTGACAAAATTCAACATCCATTTATGATAAAAAAAAACTCTCCAGAAAGCAGGAATAGAAGGAACATACCTCATCATAAAAGCTATATATGACAAACCCACAGCAAACATTATCCTCAATGGTGAAAAATTGAAAGCATTTCCCTTAAAGTCAGGAACAAGACAAGGGTGCCCACTTTCACCACTACTATTCAACATATTTTTGGAAGTTTTGGCCACAGCAGTCAGAGCAGAAAAAGAAATAAAAGGAATCCAAATTGGAAAAGAAGAAGTAAAACTCTCACTGTTTGCAGATGACATGATCCTCTACATAGAAAACCATAGAGACTCCACCAGAAAATTAATAGAGCTAATCAATGAATATAGTAAAGTTGCAGGATATAAAATCAACACACATAAATCCCTTGCATCCTATACACTAACAATGAGAAAATAGAGAAATTAAGGAAACAATTCCATTCACCATTGCAATGAAAAGAATAAAGTACTTAGGAATATATCTACCCAAAGAAACTAAAGACCTATATATAGAAAACTATAAAACACTGGTGAAAGAAATCAAAGAAGACACTAATAGATGGAGAAATATACCATGTTCATGGATCGGAATTATCAATACAGTGAAAATGAGTATACTACCCAAAGCAATCTATAGATTCAATGCAATCCCTATCAAGCTACCAACGGTATTTTTCACAGAGCTAGAACAAATAATTTCACAATTTGTATGGAAATACAAAAAAACCTCGAATAGCCAAAGCAATCTTGAGAAAGAAGAATGGAACTGGAGGAATCAACCTGCCTGACTTCAGGCTCTTCTACAAAGCCACAGTCATCAAGATAGTATGGTACTGGCACAAAGACAAAAATATAGATCAAAGGAACAAAGTGGAAAATTCAGAGATAAATCCACACACCTATGGACACCTTATCTTTGACAAAGGAGGCAAGAATATACAGTGGAGAAAAGACAATCTCTTTAACAAGTGGTGCTGGGAAAACTGGTCAACCACGTGTAAAAGAATGAGACTAGAACACTTTCTGGCTCTACATTAGTGATCACATCAGCATGATTATCTGGGTCATGAAGATCTTTTCTGTACAGTTCTTCCGTGTATTCTTGCCACCTCTTCTTAATATCTTCTGCTTCTGCTTGTTAGGTCCAGACCATTTCTGTCCTTTATCGAGACCATCTTTGCATGAAATGTTCCCTTGGTATCTCTAATTTTCTTTAAGAGATCTCTAGTCTTGCCCATTCTGTTCTTTTCCTCTGTTTCTTTGCATTGATCGCTGAAGAAGGCTTTCTTATCTCTTCTTGCTATTCTTTGGAACTCTGCATTCAGATGCTTATATCTTTCCTTTTCGCCTCTCTTCTTTTCACAGCTATTTGTAAGGCCTCCTCAGACAGCCATTTTGCTTTTTTGCATTTCTTTTCCATGGGGATGGTATTGATCCCTGTCTCCTGTACAGTGTCACGAACCTCATTCCATAGTTCATCAGGCACTCTTATCTATCAGATCTAGTGCCTTAAATCTATTTCTCACTTCCACTGTATAATCATAAGGGATTTGATTTAGGTCATACCTGAATGATCTAATGGTTTTCCCTGTTTTCTTCAATTTCAGTCTGAATTTGGTAATAAGGAGTTCATGATCTGAGCCACAGTCAGCTCCCGGTCTTGTTTTTGTTGACTGTATAGAGCTTCTCCATCTTTGGCTGCAAAGAATATAATCAATCTGATTTGGGTGTTGACCATTTGGTGATGTCCATGTGTAGAGTCTTCTCTTGTGTTGTTGGAAGAGGGTGTTTGCTATGACCAGTGCATTTTCTTGGCAAAACTCTATTAGTCTTTGCCCTGCTTCATTCCACATTCCAAGGCCAAATTTGCCTGTTACTCCAGGTGTTTCCTGACTTCCTACTTTTGCATTCCAGTCCCCTATAATGAAAAGGACATCTTTTTTGGGTGTTCATTCTAAAAGGTCTTGTAGGTCTTCATAAAACCGTTCAACTTCAGTTTCTTCAGTGTTACTGGTTGGGGCATAGACTTGGATCACTGTGATATTGAATGGTTTGCCTTGGAGACGAACAGAGATCATTCTGTCGTTTTTGAGATTGCATCCAAGTACTGCATTTCGGACTCTTTTGTTGACCATGATGGCTACTCCATTTCTTCTGAGGGATTCCTGCCTGCAGTAGTAGATGTAATGGTCATCTGAGTTAAATTCACCCATTCCAGTCCATTTTAGTTCGCTGATTCCTAGAATGTCGACGCTCACCCTTGTCATCTCTTGTTTGACCATTTCCAATTTGCCTTGATTCGTGGACCTGACATTCCAGGTTCCTATGCAATATTGCTCTTTACAGCATCAGATCTTGCTTCTATCACCAGTCACATCCACAAGTGGGTATTGTTTTTGCTTTGGCTCCATCCTTTCATTCTTTCTGGAGTTATTTCTCCACTGATCTCCAGTAGCCAGACATCTTGGAATGTGAAGTCAAGTGGGCCTTGGAAAGCATCACTACAAACAAAGCTAGTGGAGGTGATGGAATTCCAGTGGAGCTGTTTCAAATCCTGAAAGATGATGCTGTGAAAGTGCTGCACTCAATATGCCAGCAAATTTGGAAAACTCAGCAGTGGCCACAGGACTGGAAAAGGTCAGTTTTCATTCCAATCCCAAAGAAAGGTAATGCAAAAGATAGCTCAAACTACCGCACAATTGCACGCATCTCACATGCTGGTAAAGTAATGCTCAAAATTCTCCAAGCCAGACTTCAGCAATACGTGAACCGTGAACTCCCTGATGTTCAAGCTGGCTTTAAAAAAGGCAGAGGAACCAGAGATCAAATTGCCGACATCCGCTGGATCATGGAAAAAGCAAGAGAGCTCCAGAAAAACATCTATTTCTGCTTTATTGACTATGCAAAAGCCTTTGACTGTGTGGATCACAATAAACTGTGGAAAATCCTGAAAGAGATGGGAATACCAGACCACCTGACCTGCCTCTTGAGAAATCTGTATGCAGGTCAGGAAGCAACAGTTAGAACTGGACATGGAACAACAGACTGGTTCCAAATAGGAAAAGGAGTACGTCAAGGCTGTATATTGTCACCCTGCTTATTTAACTTCTATGCAGAGTACATCATGAGAAACGCTGGCCTGGAAGAAACACAAGCTGGAATCAAGATTGCCGGGAGAAATATGAATAACCTCAGATATGCAGATGACACCACCCTTATGGCAGAGAATGAAGAGGAGCTAAAAACCCTCTTGATGAAAGTGAAGGAGGAGAGTGAAAAAGTTGGCTTAAAGCTCAACATTCAGAAAATGAAGATCATGGCATCTGGTCCCATCACTTCATGGGAAATAGATGGGGAAACAGTGGAAACAGTGTCAGACTTTATTTTTGGGGGCTCCAAAATCACTGCAGATGGTGACTGCAGCCATGAAATTAAAAGACGCTTACTCCTTGGAAGAAAAGTTATGACCAACCTAGATAGTATATTTAAGAGCAGAGACATTACTTTGCCAACTAAGGTCTGTCTAGTCAAGGCTATGGTTTTTCCTGTGGTCATGTATGGATATGAGAGTTGGACTGTGAAGAAGGCTGAGCACTGAAGAATTGATGCTTTTGAACTGTGGTGTTGGAGAAGACTCTTGAGAGTCCCTTGGACTGCAAGGAGATCCAACCAGTCCATTCTGAAGGAGATCAACCCTGGCATTTCTTTGGAAGGAATGATGCTGAAGCTGAAGCTCCAGTACTTTGGCCACCTCATGAGAAGAGCTGACTCATTGGAAAAGACTCTGATGCTGGGAGGGATTAGGGGCAGGAGGAGAAGGGGACGACCGAGGATGAGATGGCTGGATGGCATCATGGACTTGATGGATGTGAGTCTAAGTGCTGCAATTCATGGGGTCGCAAAGAGTCAGACACGACTGAGCGACTGAACTGACTGAACTGAGAACACTTTCTAACACCACGCACAAAAATAAACTCAAAATGGATCAGGAAAAGAATCTGAAAAACAATAGATATACTTTTATGTATTACTGTTTGAAGTTGATGGATACCCAAAACAAACAGAATAGCATAAATCAACTCTACTCATTATAAAATAAAATTATATTAATAATAATTTACAAAATAATATGACTAAAAGGAAGTTTTCTATGAAAGAAGAAAGCCACAAACATTGAGAATATTCTTGTGATTACCTGAGCGGGGGGATGCTGAGGAAGGTTGAATTGGGAGTTAGGACCTGGAGATGAAAACTTACATACACATACACACACATCTATCGATGTATTAGATAAATAAGGTAATACTTATAGCACAAGGAACTGTATTCAATAATCTATAATAACCCTTAATGCAAAAGTATATGAAAAAAATTTATGTGTAACTGAATCACTGTGATGTTTATAAGAAAATAACAGATCTGAAATCAAGCAGAGTTCAATTTTTTTAAAACATTTTTAAAAATAGAGGTCCCAGCATAGCAATTTAATTCTTTAAAATGTATATAAGAGTGATTTTTGTAGCAGAAGTGTTTTGAAAAACCCAAATAAATCAGTAGGGAAGTTCATAGAGAATTCTCTGGAGGTCCAGCTGGGGACTCCAGGCTTCCAGTGCTGGTGGCTCAGGTTCAATCAAGTGTGGGATATTTATGATAGAACAAAATGTCACTCTTACAGTCAATGAATGGAAGTCCATATGTATCCCCATAGAGCAATCTCAAATAAAATGCTGAATGAGAAAGATCTCTCTTAGGACCACTTATTTCCACTTAAAAACTGCCAAGAAAAACAACATTACTCATGATATATATGGGTAATAAAGTCGTCAAAATGAAGGTTCTGGGCTTGGGAGAGTAACAAAGAGAATTCTACCTTTGTCCCTAAAATGTTCTTTCCTTTTACATAAAAAAGAAAATCTGAGCCCCAAATTGACAAAATGTTTAAATTTTTCATTCTGAGAGGTTTACAGGTGGGTATTTAATTACTCTTCATCCTTTCTTCTATTTTTAAATTTTAAAAAGAGCCAAGTTAAAGAAACAAAGGACACAGGGGTCCCAAAGGGACTGTGTAGTGACTGGGATGCCCGTGCAGCACCCGGGGGAATGGTGGGCAGGGCGCTCGTCCTCTAAGAGGTGCAGGAAAGAAAATTCAGAGTTTTCCTTGATATTCACGGGGGGTGTGTACCCCTCAATTTGCCCTTTCTCATGGGCAGGGCTAAAGGCCCCTGTGAAGCGTGTGGGTGAAGCAAGTCAAGATTTTGCCAGCAGCTTACCGTCTCCAGCTCCGACTCCAAGCTGCAGTTT
Source organism: Oryx dammah (assembly GCF_014754425.2). Taxonomy (NCBI): domain Eukaryota; kingdom Metazoa; phylum Chordata; class Mammalia; order Artiodactyla; family Bovidae; genus Oryx; species Oryx dammah. The sequence goes on from NW_024070193.1 coordinate 7,076,430, forward strand.
TTAATCTGTGGGAACACCTCGCTGTACTTGCTGGGGTAGGCAGACGCCAGGTAATCTCTCACTTGCTCCAGGTTGTTGGCTGTCAAAAAGCCATCTTCAAGGTCGAAAGAATTGGTCAGCAGCAGAATCACCCTGCAGAGCACAGCAGCTGATCACAAAGGTCACTGTTGCCAAACCCCCTCCCACTTAGGGAATGTGCTGACTGGTGAGCTTTTAAAGGACAGGGTGATTGTAAATGATTCTGAAGGAGCCTCAGACAGAAACAGTGATAATCAAAGGAACCAGACCCACACTGCTGGGTGGGCTGTTTTACCCTCTGACCCAGCGTTGTCAGAGAACCTCCAGCGATGAAGGGCAAGTTCCACATCACTGCTCTCCAATCTCATACCCACTTGCTACGTGTGGCCACTGAGTACTCGAATCAGGCTAGAGCCACTGAGAGGCTGATTTCAACTACCTTATACCGAGATGGAGACCAATCTTAAATCAAGAATGGATGCTTTTGAACTGTGGTGCTGGAGAAGGTTCTTGAGAGTGCCTTGGACAGCAAAAGATTAAACCAGTCAATCCTAAAAGGACATCGACCCCGAATATTCATTGGAAGGACTGATGCTGAAGCTCCAATACTCTGGCCACCTGATGCGAAGAGCTGACTCGCCGGAAAAGACCCTGATGCTGGGCAAGATTGAAGGCAGGAAAAGGGGGTGACAGAGGATGAGATGTTTGGATGGCATCACTGACTCAATGGACATGAGTTTGAGCAAACTCTGGGAGACAGTGAAGGACAGGGAAGCCTGGTGTGCTGCAGTCCATGGGGTGGCAAAGTCAGACATGACTTAGCCACTGAACAACAACAACAAAACAAAATTTTAGCTACTGTTCAATCAATTTACATTTAAATTTTGTAAATAGCCCCTTGTGGCTAGGGATTGCTGTGCTGGACAGCATACCTTCTGGATGATGTTTCTTATGTTTTGGGTAAGGGGGCACAAGAAAGATTCTGCAAGCTCCACGGCTCAGCTGGGGAGCTCTTGGTTACTTCTGAGGCGGGGGAGATGGGGCAGAAGAAGCTGGTTTCTCGTGTGTTGAATGCCCTATTGGTGCTAACTGAGCAAAACTGCCCTCATCCCCTCGGGCAGACGCCGGTGGTTCTGATTTGAACCCTGGATCGAGGTAAGCAAAGACAGTGCCCTTTGCCCCAAGGGGTATCAAAATACCCCTTGGTTTCTGGGCTCTGCCTCTTCTCAGAGGCCTTTCAGCTCAGGCCTTTGCAGGCTCACTGGCCCCCTTGAGGCTGGGGCCCACCAGGTGGCCCAGGCTTACTTGTTCAAGCAGCTCTCGTAGTTGAAGGTGGCCTTGAAGCCATAGATGGAGAAGGTGACGATGCTGGCAAAGATGGAGGTGGAGCTGTTGATGATGGACACGATGATGGCGTGCTTCTGGCAGTTGTTGGAGGGCTTGTTGTAGCTGGCAAAGGCAATGAGGCTGCCGAACCCCAGGCCGAGTGAGAAGAAGATCTGGGTGGCTGCGTTGATCCAGGCCTTGGGGTTGGCCAACTGCTCCATCTGTGGGGAGCAGTTAGGGGGTAAAGCCAGTGGGGACAGGGTGGGTGAACCCCAGATGGGAACCCCAGGCTCTCAGACCAGCAGGGGGCGGCGGCGCAGAGAGGGGAAAGAACTGGCCTGCGGCACACAACCAGCCAGGGCAGGCCTGAGGCTCGAACCCAGTTCTCCTGGCCCCGCCAGGTTCTCAGAGGATAAAACACATCCTCACGTCACACCCCCCACTGCCTCTTACCCAGAGGAGACAGTATCGGATAAAATAGTTCTCAAAGGAATTGAACCCCTGATCCATGACCCAGGCACTGCATGGGTCTGGGCCTCCAGGAATGGAGGTGCTGGTGCCTGGGGCTGACTTGTGCCCCAGCCTGACGTTAGGGGCAATGCTGCTACAGCCACACTGTTCCCAGGGACCAGACTTGCTAAACGACTGCCCTGTCCCAATGGCAACAGCGGCCCTCTTAATGAGCATCAGCTGTGGGGTGCCTGGGACAGGATCACAGGGAGCCCTGCCATGTGGATTCACCCCCACAGGGAAAGGGGTGCCTAGAAGTGCGAGCAGGCGGGTGAGCTGACTGCAGAGATGCTCCTGGGGAACAACTTGGTCTGCAGCTGGAGCGGAGGGTTTGGGGTGAGACTGGGGCAGCAGAGGTTGGGGGCAGTGAGGGTGAGCATGAAGGTGGAGCACAGAGTCACGCCCCAGCATCCACAGGCGTGGAGGCTCCCTGGCTGAGGACATGCAAGCCACGACCCTGACTGCCTGGCGGGCTCACATCCACTTCCCTGAGTTCACGACTGCTCCACTCCCGCTTGGTCTTCCCCTTCCACCCATCCTGCAAGGTGGGGGGATGAATGGGGGTACCCTTGGGGCCCCTCCCCTCCAGCCCATACCTTGGGAGTGAACATGTATGCCAGGCCATTGGTGGCTCCATGGAGCGTGAGGCCCCTGACCAGGTAGATGATAAGCACACAGTAGGGCAGCAACGCAGTGAAGTATACCACCTGTGGGCACCAAAGCGCAGAGTCAGCTCCCTGGAGAAGCAGGGACTACGGGGCCCTTAGGCCCAATGAAGGCAGACCCGCCATCCCCACGGAACGCCATGGCACCATCTTGGCTGTTTGGGCGACCGGCAGCTGGGAAGGTATTGTGGTTCTTGGTCAGACACGGGTTCTGAGTTTGCGGAATTGGGTGGTGGACATGGATGCCCACGCATGGGACCCCCAGGAAATCTCCTGTTCAGTGGAGAAGAGGGAACAGGTCCTGGAAACCTCTGTCCTCCAGCCTCCCTTCAACTCAACCTTATTCCAGAAAGGACTTTAGGCTGCCCACAGGAATATCATGAGATATCTGTGTAAAAAGAAAATGTGGGCAATCCAGGAAGATGCGCCCTGAGGAAAAGGCGGCTCACAGAAGAGGTAAGGTGCTACCCAGATTCTGAGCCAGACTGATCTCTGAGCTTCCCTCGTGGCCCAAGCAGAGCAGGAAGCAGTCACACAGGATTTATATCATCTCTGAAAGGAAAAAAACCAAACACCCAGGAGCTTGGAGGAAGGTCAGGTACCCCCAGGACTGGGGCCTGAGACAAGCGTGGCCGTGAGTGTATAAAGGAAAAGCAGCGTCATTTGGTGTTCCTGTGAAAATGCAACAGCAATACGATGGTTTTAATGAAAGGCCTCGCCTCCACGGGCTTTTTCTTTTTTTTAAGGTACGAAGTGGATTTATTTAGAGGGAAGAACACCCCACATACAGAGTGTGGGCCACCTCAGAAGGTGAGAGGCCTTCCATGGGCTTTAAAGGCGGCTATCAGTGGGATTTTTTTTGTCAACCAGTTCTTTCCCTGCTGACGTATGTCATGGGTTCACTGATGTTTTATCTTTGATTTTCACGGTAGCTTTGGAAGTAGCCTCTCAACGCTGGGCAGTTTTTCCACAAAGTCTTACAGTAGAGACCTTCAAGTGCACAGACACCCACACGGGGCTGGAATTTGCTTTCCTGCAGATCAGCTCGTCTGTGCACCAGAGCCCCTTTTCAAACACTCTGCACGTTTTTTTGTCTGCTTGGTTATTTTCTCTGGCAAGGGGGATTGTTTTGGGTTTGTTTCTTGTTTTTTGTTTTGTTTTTAAGTAAAACCAGTTCCCTTCATGTTTGGCCCCCCTGGGAGAATCAGAGCTGGTGACCCAAGTCCAGCTGCACCCGGCCCTCCACTCCCACTGAGGTGTGCCACTATCTTCCCATGAATTTCCAAGGATACCTGAGTGGCACTCTGCCCTGTCACCCTGGGGATGGTAGGCAGACATCAGGTGTGTCTTCTATGATTGCTTCTTAAGTGAGGATATTGTAACATGAGATGAGTAATGCACCCACATGAGATTACACGAAGATAAACCAGGTTCAAGATGGGAACGGGAAAGTGGAAAGAGAGGGCATCTGGCCGGTGAGCTGAAGGAAATCAAGAGACAACGGGGGGGGGGGGGGGTGACCAGTGTCTGTAACCAGGGGACGCTCGGAGGACACATGGAGCCAGGCCTTGGTAGCCCCCACCCGCCCCCGGAGGTCAGCACGCTTCCTGGGCAGCTCTCTTCAGTCGAGAGCAGGCTGGCTCACCTCTCCCCAGTCAGGGAAGCTAGAAGGATTGCTGGATGTGTGATCCAGCCTAAACTACTTGGGAAAACCATTTGTGAATAATCTGAAAACAAACCTTGGAAGGGAAGAAAGCAGAGTCCAACAAAGAAGGCCAACACACAGCACACAGGATTTAACAATATTCACCCCCATAAATAGAGCTGTTGGACCTCCTATGACTCAGTAACAACTACAACAAAAAAACAAACACAACCCAATCCAAAGATGGGCAGAAGCCCTAAGCAGACATTTCCCCAGACACTCGGACGGACAATGGGCACAGGGGAAGATGCTCAGCGTCGCTGGCCACGAGACAAATCAAAACTGCAATGAGGCGCCACCGCACGCCGGTCAGAATGGCCACCATTAAAAAGTCTACACATAACAATTGCTGGAGGGGGTGTGGAGAAAAGGCAGCCCTCCCACGCTGTTGGTGAGAATGTAAGATGGTACAGCCACTAGAGAAAGCAAGATGGAGGTGCCTCCGAAAACTAAAAAGAGAGTTGCCATATGACCCAGCAGTCCCACTCCTGGGCATATATTCAGACAAAACTAAAAATAAAAAAGATACATGCACCCTTACGTTCACGGCAGCGCTATTCACGACAGGCAAGACGTGGGAACAAGCCTGAATGTCCATCAACAGATGAACAGATAAAGAAGACGTGATATATGTAAGCAATGGCCTATCACTCAGCCATAAAGAGAATGAAATCATGCCATTTGCAGCGACACGGATGGACCCAGAAGTTATACTAACTGAAGTCAGTCAGAATGACAAATACCATGTGACATCACTTATCCGTGGAATCTAAAATATGACGCAAACGAGCCTGTCTACAAAACAGAAACAGAACAGATTTGCGGTTGCTAAGGAAAGAGGAGGGTGGGGGAGGCTGGTCTGGGAGTCTGGGATTAGTGGATGCAAACTATAAGATATGTATACATACGATGGGTAAACAACAAGGCCCTATTGTCTAGCACAGGATGCACTAAATACCCTGTAATAAGCCATAATGGAAGAGGATATGAAAAGAATACATTGTAACTAACAGCTGTTGGGGTGCTTTAGTCACGGAGAGGGGCATGGCTTAAGCCGAGGAAATAGACAGTAAGTTTTCATGTCATGACATGGCCTCATTTAGCAACTTTCTCAGTGATCTGGAAAAGGGATGGCCTCATTGCTGAAACTCCAATACTTTGGCCACCTGATGCAAAGAGCTGACTCATTTGAAAAGACCCCGATGTTGGGAAAGATTGATGGCAGGAGGAGAAGGGGACGACAGAGGATGAGAGGGCTAGATGGCATCACTGACTCAATGGACATGGGTTTGGGTGGACTCCGGGAGTTGGTGATGGACAGGGAGGCCTGGCGTGCTGCGGTTCATGGGGTCGCAAAGTCCGACATGACTGAGCCACTGAACTGAACACTGAATCTCCACATTTGCAGATACTGCCCTTGGATCTTCTGGATCATGTTCGTGATAATTTGGCAGAGGCCAGTGGCGAAACCTTTATTCTGAGCATAAAATATCCTCCAAACTTCAAGATGGGACAGAGTGAGTTGCTGTAGAAGCTCAACTTTTTGCTGGTGAGATAGGGGTTATTGGGACTAAGATGCTGACCATCACAGGGCCCTGGAAACCTAAAGAAGATAACCTACTAGACACGATCCTGGGGTGTCACCGGACACCTAAAATACTGTGGGTAGTTCTGGTCCTGATGCCTCAAGAAACACACAGTGCGGGGACTACCCTGGTGGTCCGGTGGTCACGAATCTGCCCTCTGGGGCAGGGGTTTGATCCCTGGTTGGAGAACTAGCATCCCACGTGCTGCGGGGCAACTAAACCGGCACAGCACACCTCCTGGGACCGCACGCCACAGCCGGAGAGAGGCGCGCACGCCGCATCGAAAGATCCAAGGGCTACAGCGAGGACTGCGCCACGCTAAGACGAACACAGCTGCAAACGACCAACCAGTGTTAGAGGCAAGGCGGGGCTGGAGAAGGCGACCGGGCTGGCCAGGAGCAAGGGGCCAGGTGGACCCGGACGACCTTCACAAGGGAAAAGCTGGGCTTGATTAAGTCCTGAAAAGTGTGGGCCAGCAAGAGGTGCGCGATCAAAAACGATGGGGAGTTTCTGGGGCAAAGCGGGGTCTGCCTGGCTCTGCCCTCTCTACTCGGCACCCTTGGGCAGGACTTCACCTCTGGAAGCCTCAGGTGAGTGGACAGCGAGACCTACTGGGAAGGACTGAGGACTGAAGCAACAGCCATGCCCCACCCCACGACGGAGGGACTGCGAGGAGCGACTGAGCCTGAGAGGGGCACACACGCGTCCAGAGCATCTGCTGCAGCCGCGGAGAGACGGGAGGGGAGGGAACCCCTCCAGGAAAATGTTCCACACGGAGCGGGTCAAAGAAACGTCCCCGCTCTGGCAGGACCACACCGAAAAGACAAGGTTTCTAGCCAGGCCTGACAGCTCTCTAGGTCACGGAACGCAGCATGGACCAAAGGTTCTGAGACTCAGCTGCTCACTCAGGTCAGCTGGAGAGCTTTGAAAGCCCCAGTGCTCAGGGGAACCCCACACGGACCGGCTCGGAAGCTCTGAGGGTCGGGCCCGAGTTCTAGGCACCCTCCCTGCAGTGCAGCTGAGGCTGAGTGAGTGCAGTGCATGTCGGGGACGATGCCGACGTAACAAGCTTTCAGGGAGAGGAAAACTAGGTCGAGCTGCCTGGCTGCCCTGGGTGGCACGGGCAGGGGACTGGGACAGACCAGTGCATCTTGCCGGCAACAGGGGAGGTCCTCATTTCGAGATTCAGGGCTATGACTTCCGGGACCCCGTCTCTGGAGACTAGACCCGAACCAGCATCGCCGTCCACCCCCCCTCCCCAGCGCCGGCTGCGGAGGCGGCCTCGCCGCTGCCCGGGGCACTCACCCCCCAAGCCCTACCTTGCCGGTGGACTCGGTGCCCCTCAGGATGCACAGGTACACCACCAGCCAGGCCAGGACGAGGCACAGCGCCGGCTCCCACTGCACCGCCCCGCTCTCCTGGATGGACGGCGAGATGTTGAGGGTCTTCCGGTACCAGAAGTACTGCGTGGACGAGGCCTTCTCACACTCCTCAACGTAGCCCGTGCGGTTGCCGTTCAGCGGGCACACAGACCACGGCAGAGGGTCCTGTGGGGTCAGAAGAAACATTGCACTCAGAGGTGCGGGTGGAGGCCAAAGGTCAGGGTGGAAGCACGGCAGGCGGCCCTGAGGGGAGGCTCTTGGAGGAGGTTGCTGGTCCCCAGAGGGCAGGAGCTCCTGAAGGCAGACCAGGAGCCAAAGGCTCTCCCCCACCCCGGGCACAGGTGGGGCTTGGGCAGAGGCCCCACACTCCCAGCGATCCCCTGGGTGTCTGCTGAAAATATCTCAGCTCTATGGTGGGTGGGAGAGACCGAATCAAAGGGACAATGGCCAGACCGTCTATGACAAATGAACTCTGACCCACAGCCTCTATAACCTCCAGCCCAGGAACCCAAACTGCTGCGCCTGCAGTCATCAGCTTGGAACAGTCAGGACTTGATCACTGACTGCAGCTTTCTGAACCTCTGTTCCCTCCAAAAAGCCAGAGACCCACCCCTAACCAGTCACACACCCAACACAATTCCCCAGTTCTCTGCCTGCCCTGGAGTCTCTGTCAAATGCAAGTGATGGGACTTCCTCGTTGTAACAAGCTCTGGATAAACAGCTTCTGCTTGCTCTCATCTGGGTGGTCTTTATTTCCACAAGCCCCTAGCAAGTCCCAGCAGGAATAAGACTTGGGTCCTGCGCTCGCTACCTGGGTGGAGATGGGCATTTCCTAACAGTCACTGTGTTTGGAGGTTCAAGGGGGCTGCAGTTCGTCCCCACCACAGCCTTCTTCTGTATCTAAGACAGACGAGCAGGTACTGATGACTCCTGTTAAGCCTGAGTCAAGCTACACCAGAAGCAGTTCCACTCCTGGACTTTGCAGGTAGAGCCAGTAAGGGTTTCTTCTGCATCAGCTAGTTCCAGCTGGGTTCTGTCTCCATTAGAAACCAGAGTGCCTAAATGGTGCAGCGGTTTGGGTGAACTCCGGGAGTTGGTGATGGACAGGGAGGCCTGGAGTGCTGCGGTTCATGGGGTCGCAAAGAGTCAGACTCGACTGAGCGACTGAACTGAACTGAAATGGTGCAGGTATGATGAACACGACCCAAGGCCAAGAGCTAAAGAGAAGTGCTGAACTGGGTGGGGGAAGGAGGGGGGTTAGGGTCCCACTTCTGCTCTGCCAAAAACCAGCCCCACGTGGATCAGATTTCATTAGATAAAAACTCCCCGCTGACAGAAGCAAGTCTAACCCCAATGGGTTCAACCCCTATATTTCACAAGAAATAGAAATGAGTCCCAACAGCATTACCAGATGGGCTAGGGCTATTCCGCTGGTAAGGAGCTGGAGCCCACGTCTGTCACCTGGAAAGTGCTTAGGCTCTGTGCTGCTGGGACCCCTGGCAGAAAATGATCCCCCCAAGCCAGTTTCTAGCTTTGACCTAAAATGCTTCCAAAGGTGACCGCCAGCAACTCCCCTTGAGACGTGGCGCCCTCTGTCCCTGCCCGTGACCTGAGCTGACCTGTATCCAGGTCTGAGCAACAGGAGGCACTGAAGTGAAGCCGCGTGACCTCCTGGCCTCACATCCGAGGCCTTGCAGCTTTTACTTTCATTCTCGTGGGCCAGCACCCTGCACAGACCCTCAGGCTGGACTGCTGAGCCAGGCGGACTCGTGGAGAGAAAGGCCACACGGAGTAAACCAAGGTGGAGAGACAGCCAGGACTGCACCCCATCAGGTGAGAGGGTCCCTGTGGACCTGAAGCCCAGACCACAGCCCCCGTGGGCCCGCCTGGCCTAGGGGGGACTGACTGCGTCCATTCATTGCTGTTCAGCACAGCCTGGTCGCCAACCTTGGCTACACGTACATGACTTAATCATGTACATGTTTGAGAGGAAGGGAGGCTTTAAAAACTCTGACGCCCAGGCTATATCAGCAGTGACTCAGATTTCCCTGGTCTGGGTGGGGCCTGGGTCTCAGAGTTTTAAAAGCTCCCCCAGGTGATTCCAGCACGCAGCCAGCATGGAGAAGCTTTAAAGTATGGAAGGACTTAGACTGACCACTTCTCAGCACCCAGCCTCTCTCCCCCTGAATCACTAGGTGAGGAGGCTGAGATCCCTGCATTCACATGCTTATTAACCTGGAGCTCCCATGGGGAAAAGCTGGAAAGCCCGACTTGGTTGGACCAGAGCACAGACCCCATGGCCAGGCTGCTGCATCCAGCCTTCCAGCTTCGCAAGGCCCCTCTGGAACCAGGGCATCGGCACTGCAGGGTGTGGTCGTGATTACACAAGGGGATGGTTCTAACGTGCTGGTGGCGCTAGCTGGCCCGGAGCAAGCGTGAGCGAGCGTCTGCAGCTGGAGGCACTGTCATTTCTATGGGACCATGGAGGCGGCCTCCTGGCGGAGGGGTATGGGAGGGGCCCATGGAGACCTGTGACGGCTGGAATGAACGGCCGAGTGATTCCAGAATCCCTGACTTTTACACTTCTGAGGGTTAGAAAATGGTACCCCCTTACTTTATGTACTTAATTTTTGCCTTTGGAAAATGGTCAAATCATCTTGATTTGTTACAAGAACACACAATGCTTCCGCTTTCGGAAAACGGCCTTCAGGATGCCTATATATAATGCCTGAGGCACGTATGGCAACGCCGCAGTTGGAATGGCACTGTGCGGTGCACAGCCTGCCCAGCCACACGTGACAGCCCAGCACGGAGGAAGGGAATGTCCCTAGGCGGGAGAGCAGACGAGCTGCCCCGCTGCCACCCAGAAGGTGGAGGGGAGGCACAGTTGCGACTAGTCTTCATGGAACTCTAGGTTGAGCCAGGAGAGGAAGAGGCACAGGTCAGCTCAGGGCAGGGTCCGTCCTGTCAGGGCATTTTCCAACCAGATGACCTGGGTGTGGCAGAGTAGAAAGCTACCACTGGAGATGGATATAGTACCTTCTGAGAAGAGATGCCAGCCCCTGACTCTCGGGGCCCCGAAGATTCAAGGGTGTACTCAAACGCTCCAGAGACTGGCCTCACAAGCTGGGGTCAGTTCAGACTCCACGACCAGGCCACATAGCTTCTGACCTTGGAGACAGGGTCTGGCTCGTGAAGGCCGGGCTCAGGGGCGCAGGGGCAGGCATCCCCCCAGCGGGCTCCCGTCTCCCCACCTTTCCCCGTCTGGGAAGAGGCCGAGGTGCAGGAGGCCGCATGAGGAGGGGCCCCGGGAGCGGACGGACAGACTCTGAGGAAAAGGTGTGGACACAGGCCACGAGCGGAAGCTTTGGACACTAAGACCCCGTCTCGGTGTGGAACTAGGATCCTCTCTTCGCCCCAAGTCCCAGGCCCTTCCACATTTTCTACAGCGAGCATCAGCTAGGGCTATGATCAGAAATGCAGGTTTCAAATGTGCATCTTTGTGTTACAGGGTGACGGCGGTTCTTCTAGAACTTTTGCAAAGATGAGAAGGGACGTGGCAAGGGTCCGAAACCTGGGAGGACGCGTGGTGAGAGGCAGGAAGCGGGAGGGGGACCATGCAGTCACGCTCAGTGGGGGGCCCGTCCCCATCAGCTGTGCCCACAGTTTCCCCCAGCTCAGCAGGCAGCGGTTCTTAGTATTTTGGAGGGGGTCACATCCTCCAGAGAGCACCCGATGAGATCTGGGGGCCTGCTCCCAAAAATGTACGCACACATCGCACACAACAGCAGGGGTCCATGGATCCCCGGCTCAGAAGCCCTCTGCTCCGTTCGGGGTGCCTGGCCGCCCACGGCCTGGCGCCCTTGAGGCCGGCGCCCCTCAGCCCCCACTCCTGCTCCAGCCCGCGGCCGCTCACCTGGAAGGAGTGGAAGAGGTACCAGAAGGCCCAGGCGTTGATGACGTTGTAGTACATGGAGAGGAAGAAGGACACCACCACGCTGGCCACGCCTGCAGAGACAGGACGCAGGGCCCTGAGGAGCGCCCGGAGCCAGGACCCGCCTGCGGGCTCGCTCTGCCTGGCAGGGCCGCTGTGGGGCCTGGCACCGCGAGCGCCAAGGCTCGGTCCGCCCTCTGCCGCCCTCCCCGCCTCCTCGGCCGTGAAGCCCGCAGCGCTGCTCCGGCGCTCTTCTAGGGGCCTGACAGCTGCGTTGTGCAGCGCGACCTCAGGCCCACTTCGCAGACGGGGAGCCAACACACAGCGCTTGCCCGAGGCCGCTGCTACCAAGCGGTGGAACTGGGATTCGCGCCTCGCGTCACCGACGCCAGACGCCACAGCTGCCCGCTCCCCCACCTGCCTACAGCGGGGTCACCGGCGCCACACCCTGCTCGGTGGTGGCGGGGGCGGGCTGGGAGCGGTGTCAGGCGCGGAGGGGACGGGGGCTGCCCTGCGCTGGCCGGGTCTGCGGGGAACCAGCCGGGCTGCCGGGGGACCCGGAGCAGAGCGTGGGGGTCTGGAGAGCCCGTGCGCGCCTCCGGGCCCGGGCCCTGCTCCGCGACCTCTCCCCAGGCCTCCGCTACCCCACCCTGCCTGGCAGAGCTGGCTGGTAAACATTCACCAGCATCCCCGGCTGGCAGCCACAGCTGGTGTTTTTCCTATTCGGCCGCAAACGCTGCCTTGGAGAAGCCCTCTGTGATTGATGGCTCGGGCCGATCCTAAAATCACACACCTCTGCGTTAAAAATTAACAGCTGTTCAAGACGAGGGGGCAGCTCCACTTGGATGTGTGAGGCCTCTGGACACACTTCTGCACCTGAGATGAAGTTACGTGCCAGTTCACAGGCATCCTGTTCCTGAAACTTTCCTGTGTTTTCCTGTTCCCTTTTCTGCCTGTGTGGGTGTGGGTGTGGGAGAGGTGAGCAGAACAGACCGTGGCCACTGCTGGCCAAAGTTCGTCCTGCTCCCAGGGGAGCCTGGCACATGAGGGCTGTGCTGGGCGGGCGAAGATCCCACGAGGGCGCCCCAGACACCGACTAAAAGTAACTCAGGAGGCGGGAGGGAAGGCAGTGCCCCTCTTGCTACTCACTGGGCCCCTACTTCCATGCACCAGAGATATTAACAGCACCCCACAAGCCCTCTGGCGTGATGATGATTAGTGAGCTCACACCCACACAGGCCAGCGCCTAGCACGGAGCAGGTGCCCGCTGATGGGGGGAGACGTCAGTACTTAGCAGGAGTCGCTGTATGGTCCTGCAACGGCTGGTGGAAGGGCCCAGACACTGGGTCACAGCTCTTGTCTTGGGCAGTTCCTTCTCGTGTGTGTGCAGCCGTTCAGTCACGCCTGACTCTGAGACCCTCTGGACGGTAGCCGGCCAGGCTCCTCTGTCCATGCGACTTTTCAGGCAAGAACACTGGCAAGCCACAAGTAGCATGAGTTAAATCGCTCAGTGGTGTCCGAGTCTTGGCGAATACCCGAGGGGGTGGCCACTTTCTCCTCCAGCGGGTATTTTCCGCCCAGGGATGGAACCCGCGTCCCCTGAGTTGGCAGGCAGATCCTTCACTGGGGAGTCACCGGGAAGCCCTACTTCCCTGTTCCAGAGGGGACTGAGGGGTGCCCACTTACCGACGCCGCTGAGGTAGGGGCTGACGGTCCTCCAGGCTCCGATACTGCCCTGGCGCATGCGCTGCCCCACCGCCAGCTCCAGGTACAGCAGCGGCATGCCCTCCACGACCAGCATGATGACGTAGGGCACCAGGAAGCTCCCTGTGGGCGGGCAGAGATGAAGCCAGGCGTCAGCCGGGGCTCCCCGGGGCCCCCACACATACCCGCCCTCTACTCGCTGCTTCCTTCTCCTAACTTTCCGCTCATCCATCCCTTCTTAAATACAGTTTTAAAATGTATTCTATTTGCTTCTGGGTGTGCTGGGTCTTCGTCGCTGCATGCGGGCTTTCTCTGGTTGCAGCAGGTGGGGGCTACTCTCCAGCTGCAGTGAGCGGGCCTCATAGCTGTGGCTCCCCGGGCTCTAGAGCTCAGGTCCAGTAGTCATGGCCCAGGGGCTTCGTTGCTGTGTGGCATGTGGGATCTTCCTGGACCAGGGATCAAACCCGTGTCTCCTGCGTCGGATTCTTTACCAGAGACCCAGCAGGGAAGCCCCATCCATCCATTCCTGTATTTCCCCTTTTCCCCAGAATCCATCCTCCCACCTGTGCACTCATCTGTCCTTGCATCCACCCATCCTTCTATCCTTTTACATTTCGACTCACCGTTCCACCCATGGGTCACATGCAGCCACATCAGTCCTTAATGCTTCTAAATACTTCCATCCTGCGTGGTAAACTGCCCCTGTCCCAAGACCCTTGAGCGCCTTCAGTGCCTCGGCTGCCCCCGCCCCTCTGCCAGAAACCCCCGTTCGGTTGACTGTTCTGCACATCGCCCCTCGATCCGGCCAGACAGCCACCCACCTCCACTTACTTCCCTTGGGCTTTTCAGGGGCCCGCATGGTGCCCCACAGCGGGTGTTACCCTAAACAGGTGTCTCACTGAACACTTCCTCTGGGCCAGGCCCCGAGCTGAGTGTGTGGAGGATGAGAGAATAGCAGCCCCGCTTCCTGCCCATGAGCGGTCACCCGAGCAGAAGAATTTCAGTGGCCTCATGATTGTCGAGAGCCTCAGGTACTCCGCAGGGCCTGTGTCTCAGAGACGCGGCTGGGGCTTGATAGGCATGTGTGGAGACAAGGGCTCCCCAGTAGACAGAACCCAGGCTGCCGCCTCCCTCGAAGGAGCACTTCTGTTGTATGTCCGTTTTATACGGTGGCCCTCAGCCTAAATTTTCACTGTAATAACAGGTTACCAAGCGGCTCAGCGGTAAAGAATCGCCTGCAGTGCAGGAGATACAGGTTCGATCCCTGGGTCGGAGAAGGAAATGGCAACCCACCCCAGGATTCTTGCCTGGGAAATCCCATGGACAGAGGAGCCCGGTGGGCTACAGTCCACAGGGTCGCACAGAGTCAGACTCGACTGGGCGACTGCCCACCGCCACTAGGACTAGAGCGGATTTGAACCACTGGTTCCCAAGCAGCCATCTGCAGACAAGGACCCTTGGTGATGGTGGGGAGCGGGGTGAGTGAACAGAGCCAAGAACGGAGCCCCACCTGCAGACATGTGGAAAGAGGCTGGCGGCCTGCTGGGGGCGCCCAGCCCAGCTGCCCCACTGTTTCTGCTGTTGGTCCCATCTCCTCCTCCTCACACCCTCAGACACCTCTCCCCCAGCTCCTGGCTCCTTGGCAGTGGACCGGAAGAAACGTTCACTGGGAGAGGGCGGCAGTACTTCTGATTAAAAGAAAACCCTGACCCTACAGCTTCAGGGATTAAGGGCTGCTTACAGAAGGAACTGGCTCTGAAAGTATTAAGGTAAACAGAATACATATGTTCATCGTCACATCGAATATTCACAAAAATGCTCCCTTGGGGACTGGCTTGGTGGTTCAGTGGTTAAGAACCTGCCTTCCAATGGAGGGTCCTTGGGTTCGCTCCCTGGTCAGAGAACTAGGATCCCACATGCCGCGGGGCAACTGAGCCTGTGGGCCACAAGAAAAAGATTCTGCGTCCCTCAACACAAGATGCCACGTGCAGCAACCACGGCCCAATACAGCGAAACAGATTTCTTTTTAAAGCCGCCACTGCACACACATGCTCTCCTGTAGCCCACATGTCTCCCCCGACAGGGTCTCATGAGCACTCTCTGGACCACACTGCGGACATTCCACTAGGAAAGCGTGCCCACAGTTCCTCATCGGTCCCTGGACACTTAGGCTGTTGCTGGTCTTCTGCCATCGCAAGCAAAGCCTGGTCCGTGCATTTATCTCCTCGGAATAGAAATCCCAGAAGGATGTGGCTGGCACCAAGGCCACGCAGAGCCCCCGCCCACCCCCGCCTGACCTTCTCACCTCGGAAAGGTGCAAGCATGTGCTCACCAGAGCAGGCCCCACACCAGCAGGGCTCTGCATACCCAGCTCCGAACTCCCTGCTCACATCAGGGCGACGGCGAATCCCGCCCCCTCGATCCTGGACTCTGCCAGGCCCTCGCCTGGCTTTAGCATCTCATCCGGCTCCTCTCAACAGCAAGGATTCCGAGAGGCTGTAGGGGGCTCCCGCCCAACAGACACCCCATCCTTACAGGCTGTGCTGATACAGCCTGCCTGGAGCAGCCTTCAGTGGTTGTAAGAAAAGCTTCATTTCACCCAAGATGTTAAACAGTAACCACGGGAGGCCTGGCAAGGTCCACAGAATGTTGTTCTCTTTCACAGGGCCTGCCTGATGGTCCACTGCCCGTGGGAAGGTTGGAAATTCAAGGCCTGGTGCCCAGATGGGGATATGAGGGCTCTTCAGCCTTGCCCTTCAGTGGGTTTTACTACCCCCTCCCACCGCCCAACCTTCCAACAGACACACAATCCCAGTGGATCTGGTCTACGATCACTTTCTCAACAAATGATGCTGGAACAATTGAACCTCCATATGCAGAAAAAGTGAACCTCAACCCATATCTCACATTTTATATACCGCTCACCGCCCCCCAAAAAAAGGCCCTTGAAATGGATCACTGACCAGAGGGACAACCTAAAACTATAAAACTTCTAGAAGAAACACAAGAGAAAGTCTTTCTGACCTTGGGTTAGGCCTAGATTTCTTAGATACAACATCAGAAAAGCTTTTTGTGAAAGAAAATATTGATAAATGTTGATAAGATATTGGGCTCCATTTTAAAACTGCGCTTCATGAAAGAAGTCTGGAAACCAAACAGACCAGCTAGGAACTGGGAGAAAGCATCAGGGAAACACATCTGACAAAGACATCCACGTTTCTTTATATCCAGAATAGATATTGATAAAAACTCAGAAATGAGAAAACACCACATTCGAAAATGTACAAAAATGAACAGACATTTCACTGAAGAAAATCCATAAATGGTGTCCATTAGGAGAATGCATTATCTGACCCTCCACGAGATGACAGCATACACCTAACAGAATGCCTACAACAGAAAATGCTGACGCAAATCCAAGTGCTGAGGAGGATTTGCGAATTCCCATTACATCACTGCTGCTGCTGCTGAGTCGCTTCAGTCGTGTCCGACTCTGTGCGACCCGAGAGACGGCGGCCCACCAGGCTCCCCCGTCCCTGGGATTCTCCAGGCAAGAACACTGGAGTGGGTTGCCATTTCCTTCTCCAATGCATGAAAGTGAAAAGTGAAAAGTGAAAGTGACGTCGCTCAGTCGTGTCTGACTCTTAGCGACCCCATGGACTGCAGCCCATCAGGCTCCTTCGCCCATGGGATTTTCCAGGCAAGGGTACTGGAGTGGGGTGCCATTGCATACATCACTAGTGGGAATGTAAGATGGTTCAGCCACTCTAGAAAGCAGCTTGGCAGTTGCTTCTAAAGTTAAGCACACGTGAACTGTATGACCCAGAAATCCCACTCCTGGGTATTGACTCCAGAGAAATGAAGACTTACATTCACACAAAAACCTATACACTGACATTTACAGTGTCTATTCACAGCTGTCATAAACTAGAAGCAATCTAACTGTCCTTCAGTGAGTGCATGGATAAACAAACCCTGGTATATCTACATAAGGAAATGGTACTCAGCCAATTAAACAAAAAAAAAAAAAAAAAAAGCTCTCCCAAGCAGCAACATGGGAGAATCTCAAAAGCATTATGCTAAGTGACAGATACTGGATTCAAAAGACACGACATACTGTGTGATTCCATTCATAGGACATTCTGAAACAGGCAAAACTATAGGGAAAAAGAGCTGTGGCTTGGGGGGTTGGCTGGAGTGAGGAGGGGCTGACTACACGGGGCATGACTGTGGTGCTGATTACACAGCTGCCTGCTTTGGTCAAAATTCATGGACCTGTACACCAAAATATGTTAATTTTTCTGCATGCAAAAAAATCTCAATAAAAGAATTTTGTTTTGTGATCAGTTTGAGAACAAGTCCACTCACCAAACCCTCTTCCAACTGGACTATTCCTCAAACTCCTTTTATATAAGAATTCTGACTCAGGCTCTGTATGAGGAGAGCCTGGCATCAGAGAGAGGCTGACAGAGGCCTGAGACTGGAGAGCCTGCTCCCCTGCATGTCAATGGGGCAAAAGTGGGGGAGACTAATCCCCTCCAACGCGCGCGCGCTCTTGGTCGCTCCTGCAGAGACGCAGAGTCTATTTCCGCTCGTGGGTCTGGGCGGGCCCTGGGACTTAGTTTGTCCACTAGAATGTGGGGAAGGGGGCACCATGATGGTTGCAGAGCCTCCAGACCTCAAGATGCCTTCCAGCTCCAGCCTCATCCTTTTGGAGCCCAGCCCTCAGGCCACCCCACCTGGAGATGAGGGGCCACACGGAGGAGAGCCAAGGAGTCCAGTTGCCAACACGTGGGGGGCCTTCCAGCCCAGCTGACCCATCAGCAAATGTAGCCGTGCAAGCCAGGCCTGATGAGACTGGTAGAGAACTGCCCAGCCACCGACAGAAGTGTGAGGCAAATTGTGTTAGCTGTGACTTTTTACTCGGACAAAATTAAACAAACAGGTTGACACGTCTCCAGTTACAATGAAATGACCATTTACTTCACTGGACAGGCAGAGCTGCTGGAGGCAAACTTGTGGAAAGCGTAGTACAGCGCCCAGGCTTTTAAACTCTGAGTTACTCACCTTTGACGGAATCCAGTGCCAGTTCCAAAAAAGTGGCATTTCATTTTGCCTTTTCTTTCTTCTGTTGTTCCCTGTTGAACCCTTTTAGGAAGCAGCATCTACCAACTGAGAAGGGTTCATTACAAACGCACTCATTTTTGCAACTTTCTCCTGCTGTAAGGTACTCCCTAACACCCGCCAAAAAAAGGTCAAGTTTACCGTTTTTATATTTTCAGCGGCTTCGGGATCTGTATTAGTATAATGTCTGTAGTCCTGATAAATCTTTTCCAAAAACTTAGAAGAGTCTTCACGTGGTTTTTGCTGAATTGCTTGAATTCTGTTCAGACTCTTTTGCTTTGGGTCAGCTTTTCAAAGCCCGGCTAGGACGGACTGATAAGCGACGTTTGAATAAGAGCGGGCCTCCCTCGTTGAGACCCAATTTGGTTCAGCTGTGATACTGCCAAGTGGGCTCAGGTGTAGGAGAGCCTCCTTGTAAAGGGGTCACGATCCTTCCAAATAAACTCGTCTGAGACACCTAGCCAGCAGGTGGTTGACACTGAGGCCCCCAGGAGGCGACGGGGTAAGGCAAGCTGCCCTGTCCCAGGAGTGGCTTCTGGCACCCTGTCGGGTCTTAGATGGTGATACCAGACCGGGGGTCCCGGTGTCCCAGCGCTCACACGGGGTTTTCTGGTTGATCCCTTGAAGGAGGGGCCGTCCTGGGCTCAGCTGGAGGAGTTAAGGTTTGGAGCGACCTGTCCTCACTCTTCTTACCTTCTTTTTCTTATTTTCTCTGATGTAATAGCACAAACGCTTGCATGTAGAGAATGTCATCATTTCCCCCCATTCTTCACAGAAGAGCCACCCTAAGACCATAAATAGCAGTGGATGGTCTCTAACTACAAAAGGGAGCCTTTGCCTCGGTATCAAACAAGCAGGCTGAATGCTGGGCTGGGGCGTTGGGTGATTTTAGGAACCAAGCAGAACCTTTCTCTTATCCCTGGGATAAGAGGAGGTTTTTTGTTTTTTTCTTTTCTATTACTCTCCTCCATGTGACATCATTAAGTGTTTTAAATATCATCGATTTGATTTGGCTGTAAGTGGAGGAACAGGACCAAACAAAATGAAACAAAAAACCCCAAAGACAATCAGAAAATCCTAAATAAACCCTCCAGTTTGGTCTCGGGGTTTTACATATGCCAACAACACAGGAGGCCACAAGCGACGTCACTGACACAGCAAGGGTGGCAGTACCTGGCGCGCAGGGCCCCCGGGTCCCCCCACCTGAGCCCCTTGAGGAGGAGATCCTAACAGGTACCGTGGCCACTCGGGGGTACAGTAAACTGGCCTCACCTCCCACTCACAGCTGTAATCAGATCACTCATCCAAAACACGATCAGAGGGCTTTCTTTAGGGATAGTTGAAACATCTCCCATTTTTAAAGACCGCAATTCAAGACAAAATACAGACGGCCCATCCAAATGCTAACATCCGAGGAAGCAGGTGGTCCTGGGGTAAAGAACCCGCCTGCCGATGCAGGGGACACGGGTTCCACCCCTGGTCCAAGGAGAGCCCACGTGCCCTAGAGCCCAGGCTCGCAACGAGAGCCCGAGCACAGCAACGGAGATGCACTGCAGCCAAAAATAAATCTGTACAAAAGAACAGAAGACAAAGAAGCAAACGAGCCAGGTAGAAGGCCAGCAACTCTTTCCTCTCTCCAACAGGGTAGCCCACTCACATACATAACAACTTGCCTTATTTTGAAGGAAAAGCCCCACACCCAAAGGAAATACAGTTTCCAGCTGTACACACCAGAGTGATTTACCTTACTATATGAAGTCCATCGGATCCCAAATATCAATTCCTAGCTCCAAACGCCAAGCACTGGAGAAGCCAGTGCTGCTTTGGAGAATTCTGAAGCCCAGGTGCACAGGACAAGCGGTCCTGAGGGCTGCTAGGGCCTTACTCAAACATTCCCCCATGCAAAATCTGTTACTTACTGCAAGTTTGTACTGCTGACTGCGTGACGGGCAAATTAATGGAAACATGAGTTGTGGGGGCAAGGAATAGCAACTCTAGTTGGAAAGCTAGTAGACTGAGAAGATGGCGGACTCAAAGCCCAGAGTAAATCAGGCTATTTTATAGTAAGGGGGAGGGAGTAAAGCCAAGCATTTCCTGCTTCCGGTCAGCCTGGTTGCGGGGCGGGGCGGCAAGAGCAATGCAGCCAATTCACTCGTGGGCCTGATCAGGATGTTTCTGAGCTGTGAGTGCTCAGACGCTAGGTTGTGTTCGACTCTTTGCGACTCCACGGATCAGAGCCCGCCAGGCTCCTCTGTCCAGGGGATGCTCCAGGCAGGACTACTGGAGTGGGTTGCCATTTCCTCCGCCAGGGGATCTTTCTGACCCAAGGATCGAACCCATGTCTCCTGGGTCTCCTTTTGCATTGGCAGGTGGATTTGTTACCGCTGAGCCACCTGGACAATCCTTCCTGTGAGCTAAACAAAGCTAATTTAGCTTGATGCTTCTTACCCTGGGAGCCAGGGTTCCCAGAAACGGCTCATTATGTATAATTCAAGCTTAAGGCAACATCCCTTTAGTGATTAACTTGTGCTAAAATACAAAGGTTCTTCCCCATTTTGGGCCCAGCCTACCCCCCAGCTAACTCTGCTGGCATCTCTGTGCAGCCCCCCGTGTCCACCCTCCAGGTGCCCAGCACGTGTTAGGAGCCCAAGAGCTTGGTTGTTACTGGGACTGAATCCAGAATCCCCAGGATGAGCCACAGCTGTGTTCTCTCAAGGGACCGCCCGGCCACATTTCCTGACGCCTGGGACCCAGCATCTCAAGCTTAGTTGCCAAATTGTGCTTGACACTTTACAGCCTCTGAAACTCAGGATTCTGCTCCATCCAGGAGCACTGCAGAAACATCAAGAGCCAGAGGCTGAGTGCACGCCCACGCACGCACACGCACGCACACGCACGCACAGGACAGGGGAGCAGTGGTCGTGCTGTCCGCCTGTCCATCCGCGGACTGACCCGCTGTGGCTCAGTCCCAGGCTGGGTGCTGCCCAGAGGGCTGAAGCTCCAGGCGTGCCGGGGCCTGCTCACACCAGCTGTCGAGAGCTGCACGTCTCCTCAAGCCCCACACTACACTGGACACCACACTTGCCGTCTGAACGCGGCCATCGTGTGAGTGTTTACATCACACACCAGCAAACACTATAAATTACGTCCTGCTCCTCCTTCCAAAGCCAGCACTACATGAATGGAGCCCCACTCCTGGCTCCCAGCAGCTAGTGGCCTGGTGGGGTGGGATTCCTCTAAAGTGTGGTCCACGGACCAGCAGCATCCGTCGGCATCACCTAGGGGCCTGTCAGAAATGCAGTTTGCCCTCTTCCCCAGGCCTCCATATCAGAATCTCTAGGGGTGGGGCCGGTAGTTCATCAAAACGCTTCAGTGGGCAAATCTGAGATGCAAAGATCTAAGTACCAGGGAGGAGCAGGAGGGGCTTTGAGGAGAAGTCCCATTCTCCTACTGCCGAGTCAGGTGTCCCCTAACTGCCCCTCTTGTAAGGGGTAAATATCATATAGAGAAAATTTAGGGGAAAAAATAATCCACCTTTCCATTAGCCACATAACTGGCTAGTCCTCCATGATCTGAGCACGCGCAGTCGCGTCCGACTCTGCGAGCCCAGGGACTGTAGCTCGCCAGGCTCCTCTGTCCATGGGATTCTCCAGGCAAGAATCCTGCAGGGGAATTGCCATGCCCTCCTCCAGGGGGTCTTCCCCACCCAGGGATTGAGCCCGTGTGTCCTGTGTCTCCTGTACTGCAGGCAGATGCTTTACCCGCTGAGCCATCGAGGAAGAGAAAATTTATATAAAAGTCAACTGTGGGTGCACTCATTTTCCACACATTAGGATGCAACACGTTTGTATCCTGACTTCTTCCCGAACACCACGGCCTTAGACTTTGGCACAGCCGCCAAGGCCTGCTGGCCTCGCCGAGCACAGACTGCGAGCAGTCCCCTCCGCTGCCTTTCGTCTGCTCTGGCCCGGGCTCTGTAAGCACCTGGCCTGTAATCTTCAGAATTAACATTCCTCGTGCCGCCTGGCCCGCAGAGCAGGCAGGAAACCAGCCTCCCTGGCCACGGGCAGAGCCTAACGGAGAGGAGCGGGACCCTAATCCTTTTTATTCCCGGGAGTGTTTGGGCATGGCCTGGCTCTGCGGTTTATAAACAAGCTCTTTGTTGGCTGGAGGGTGAGGGGTAAGGGTGGTGGAAGCCAGGGCTCTGTGCGGAGGGAAGTTAGACACCCCACTAGAGCTTCAGGATGTGGTTGGTTAGCGGTCAGGTACAGGATGGGAGTGTAAACACACGTCACTGACTGCAGGTGACGTCACTGCGCAGTGACAGGCTCTCGAAAGCCCCCCACTCCCCTGCCTCCCAAACTCGGCAGCTTTTCCTCACAGACCAGCCTTCTTCATTCAACAGACATTGACTGGGCGCCTCCTTTGATCCCACCACTTCACAGAGACGGGACAGAAACTCTAGAACAGAGTGTAGTCCTTCAGACCCAGTGCTGGGAGTGCCCCAGGCTAGCGTCCAGGTGGACAAGTAGCTTGAGGAAAGTGTGCAGGCAGAGTGAGTGTTCAGTAAACTAAGAGTTGTACAGGGTAACTGGAGGGCGTGCAGGAAGATGAGGTGAGAACAGGGGTAGGTGTTGGGTGGTCACGTGCTCAGTGAGACAGGATAAACTCTTTGGTCCTTGATCTGCAGACACATGACTGAGAGGAGGCCACCCACCTAAGTACATCTGTCCACCCTAGATCCATCCATTCATCCATCCACTTCCCCACCCCCTAATCCATCCTCTCTCTGCTCAACCATCACCCATCCATCTACCTGTCCACCTATCAGCTTAAGGGGACTCTGTACCAGGTACAAGATTTCTTCCTTCTTTTCCTGGGTCTTGAAGGTCTTACCATCTCCCCAGCAACTTATATATACCGTTGACCCTTAAACAACCCTGATTTAATGGCATGAACTCATTTATACACACACTTTTTTCAATAGTAAATCCAATAATACTATATAATCCCCATTTGGCTGAACCGTGGATCTAGAGGAAATATGGATACAAAGAGCCAGCTGTAAGTTATACGGGGATTTTCCACAGCACGGAGGATGGGTGCCTTCACCCCCATATCGTTCCAGGGTCAATTATATTCTACCTGAGAACTACCCCTCCCTACTGGTGTCTGCTGCTGCTGCTGCTACTGCTAAGTCGCTTCAGTCGTGTCTGACTCTGTGCGACCCCAGAGACGGCAGCCCACCAGGCTCCCTCGTCCCTGGGATTCTCCAGGCAAGAACACTGGAGTGGGTTGCCATTTCCTTCTCCAATGCATGCAAGTGAAAAGTGA
The DNA here is from genome assembly GCF_014754425.2 of Oryx dammah. Taxonomy (NCBI): domain Eukaryota; kingdom Metazoa; phylum Chordata; class Mammalia; order Artiodactyla; family Bovidae; genus Oryx; species Oryx dammah. Next base: position 7,099,718 of record NW_024070193.1, read on the forward strand.
AAGTGAAGTCGCTCCGTCGTGTCTGACTCTTAGCGATCCCATGGACTGCAGCCTACCAGGCTCCTCCGTCCATGGGATTTTCCAGGCAAGAGTACTGGAGTGGGGTGCCACTGCCTTCTCCCTACTGGTGTCTACCTGCAGGCTATTCAGGTGATGGTGTTGTTAGAAACAAGGGATTGGATAGCCCTGTGGCAGTACGGCTCACCTGGCCTGATGTTTGGGCAATGTGTAGCTAGGATAAAGGTATTGAGGGTAGGTGTGCTGAACACAGAATGATGTGGAGATCTCATGCTGACAGTTCTTTCAAAAGTCAATTATCAAGCTGTTACAGCATATGAGAACACATGTACTCACATAATCACGAAATATATATGCCTTCAAATGTAAAAAGGAGTCAGAGGATGGACGGTGCACTATTTAAAAAACATGCACAATCTTTTGTCAAGTTTTTTTTTCTTCTTTTTGAGCTGGGAGTTGGGGGTGAGAGTGACGGAGCAGTGTTTTAGTCTTATTCTTCTTAAATGGCTTAAATTTGGTAACTACTTTGACCTAACATCTTTCATTGTCCTTTATTGTGAAAAAAAACAGCTCATGCTGATTATAGACGACACCACACACTCACACACAGTACAAGGTCAGCAAAAACCACCCGGAGATATCTATTGTTTTATTCTCTTGGGTAGGTTTTTGCTCATTCCCTTTTTTCTGCATTGTTTCAAACATAATTAAGAGCACCCATTGTATGCAGATTCGAATCTGACTTCCCTCCCTCTGTTTAATGTATGACATGAAAAAATACTCAAATAGTTTTTTTTGAAAACACCACCTTAATGGCTTTCAGGAGCACTGTGCGTGGTGTGCAGGTCCCATAGCTCATGGAAGCAGTCCCCTTTAATTGAGGGCTTAGGAAGTCTCCAACGTCTTGCTCTTATTTAAAGATGGAGGCCATCCTTCTGGTGTCTGCCTTCTCTCAGAACTATTTTACTTAGGTAAACTTCTGGAAACGGGATAATTTAAAAACTTTTTTTACTGCTGAGACTTCAATCCCTATTGCCACCTTGCCTCCTCCGAGGTCCCTTGGCGGGCCCTAGAAGGTGTTTCCAGCTCCCTGCAAGGCGGGGGAAGCTGTGTGGGTGCGCTCCTGTCTAGTGAAAGCACTGGGATGCCCTGCGATGTGAGGAAAATTTTGCAGAAAACGAACTAAACTGAAATAGAGTGACTAGCCTTCCTGCCTACTGTGGTTCCAAACCCAAATTAATCTCGTGATTAAAAAGTTAAAAAAAAAAACAAACACCTAGCTCAAGATCATTTTACCCTGAGTTTCAAGTCATGCTGCCAGGAATATGTTTCGGATCTCAAAGTTGTATAACGAGTTTCTGTTAAACAACACAACTTCCTGCTCACTTTTTACACTTAAACGTGAGGTTTGCACCCTGGCAGTCAGATCATCGCCACTGCTCCGGAGGGAGGAAAAGAGTGTCCCTAACGGCTCCTACTCCTCCAAGCGCCGCAGCCTGACCGACCGGGGGACAGGGTGCTGGGGGGCGCTTGGCCGCCGCAGACGGCTCGGGAGGGCGCTCTGCAAAAGCGCTCCAGCTGTGGACTGGGATGTCCTAGGTCCAATTCCGGGCTCCGTGATCCTGGGCAAATCGCTTCGCTCTCTGAGCCTCAGTTTCCTGGCACGCGACACGGGACCAAGCCCAGCGCGCCCCGGGCCCCCCGGCTCGGAAGGGGCGCGCGCCGGCCTGGCGGGGTGGGCGCAGCCCGGGCGCCGGCACTCACCTCCGCCGTACATCTGGCACAGGTAGGGGAAGCGCCACACGTTGCCCAGGCCCACGGCGTACGAGATGCAGGCGAACACGAACTGCCGCGGGGTGGCCCACAGCGGCCGCGTTTTCTCCATGGCCCCCGGGCTCGGCGCGCGGCGCGGCGGGTGCGCGGCCGCCAGGAGCGCCGTACCGCCCGGCTCGGCCAGGGGATGGCCCCACGCCTCTGCCTCTCGCCCGCTTTTTAATTGCTAATCTCATTAACGGCGCGCCCGTCGGAGGGGCGAGGCTAGTAAATGGGTGACGGCGAGCCCCACCCCGCCGCCGGGCCGCCGCGGCCGGGAAGGCGCCCGAGATTGCGCCGCACAGGGAGGCGCCCCGGCACCCCCGGTTCCACGTGGGGGCTGGTGTGTCGGCTGCGCGCTCCGGGGAGGGGTCATTTACAGTGTGGCCACCTGTGTGCCACTCTTTACGGATGGGGCTGTGAACGACACAGATATCCCCCAGCCCTCCTGGAGTTGACACTGGTAAAGGGAATTGCTTCAATGGACTGGACGAAAGAGCCCATTTTCAACCAGTTTTTACCCCCAGAAGAGATAACTCCATATGGTTTATCTTACTCCATATTTAAAACAGAGAAACACAAGGAGGGCAACTAAGGCAAAGCAAAGGGGTCAGCAGTTACAGGGGGTAGGCTGGGGTGGTCAAGGAGGGCTTCCCAGAGGAGGGGGCTTACGTTTGTTCAGAGACCAGGAAAAAGTGAGGGGCTCCCCCACTTCTCCAGCGGACCGGGAGTGACGCACGCAGCCATCTGCTTCCATCTACAGGCAGGTTGTGTGTGCCGGGCCAGGAGTATGGCTCGGTAGGGAGAGATGGGGCCGGACCAGGTTTCCAACAACCGCTGTGGGATATTCTACTCCTGGGGCCAGAGATTCCGATTCACTAGCCTCAGGTCTGGACCTAAGAAGCCTCCTGTTTCTATCAGTCCCTCAAGGTGACTGGGTTTAAGGGGGTCCCTAGCAACGACTAAGTGGGGTGCTTTGGAATAACGCACGATCTGGCTTTGAATCTCAGTTCTGATTCAAAGCCTCTGACTTGGCTGTGACCTTGAACAAGGCATTTAACCTCTCTGAGCCTGTTTCCTTATCTATAGTGCGAACAAATATATTCCCCTTTCCATGGGTTCATGTGAGAATTAACAATTTAGCTTATTATCTGGCACATACTAAGTGCTCAGTAAAGAAGCCATTATTATAGGCTGAATAAATGAATGGGTAATACACTAAGTAATAATTACATGCTTTGAACAGTTCACTTGGTATATAGTAACAGTTAAGAAAATACAAGATAAGTAAAATTAAAGAGATGAAAAGCAGAGTTGCCAGTGGAAATCTTATGTGATGCCAAAGGAAATCACCATTGCACCTGTCTCTGGTTAGACTTGCCCCTGGCTGGTGATAGAAAAGAAAGTGGGGTGTCGTGAGGAAGGTACGGGCTCCTTAGACATATTACCTGTCCTCAACCTTCCTACCTCCAAAAACCAAAGCAGAACAAATTCTCAGTGCAACAGGGAGAGGATTTTGACTTCTAGACTTCATATTCTAGATAGCGGGGTGTTTTTTTTTAAACCCCTGGCCCTCCTCGCCCGAGGAACCCACCCCCCTGGTTTCTATCCCATGGTTCAGTTCCAGCTGCTTTGACCTTTACAAAACTGAACTTGTGCAATATGTGCTGTGCTGCCTGGCTTCCTCAGTGGGACTTACTCACATTTCAGCGTGCAGTGGACAATGTCCTTTACCCCTGCCGCCTAGTATTCTGAGGTGTGAATGTGCGTCCATCACGGCTGATGGGGTCTGTGTTGTTTCCAGTTTGTGGCTGTGAGGAATCAAGTGTTAACGACATCTAGTACGAGGCCTTGGGTGCGTGAACCCACTTGCGTGAACTCGGGGCCGTAAGGTGGGCACACGCGCACCTCTAGCAGACGCTGCCAAACCCTTTGCAGAGGTTGCGCCAGTTGACACAGTGGCTGTGCCTCTGACACCTGTCGCTGTTTTCAAAGGTCTACCCCACCTGGTGGGTGCGCAGTGACCCTTAACGGTGGCTTGTAAGCTCCGTGTTGCATTCCTTGCCATAGGCTGATGCGGTTATTTGCATATCCTTTCCTGGAGGGCCTAAGTCTTCTGCCAACTTTTAAATGGTTTGTGGGTATGGTTCTTTATATATTCTGGATATGAGCCCTTTGTCAGTTTTGTCTATTACAGATTTCTTCTCTCAGTCAGTTGCCTTTTTATTCTACCAGTGTCATCTACCAGTGAATAGACACTTAATTTTAATAAAGCCCTAATTTACCAATGGTTAATTTCAGTGGTCCCCTTTGGTTTCTCTTTTTCAATTTTTATAAATCTCTCAACCCCAGGGTCATGATAATTAAAATCCGTGGCAAAATAAGCCTCAGTGACACACAGATTGGGCGGACTTTTCATGCTGTTGAATGGTGAAGAAGGCATGTTGCTGTCTCCAGCCATTCACGTGGCACTTTCTTATTCTCATAAATGAGTTTTCCCAGAGGGAAGCCGGCTATAAGGCGGCTCGGGAACAGGACACCTTAGGGAGATGCCCAGCCTACGACCTGAAACAGGAGGCTGCTTGGCATTTGTTCGTTTGACATAGGCCAGGGCCCTCTTCAACTCCCTACCCCGGGGATCAAGCCAGCACCTCCGTCCAGTCACACTGCCTGACACCGTGGGGGCCTGTTCACAGCGTGAGGTGGGCCATGGGGAGCACACGGAGACACCCCCCATAACAGGACGAAGTAAATCCTCAGGAGTCCTGGTAAGGTCCCCACACCTTCCTGAACCCCATCTGGCAAGACTGTAACCTGACAAGACCCACCACGCTGCTGTGGCTGCTCAGAGAGGACAGAACAGGCCTGGGAAGAGGGGTGTGGGGGGTCCCCACATGGGAGGCCAGCAAAGCAGCGGCGGGCTGGCAGGCGTTTAACAAACGGCTCCCTGCGGGAGGAGTGCTGATACATCAGTTAACCGATTTCTATGGTGTACATGTCTCCACTACGGCTGATTCCAAGCTACCAACGTGGTGTCACCGAACGAGGAGTTTGGAGAGAAGTACAGGAGCTCACCATTAAACTGCATGCCCACCACACAAATGCAATGAGAAAGCAGCCTCAGTGAAAGCAGAGCTAATAGTGTAGAAAATAATCTAGGGAGCAGTGGCCTTTGAGGGTTTACTACTTCTGATTTAAACTGTTAGCTGGTCCATTCTCAACCCAGATGGACTGCTACCCTTTTTAAGAAACCCCAGCAGCTCTATCCCCAACTAGAATCTATTTCTTCCTCTCCCTCGCCCTCAAGACTGGGTGCATATCTGGTTTCTAACACTCAGTTTTTAATGACTGTGTTTAGCAATTAGCTCCCCCACACAATTCCTGAATATGTACCTGGTGGCACTCACCAGCCTGCAGGCCCTGGCCCAGCTCTCTATAAGGACCCGGGGCTGGGGAAGTAACTTCTGTGTGGCAGGGCGAAGGGGGCAGTTCAGCTCTCAGGGGCCAGGGCCCAAGGGCAGCAGGGTTTTCGGCTCAGCTAAACCCCACCCTGAGTGCTCCTGGGGGGCCGTGACGGGCAGTGTGGGAGAAACCTTCCCGTGGACCGGGCTGTCTGGTCTCACTGGGCCACGTCACGTAGGACACACTCCCTGAAGCCAGCCTGTGCGCCTTATCTGATTTCTGGACGAGGGTGGAACCAGGGAGGGTGGCCCTGACTCAGCTGTGTGGGTGTGGGTCACAGCCCCGTGCCAGGATTCCAGATTCTTACCCCACAAGTTACAGCCACGCAGCTTTCAGTAATGTGCTCACCCTAGTGACCCCGCTGTTACTTAATCCCATAAGTGGCTCTTGGTTCCCCACAAGATAAAAGTCCAAACTCCTTAGCCTGGTCTGTGAGGCTCTGGGAATTTTTTTCTCTTTAACTGGGCCCTGAGGAATTTGACCCTTGCTCACCTAGGTTCCAGGAGAGGCTAGACTTTTCACCTCCTGGAAACAGCTGTGCGGTTTTATACTTCAGGGCAGTTCCCTCAATCAGGAAAAGGCTCTCCTTTCTAGACCCGGGAAAAGCCAGTCCGTTGTTCTCAACCCAGATGTAATATTACCCTTTTCCAGAAGCACCAGCAGCTCTATCCCCAGGCAGAATCTATTCCTTCTTCTCCCCTCCCCTCAGGACTGGGTGCCTATCTGGTTTCTAACACTTTCTGTGCTGCCTTGGCAGGAAAACTGCAAGATACATACACGTCCCCTCTGGGCTGTGGCTGGAATGTCTTACAGTCACCCTTTCTTCCCCAGTGCCAGGCGCACAGTGGAGTCTCAGTGAGGTTGTGGGTGCATGAGAAGCCTGCTGCAGGCTCCGAGCACTTCATTATAAGTTCCATCCAAGACTGAGAGTCGCCTGTGTGCAGGTTTCTGCAGACATTCAAGTCTTTCTTGCCCACCTGCTACTGTGTGCCTGGAGCTGGCTTGGGGACTTGAGGTAAAACCTCTGCACAACTGATGGTCCTCCCTCCCCTGTTGTCTGAGGCGCCTGCACATTCTCCTGTGGGGCACGCACGCGCATGCACACACACACACACAGACACACACACACACACAGACACACACACACACAGACACACACACACAGACACACACACACACACACACGGTGCACACAGGCATGTGGCAGCCACCAGGAGGAGGTCCTGCAGAAGAAATGCTGAAGCTGCGGGGGTCACTGGTCCTGCCCAGGTGGTGAAGAGGAGGGTCTTCCAAAGAGTCTGGGGGAGGCCCTGCCCCAGGGCTGAGTGTGCACACACGCATGTGCTGGTATTTGTGTGTGCCCGCAGGTGTGCCTGTGTGGCTGCACACACACGCTTCTGTGTCTGTGCAGCTGTGCACATGTATGTGTATTTGTGTGCTTATACATGTGCCTGCATACATGCTTGTGAGTGCAAGTACACATGTACATAAATGTGTATTTGTGTGTGCATCAACGTGTGTGTGACGCAGAGGAGACGGTGAAACCGAGCGGGGTCCTGCGAGGCCTTCCTGGGTACCGAAGTTTCTCCATGTCCCCTGCTTCTTGTCTGGAGAAAAAGGCTTTAGTCTCCTAGGCCTTCCCTGAATTCCAAAGAGCAGACTCAAGCCTGTTACTAATTAGGGAAGTGAAGGAACACACAAAGAAGGAAAAGCAAACAGTTCAGCAGGAAAACCAATCACTTCAGTGATAAAACACAGCCCTAGCTCCCCTCAGGGGACACATGTAGCAACGTGACGCATATCTCTGAGTTTTTAGGCAGAAACTAAGACCCCCACCCAGGAGGAGGGCAGTGACTCTGCTGACTCCCAAGCATGCAGACTTCAGACTGGAATCAGAAGGCTGATAATTAAGGTTCCTGAAACACCAATCAGTTACCTCACCCAACCAATCCAAAGGGAGTCTTCCACCTTGCAGCCCTCACCCCGAATGCTGCCTGTAGAAACCCCTTCTTGAAAGATGCAGAGAGTTAGGGTCTTTTGCGCCTGAGCTCCCTGTTTTCCTTGCTTGATGCTCTGCAAATAAATGCTGTACTTTCCTTCACCATAACCTGCTGTTGTGCAGAACTCAAGTTCACTTAAAACATTGGCAACCACGAAAGGACAGCTGTCCCAAGTGGGCATCTTGCCCATGGCACACTGACCCCTGGCTGGTGGTGGCAGGTGGGTCCTGTCTGGTAGCTGCCTGAGTGCCCCTGTCTCAGGGACAAACCCCCTAAACTCGCTGCTAACCCAGGTGCTCTGGAGTCATGGGGACAGAAACAAGGCTTTGAGCCTGGCGGGTAAGACTTCTCTGGCAAGTGGCCCAACCTCTATGTGCTGACACCAGGCTATCCTTCTCTACTGGGCTGCCCTGATTAGAGCTTCCCTTTCTGGGGAGGGGAAGGCATGGGACTCGGTCATCTGGTTTTGAGAGGAGCACTGCTTTTACTGGGTTTTCCATTCTGGGTCGAGGAGTCCTTGGGTCATCAGGTATTGCCTGAGTGAGGGAAACTCACTGTTAGACCAAGGCTTGTCTGCAGCCCCACCTGGGAAATTTTCCATTCTTGTGCTAGGGAACCATGACTCTGAGAGGCATCGAATACTGATCTGCCTGTTTCTACTAATACGAGCCGTGTGAAAGAATAATGGGAAACAGTAACTCTATTCCATGTTGGAGTTTCCTAGGGTGTATTTTTCAAAACTGGGAGATCTTCAGTTATGTTCCCATAAAAGAAAACAATGGTACTTTACTGTAATGCTGCTTAGCCTCAGTACTCCTTGGGATCTGGAGGAGTCTCTTTAGACTGTAACACCGTCTTTCCATTAGAACTGCTTTGTAAAAGGGAAGGAAACTGGGATGACATTGCTTGCGTGTAGGCTTTTATCCTACTGTACCAACATAAGTCTTTTGGAATTGGTTTGGTTTTCATCTTGTGTGTGTGTGCATGAGTGTCTCGACACACACGTTCAAGTTTTCTATCCCTGGTTTTGACCATTTAGAGTCCTTGGTAACTTGAAAATGTGGTCGAGACACTCTTAGAAACTGACAGTTTAAATGTGGTCTTGAGCCTGATTCAGAACAGGTAAGTTTGTCTGGAAGTGTGAAGGTGAGTGAATGACATATGTTACTAAACATTACTGTGATTTGTCTAAACTGAACTGGCTATTTGAGAACTGAAGTATACCAGCAGGAAATGGCCAAGATGGGGCTCTGCGGATATTCCCAAATGGGTTTTTGCGTTTGCAGCTGGAAGAAGCTGGTCTTGGAAGAGGAACCCGTTCCTTTTTCCCTGTGCCTTTGAGATGTAAGCATTCTACCAGGACTCTCAACTGATCTCTTCTGACCCTCTCCAATTCCTGAGACTAAAAAGAACGGGGTGGTGGGAGTCCTTTTAAATTCAAGCAGGAAGGACTTCCCTGGTGGTCCACTGGCTAAGACTCTGTGGTTCCCAATGCAGAGGGCCCAGGGTTCGAGCCCTGGTCAGGGAACTAAATTCTACATGCTGCAATTAAGAGTACATATGCTGCAATGAAACTAGTGCTTACATAAATTCTTGGAAATACAAAGGAAACGGATTAGAATGAATTTCAGATTCACATGATCTGGGAAATATTCAATACTAAATTACTATCTGGTATTACAGTTATTGTAGGTTTGCTGGATTAACTGGTGGGGACATGACTTTGATGTCATCAGTAATGTGTATGGTGACAGAGACTTATAAGACCAGAATTTAAAAATTCACACATACATTACATGCCATATACAAGAGGAAAATCAAATAGATCACAGAAAGATTTACAGTAAAATTAAAGAAAAGAGCAGGAAACCATTGTCTAAAAGAAAGCTAAGGAGAGCTATATTACGTCAGACAAAATAGACTTTAAAGAGTATTATTAATGATAGAAATAACATCTATCACCAGGAAGATATAGCTTCAACAGCTGAGAAGCAAAGGAAATCAACCTTGAATATTCATGGAAAGGACTGATGCTGAAGCTGAAGCTCCAATACTTTGGCCGCGTGATGAGAAGAGTCAACTCACTGGGAAAGACCCTGATGCTGGGAAAGACTGAAGGTAGGAGGAGAAGGGGACGACAGAGGATGAGATGGTTGGATGGCATCACCAACTCGATAGACATGGGTTTGAGCAAGCTCCGGGAAAGAGCGAAGGACAGGGAAGCCTAGTGCTGCAGTCCATGGGGTTGCAGAGAGTCAGCCACGACTGAGTGACTGAACAAGGAGAAAGGGACACGTCATGATGGAGATTTCCATACTCCTCTCTCCATTACTGACACAGCAGAAAATAAAAAGTAAAGAACAAGGAATGAAAAATGACACAGATTATTAAACTAAGAGCCAAATGGAACTTTTAGAAATGAAAAATAAGTGAAATCAGAAACCCAGTGAATGGGTTTAAAAGTGGGTTAGACACAGCTGAAGAGATTTGATGAACTCAAAGATATGTCAGAAATTTTCTGGAAGATTGCACAGAAACAGGTAAAAAATATATGAGAAGATACACAGATAAGATACACAGGGCAATAAAGTAGTATACGCTTATTTATAATTCTAGAATGAGAAAAGAAACTGAGACAGACCCATACTTACAAAAGTACTAGGAGCTCAGCACTTTCCACGATGGATTCATTTAGTCCAGTCAATCTTATGCAGGATTAAAAAAAAAAAAGAAATATATACCAGGATGGCTCATGATGAAGCCCCAGAACGTCATGGTGAGCCCTTAATCCATGACAAAGGTCTTGCTGCAGAGGACTGTTCAATTTGGGGGGTTTTGAAAAACTAGAAAATAGAACTTAGGTCTGAAAAAGTAGAATAGCATGTAATTTAGAAGAGTGGGTGAAGTGGTAAAGAATCTGCCTGCAATGCAGGAGACCCAGAAGACACAATCCCTGGGTCAGGAAGATCCCCTGGAGAGGGAAATGCCAACCCACTCCAGTGTTCTTGCCTGGAGAATCCCATGGAGAGAGGAGCCAGGAAGGCTACAGCCCACGGGGTTGCAGAGTCGGACACACCTGAGTGACTGAGCGCAGCATAGTCCAACAATTCAAATGTTCTACAGAGGTGAGTAACTTTAGACCCTGTGATGGTATGCACAGTGAACGTTTCAGGGGCTCGGCCCAGATGATTTCCATAGCTCCCCAGGATCTAATTAGGGTCACAGATTGCATGCAGTTGATAAGAACAGAGTTGATTTTAGGACAGTTTTCCCAACTTTTAAATTTCATGACATTGACTTTCTGAAGAGACGAAACAGATTGCTTAAATTGCAGAATGTTTTACACTCAGGATTTGCCCGACTGTTTCGTTGGGGATTATTTAACACCTTTTTTCTCCCTATAACTTGCAGAGACTGTTTAGTTTTTATATGGCAGGACTGTAGCCCACCAAGCTCCTCCGTCCATGGGATTCTCCAGGCAAGAATATTGGAGTGGGTTGCCATTTCCTTCTACACGGGATCTTCCCGACCCAGGGATCGAACCCAGGTCTCCCACATTGCAGGCAGACGCTTTAAACTCTGCACCACCAGGGAAGCATAATATATATTACAGCACTGTAAATACACTTAGGCATTTTTATATTTGCTATTGCCAGACTTTGGAAAAAAATAAGTGTATAACCTGCGTTTACATTTTACATTTGTAAAATGGGAGAGAGTACCAGATGTTCAAGGTGCATTTAGAAAAGGTAGAGGAACCAGAAATAAAATTGGCGAAATCCACTGGATCATAGAAAAAGCAACAGAATTCCAGAAAAACAACTACTTCTGCTTTACTGACTACACCAAAGCCTCTGACTACGTGAATTACAATAAACTGTGGAAAATTCTTCAAAAGATGGGAATACCAGACCACCTGACCTGCCTCCTGAGAAATCTGTATGTCAAGGCCGTATATTGTACCGTGCTTATTTAACTTACATGCAGAGTACAACATGCAAAATGCTGGACTGGATGAAGCACAGCTGGAATCACGATGGCTGGGAGAAATATCAGTAACCTCAGATATGCAGATGACACCACCCTTATGGCAGAAAGTGAAGAGGAACTAAAGAGCTTCTTGATGAAAGTGAAAGAGGAGAGTGAAGAAAGCTGGATTAAAACTCAACATTCAAGCAACTAAGATTATAGCATCTGGTCCCATCACTTCATGGCAAATAGATGGGGAAACAATGGCAACAGTGACAGACTTTATTTTCCTGGGCTTCAAAAATCACTGTAGATGATGATTGCAGCCATGAAATTAAAAGACATTTGCTCCTTGGAAGAAAAGCTATGACCAACCTACACAGCATATTATAAAGCAGACATTACTTGCCAACAAAGGTCCATCTAGTCAAAGCTATGGTTTTTCCAGTAGTCACGTATGGATGTGAGAGTTGGACTATAAAGAAAGCTGAGAGCCGAAGAATTGATGCTTTTCAACTGTGGTGTTAGAGCAGACTCCCGGAAGTCCCTTGGACTGCAAGGAGATCCAACCAGTCCATCCTAAAGGAGATCAGTCTTGGGTGTTCATTGGAAGGACTGAGGCTGAAGCTCCACTACTTTGTGACGTATCTCCACCTGACGTGAAGAACTGACTCACTGGAAAAAACCCTGGTGCTGCAAAAGACTGCTGGCAGGAGGAGAAACGGGCAACGGAGGATGCGATGGTTGGACGGCATCACTGACTCGGTGGGCATGGGTTTGAGCAAGCTCCAGGAGTTGGCAATGGAGATGGAAGCCTGGTGTGCTGCAGTCCCTGGGGTCGCAAAGAGTCGGACATGACCGAGCAACTGAACTGAAGTTCTCCACGAAATTGAGACTATTTGGCATATGTCACTGAAGCCAAGAGCCCCTAGGATGTTGAAGAACTGCTGGCTAGAACCAAAGTCCGGTGACCGCACAGAGCTGGGCCTGGGGTGGCAGCTGCAGGCTGTGGTTGTGTGTCCAGTGTTGTGTCTGCTGTGAGATAGGAAAAACTAATGGGACACAGACGACTTCGATGGCAGTTTAAGATAAAAGAGAATGAGAAGTCTGAGGCTTGAATGCAAAGACTTAATCTAAAATGATAGGGAAGTCATAATATAAATATCTGAATTTGTATAATTTACTCTTTGTGTACTAAAGACCCTGATGCTGGGAAAGGCTGAAGGCAGGAGGGGAAGGGGATGACAGAGGATGAGATGGTTGGATGGCATCAGCAACTCAATGCATGTGAGTCTGAGCGAGTTCCAGGACACAGTGAAGGACAGGAAAGTCTGGCATGCTGCAGTCCATGGGGTGGCAGAGTCGGACAGGACCGAGCGACTGAACACTAGCAACTTCACTATTAACTGCAGGTCAAAACTCAGGGCTTGTGGGACCCAGAGTAAGGTCGGAGAAAATAACACATCAATATGCTGTGTCCTTTTGTCCACAGGCTCACTTCCAAAGGACAACTGTTTCAACTGAATAACCTGCAAGGCTTTTCTGTACATTGATCCTTTGCTGTCTGCAGGAACTCATGTGTGTAAAGCGCACCAACTGGGCATTGTTTAGAAAGGCCTGGACGGAACAAAGAGGCTTTTTCAGGTCAGAGGGAACAGATGGAGAAACAAGCTTATCTGGAAAACAGTGCAGTTTCTCCCCACAACCACTCAGCTGATACCTGCCTGAGGAAGATCCAGCCAAGTGCTGTGAAAACAGCGGCCCGAGAGCCACAAAGAACCCTTCCGTGCTTTGTGTTGGTCTTGGCTAAACTTATTTCGTCACCTCAAATATTTTTTGCCAGGAACAAGCAATCAGGACCCACTAGAAGGCATAATCTGGTGAAGAAAAACAAACAGAACCCTGTGAAGATATTTCCCAGGGTCAGAGCACACCGACAGCCTCAATTAGTGGCCCCTAAGGGGCTTCACTGTGTCCTGCTGTGCTGTTCTATGCCTGCTCTCTCATTTCATAACAGGAGAAGCCCTGTGAGTCTCACTCTGCCAAAAAACACACATGCTTCATTTCACAAGCTCAACATTTCAAGTTATACTGGATTTCTTGTGCCTGTGCGTATTCAAAATGTGGTCACTGGCCCAGAAGGGGCACCCCTGGGGAGACTGTGAGGAATGCAGACTCCCGGGCCCCACTTCAGGCCTCCTGAGTCACAACCTATGTTTCAGCAAGACCCCCATGGGCTCTGTAGGGATGTCAAGGTTTCAGGAGCACTGCTGCATTCTTCAACCTGGTTTCATGGCACAATCCTCTATGCAGCTTTAAAGCACACACGCAGGAGTCCAGTGAATGTTCCCTTTAGAAGTCACGTGGGAGCTGGCTCCGGCTACCTTTTCCAGTAGAAGAAGGAGCCTTACTGCTACCACTCCACACTCATTTTATTCATGGCTGCACATCTCTTCCCCTCAAAATTCCACTCCATTTTCCACTTCCCATGTCCCCAGGGCCCCTTGTAAATGGTCCCCTTCTACCTGCTTTTTTCCACCTTTTCAATTTCCTCTCTAAAACACACTGAGTAAACAAAAAAAGATCTGAAAGATAATTTTGTTGTATATACAACAAAAATGTCTCCTCCTGGACCAGAGGAGCTCGAAAAATTTTCCCTGCTTACTTAACCAAGGTGTTATGCTGCCTGTAGAGAGCCAGGCTCTCTTACTTCCTCAGTTCAGTTCAGTCACTCAGTCCTGTCTGACTCTTTGTGACCCCATGGACTGCAGCACGCCAGGCCTCCCTGTCCATCAGCAACTCCAGTTTACTCAAACCCATGTCCATCGAGTCAGTGATGCCATCCAACCATCTCACTTCTGTTGTCCCCTTCTCCTCCTGTCTTCACTCTTTCCCAGCATTAGGGTCTTTTCAAATGAGTTAGTTCTTTGCATCAGGTGGCCAAAGTATTGGAGTTTCAGCTTCAACATCAGCCCCTCCAATGAATATGCAGGACTAGTTGGATCTCCTTACAGTCCAAGGGACTCTCAAGAGTCTCCTCCAACAACACAGTTCAAAAGCATCAGTTCTTCATTGCTCAGATTTCTTCACAGTCCGACTCTCACATCCATACAAGACTCCTGGAAAACCGATAGCCTTGACTAGACGGACCTTTGTTGACAAAATAATGTCTCTGCTTTTTAATATGCCATCTACATCTAGTCAAGGCTATGGTTTTTCCTATGGTCGTGTACGGATGTGAGAGTTGGACTGTGAAGAAGGCTGAGCGCCGAAGAATTGATGCTTTTGAACTGTGGTGTTGGAGAAGACTCTTGAGAGTCCCTTGGACTGCAAGGAGATCCAACCAGTCCATTCTGAAGGAGATCAACCCTGGCATTTCTTTGGAAGGAATGATGCTAAAGCTGAAGCTCCAGTACTTTGGCCACCTCATGCGAAGAGCTGACTCACTGGAAAAGACTCTGATGCTGGGAGGGACTGGGGGCAGGAGGAGAAGGGGACGACCGAGGATGAGATGGCTGGATGGCATCACTGACTCGATGGACGTGAGTCTGAGTGAACTCCAGGAGTTGGTGATGGACAGGGAGGCCTGGCGTGCTACGTTTCATGGGGTCACAAAGAGTCGGACACGGCTGAGCGACTGAACTGAACTGAACTAAGGCTGGTCATAACTTTCCTTCCAAGGAGTAAGCGTCTTTTCACTTCATGGCTGCAGCCACCATCTGCAGTGATTTTGGAGCCCCCAAAAATAAAGTCTGTCACTGTTTCCCCATCTATTTGCCATGAAGTGATGGGACCAGATGCCTTAATTTTAGTTTTCTGAATGTTGAGCTTTAAGTCAAATTTTTCACTCTCTTTCACTTTCATCAAGAGGCTCTTTAGTTCCTCTTCACTTTCTGCCATAAGGGTGGTGTCATCTGCATATCTGAGGTTACTGATATTTCTCCCGGCAATCTTGATTCCAGCTTGTGTTTCTTCCAGTCCAGCGTTTCCCATGATGTACTCTGCATGTAAGTTAAATAAGCAGGGGGACAATATACAGCCTTGACGTACTCCTTTTCCTATTTGGAACCAGTCTGTTGTTCCATGTGCAGTTCTAACTGTTGCTTCCTGACCTGCATACAGATTTCTCAAGAGGCAGGTCAGGTGGTCTGGTATTCCCATCTCTTTCAGAATTTTCCAGTTTGTTGTGATCCACACAGTCGAAGGCTCTGGCATAATCAATAAAGCAGAAATCGATGTTTTTCTGAACTCTCTTGCTCTTTCAATGATCCAGCGGATGTCGGCAACTGGATGTCTGGTTCCTCTGCCTTTCCTAAAACCAGCTTGAACATATGGAAATTCACGGTTCACGTACTGTTGAAGCCTGGCTTGGAGAATTTTGAGCATTACTTTACTAGCGTGTGAGATGAGTGCAACTGTGTGGCAGTTTGAGCATTCTTTGGCATTGCCTTTCTTTGGGATGGGAATGAAAACTGACCTTTTCCAGTCCTGTGGCCACTGCTGAGTCTTCCAAATTTGTTGGCATATTGAGTGCAGCACTTTCACAGCATCATCTTTTAGGATTTGAAATAGCTCAACCAGAATTCCATCACCTCCATAGCTTTGTTCGTAGTGATGCTTCCTAAGGTCCACTTGACTTCACATTCCAGGATGTCTGGCTCTAGCTAAGTGATCATACCATCATGATTATCTGGGTCATGAAGATCTTTTTTGTACAGTTCTTCCGTGTATTCTTGCCACCTCTTCTTAATATCTTCTGCTTCTGTTAGGTCCCTACCATTTTTGTCCTTTATTGAGCCCCTCTTTGCATGAAATGTTCCCTTGATATCTCTAATTTTCTTGACGCGAGACGCGATCTCTAGTCTTTCCCATTCTATTGTTTTCCTGTATTTCTTTGCACTGATTACCGAGGAAGGCTTTCTTATCTCTCCTTGCTATTCTCTAGAACTCTGCATTCAAATGGGTATATCTTTCCTGTTCCCCTTTGCCTTTTGCTTCTCTTCTTTTCACAGCTGTTTGTACTTCTTCAGAGTTTTGCTCCAAAGTCAGCTTCTCCCGAGGCCTCAGAGATAAGCTTAGCTAACAGGTCAACCACCACCCCACGTTTTATGCCCTTCTTGCCTGCTTCATGCTATCTCCTTGGCCCTTATCACCATTTAGCATATAATGTGAGTTTCTGGTTTATCAGGTCTGATTCGTCAGTTTACTTAGAGGTAATTACTGATTGTCCTCCTGTGCTGGGTGGGCCCTGCTCTAGGTACTGGGCAGGCATGAGTAAACGGGATAACCCAGACCCCAGCTCTCTGGGACGGGCATTCTGGTAAGAACACATGCTGTGGCTTCTCCAGCTCAAGAAAAACAATCCCTCTGCTTGATCCCCCTTTTCCTTCTGGCCTCTACCCTGTTTCTACTTTATTTTCTAGGAAAACTCATCAAGAGATGTCTATACCCACTCCTGTCTGCAGACTCTCTCCTCCCATTGGTCCTAACAGGCTCCCGCTCCAGGCCAGCCACTGCCGCTCTAACAAACTGTCCAGGTCACCGATGAGCCCACGTGGCTGACTTGGGCACCCAGTTCTCAGGCCTCCCTCCCGTGGCCACCCAGCAGAGTCTGAGCCAGGTGGTCACTCTGCCCTCCTGGGGGCCTTGCAGGCTTGCTGCCAGGGCGGCACTGTCTTCTGGTTCTCCTCCTTGCTCTCCTCTGCTCATTCCTCCTCTCTCCATGACCTGTGATACTGCAGGGCCCCGGGCTTCCCGTCTACACCCACCTCTGTATCTTTCGTAATTGTGTTTTAAAAGCCACCCCTACATTTGTAGCTCACGACGGGTGTAGCCTCAGCCCCGACCACACCTTAATGTTTGGACTTGTACGTCTACCACCTACCCAAATCCCCATTTGGAGGTCAGGCAAGGGAGGCATCTCAAATTTGTTCAAACAGAGTGTCTAATCTTCAACTCCCACGTGAAGTGCAGTAAATACTGGCTAAGGTATTCCAAGGTTAAGTTGGGTAGATAAACAAAATTGTGAGATAGCCTATGATGGAGTATGACTCAATAATAATAGGAATGAACTATCGATACACGCACCAATATGGATAATCTTAAATACATTTTGCTGAGCTAAAGAAGCCAGGCATAGAGGACGACACACTATGTGAGATCATATTAAAATTCTAGAAAAGGCAAATCTAACCTATCATGAGAGACAGCACATCAGTGGCTTCCCAGGACCCAGGGTGGAGAAGACCATCTGTAGAGGGGCGGGAAGGAGCTTGTAGGTGATGAAAATGTCTGCATCTTAACTGTGGTAGTGCATACACAGGTGACTGCATCAACCAAAATCCATCCAACAGGACCTTAAAATGCATCAATGTTATTACTGTAAAGTTTACCAGAAAAAGGGGATTAAAAGTAAGATGGCTTATTTGTTTAGAATATATAATGATCTAAGTGGACTCTGGAGCAGCTCTAAAGATGTTACTTCAGAGTACCGAAACACAGGGCAAGTGTGTATCGTGGCAAGAGTGTAAACCGGTGCGGCCACAGCAGAAAACAAGAGAGGGTCCTCAGAAAGCTAAAAACAGAACCGCCCAGTGACCCAACAGTTCCATTCCAGGGTATGCGTCCAGAAAAAAAAAGAAAAGACTAATTCAAAAAGACGCATGCATCCAATGTGCATCCAACGTTCACAGCAGCACTATTTACAACAGCTAAGACGTGGAAGCAACCCAAGTGTCCAAATGGAGAAAACCACGCACAAAACCCTCAGAATGGGAGAAGAGATATGCGAACGATGTGACCAACAAGGGATTAACCTCCAAAATCTACAAACATCTCACACGGCTCAATGCCAAAGAAAAAACAAACCACCCAATCAAAACAGCGGGCAGAAGGTCTATACAGACATTTCTCCAAAGAAGATACACAGATGGCCAAGAAGCACATGAAAAGATGCTCAACATCATTAATTATCAGAGAAATGCAAATCAAAACTAAAATGAGGTATCACCTCACACCAGTCAGAATAGCCATCATCAAAAAGTCTACAAACAATAAATGTTGTAGAGGCGGTGGAGAGAAGGGAACCCTTCTACACTGCTGGGGGCAATATGATTGGTTCAGCCACTGTGGAGGTTCCTTGGGAAAAAAAAAGCCACCATCAGATCCAGCAACCCACTACTGGACGTGTATCTGGAGCAAACCACGGTTCTGAAAGGACACGTGCACCCCAGTGTTCACTGCAGCACTGTTTACAATGGCCAAGACAGGGAAGCAGCCTAACGTCCACTAACAGAGGAGTGGACAAGGAAGCTGTGGTATGCACATAGAGCCATCACAAAAGAGTGAGATGATGCCATCTGCAGCAACAGGGATGGGCCTGGAGATCATTATACTAAGGGAGGTAAATCAGACAAAGGCAAGTACCACATGGTATCACTTACATGTGGTATCTAAAGAAATGATCCAAATGGACTTACAAAGCAGAAACAGACTCACAGACTTAGCGAACAGACTGGTGACTCCAGTGGGGAGGAGGGGAGGGAGAGGGATGGACTGGGAGCTGGGGGTTAGTAGAAGCAAACTGTCACCTTCGGAACAGATAAGCAAGGCCCTACCGTATAGTGCAGGGAACTGTATGCAGTCTCCTGGGTTCAGCCGCAACGGAAAAGAACATAAAAGGCACTGCATGTGTGTGGCTGAGTCACCTTTCTGTGTAACAGAAATTAGCACAACACTGTAAATCAACTATACTTCAACATTAATGAATGAATGAACGAGTGAACATCTCTATCAACTCTTTTCAACTCATCAGAGTGGAATAATAAATAGCAAAGGTTTTATCACATAGGATAACAAGTTCAATGTAGAGCAGTATTTTCCTTGAGTTATATAAGCCATAAACAAATGATCATTAAACACTAATATGACTCAAAATGGATCATGAGGAAAAAATGAACACTTAAATTCTGAGCAGAGGAAATTAGTAACAAAAACCCTTTACATTTTATTTTTGTCCATAAAGGTCTGAGTCGTAATTTAGCAAGAGCCTTGAGTATTTACGCTACACTAAAGCTGCATTGTGGTAGCCACTGTGCACAGCTTGTAGAGCTTAGACTGAAAGGTCAATCAGGGCTTGAGGCAGCCTTCTTACAAATGCAAAATACAACAACTAAAAAGGCTTTCTTAGTTAAATGAGATAAGTCTTAAGACTAGGAAAATGTAAAAAAAAACACATTTCACTACTGCATTTTGCTAAGCACATGAGTTACACACACACAGTGACACAACCAGGCAAAAAAGTATTTATATGGTGAAGAATCATCATGTTAATTTATGTCAAAAAATGTCATGTTTGTTTATCTTAACGCAGGGCATAGTTAGGTTTTACGGGATCATAAAGACTTTTAATTTATTATTGAACTGGATATATAGAATATTTCAAAGTTGCTATCAAAAAAGAAAAAAATACTAAGCTGAAATTCTACTTAGCGACAGGTTTTTCAACATAACTTTCTTCCCTATGCATCAAACTAAGGCAAGAAGAAAATATATGGTTTTTAAAAGATACCAAGCCATTAAAAAAAAATTCTCTTTCTGAATTTAATAGAATATCCTGGCCCATTAAATACTGGAATAGGTTTTGGAGAGAGAATGAATTCTGGCCTGAAGTAGTATGGTGTGTGACTGGAATCCTCAGTGAAAGCTCTAGAAGGACACAGAACCCCAGGAGTGGCCTGCACAGCGGGGACGGTGAGGGGTAACCACGCAGGAGTGCTGGCTCCTGACCGGCTCTTTCCCCCTCGCTCCTCCCAGCCAATCGCCTCTTAAACGCTGCCTTCTGTGTTCTTTTGGGGGGAGTTATCTTACCCTTTATCATTTGGTCCTTCAGTATTTTAATATAAAACCTACAAGAAGAACAACAAATTCAAGGCTAGTATTAAAAGCTTGAAAAAAAATAACAAACCTTTTCCTCAAATCAGTAAACTCTTCTTGGTGAACAGAATCTTGTGGAAGTGGGAATGATTACTTTCTAAATAATGTGTTAAAAGCAAGTACTTTACTTCTGAAGCATTAATGCTTTATGAACTTTATTTTTATCCTTATAGTATATTGATGCATCATCCAAGTACAGATACCAGATACCTAATTTCTAATGATTTATCCCAAAACAAACACAAGAAAAGCAGGCCAACGGAAATATAATCAAAACCTCTTGAAAATGAAGTTACTGTAGATGTACCTAAATAAATAAACTATAATCAAAAGCTGAATCTCAAGTCTAGTAACTGATTCTATGTTGAATAGAGATCCTTTAAAAAGTGTTCTCATTCAACATATAATTTAATAGAATATTCTGTAAACTGAAGTGTAAAGATTACATTTATTCTCAGTCCAGATACTTTCTCAACTGTAGAAGTACAAGGATGCCTCTGCCTTCTTCATCAGCAATACAGATTTATGAAAATGTATGCTGCAAAAAATGTCTGACTGAAGGAGTTAATCAAATCCTCACGTTCACTGTTAACTTTCATTATAATTGGTAAAAATGATGCCTATAATAGATGGCATTCACATTTTCAACAAATTTATATATATATTTTTTGTTGATCACATAGAGAAAGCAATTTAGATTTCATTTTTAAAAATAAGGTTTATTTATAATAAACTATCTTTAATATTCTATATTTTTATTCTAGGGAATGCGTAACTGTAGACAAAGCTAGCTTTAACATGTATTGAAAAGGTGTACTCTTTATATTAACACAAAACGGTAAGTCTTTCTTTACTACAAAGAATTCTCACTGCCTTTGAACTAAGAATCTGGAGCACTCACAGAGAGGTGTTTGGGATGACCAGCCAGAATCAGTCAGGAGGTTTTCTCTCTTCTCAATTAGGTAACTGAAATAGGAACTCTAGCTCTAAATATCATAAGCAAAGTCTAAATCTTCAAAAAATAAACAGAGGGAATATAACAAACTGCTTCAAATACATGCCTGAGGTGAGAAATGGCTTGTACTTTCATATTGTGGCAGCTTCCAGATAAAATCATCAGTTTTTAATCTTCAGGTTCATATCTGGAAAGAGATATGTATTTAATTAAGAGCATAATGCCAATTGTTGTACCGAATGAGTTTACCTGAAACACTTCCAGTGATTAAGCCAGTAATGTTGCATCCTTCATCTAAAATCACCGCTGTGGTACAAGTCAGATTTGTTCAAGGCATGATGGGGGTGAGCCGGAGGATTCCTGGACCAGAGAATGGACCAGATACCCACTGACATACCATCAGGCTCTAAGTCTCTACCATATGTGGCATCTACACCCGTGTCAGCTTAGTAAATTATTATTTAATCGAAGGCCTGATGGACACAAACAGCTGATATGACCTTGTGAGTACAAGGTTAACCAACCCCCTTCTCTAAGGATCTGGGATTCACTTTTCAGCTCTGGTACCCTGGAACTCTGATAAAAGTAAAATGTCAGCTGAGTTTCCAGGCAGAACCACCGATGGCAGAAATGACCCTGATTAGAAAACTCCATCTGGACCACAAGAACTGTGGCCAACCATACATCCACGGCAGAAACCAGGGCTTTGGCTTCGCCGTGTGCAGTGAGTTCCTGGACACATCCCCACCAGAGTGCCACGTAACTGTGCCAGCGACACCGCTCCTACGGAGGGCATGGACTTCTAAGGCAGGCGGGCCCTGGCATCCACACACGGATCTCATCTTGCAGCACCTGAACTGCCGCGTGAGGGCTTCTCTGGTAACTCAGATGGTAAAGAATCCAGCTGCCAATGCAGGAGGTGCAAGAAACTCAGGCTCGACCCCGGGGTTGGGAAGATCCCATGCAGAGAGCAGCAGAGACCCACTCCAGTGTTCCTGCCTGGAAAATTCCGTGGACAGAGGAGCCTGGCAGGCTACAGTCCACAGGGTCACAAAGAGCCAGACACAACTGAGCAATTAAACAACAGAAGTGTCACGTGGGAGCACAGCGTGAGCAGGCCCTGGACTGCAGCAAGGATACCACTGAGCAGCAACGCCTGGCGCTGCCCTGTCCAACATCCTGCTGAGAGAATGCAGGGCGAAGGCAGCCCAGTGTGGCCTTGAGTGACCCCAAGGGTCCAGCTGAACCTGAAAAGAAACCCGAAGGGGTGTGGCGAGTGAGGCCTGGCCAGAGCCCCTTTGCCCTCCCAACACACAGGCTGCTGGACTGGATGACAAAGCAACTCCCCACGGGTCTGGCCTCTCCGGACACGAGATCAGACTTAATGAAGGACAGACATCAACGCGGCAGGGGGACAATCCAAGGGGCAGGATCAGCACAGCTTACTTTGCCAGTCTTTTCCTCAGGTCTTTGATTTGGTCATTCTTCTTGGTAAGAATCTCCTTCATGTTTCGAAAGGCTGCTGTTTGTTGGAATTTCTTCTCTAATTCCTACATAGGGAAAAATTTCAGTCCACTAATAAGAAATAGTTAAGGAAAGAAAGAACACATTTGATGAAAATATACATTTTTGCCCTAATTTACTAATATTCTGCTTATTTTCTGATTTATTTTTAATGTATTTATATAAAATTAAGACTATTGAAACTTACATTCTTCCAAGTGAGAAGCCAATAAAATGGTAACATTTCCCAAGTACAATATTAACAAATAACTCAAACATACTATGCCACAGAGATGGGAAATCTATTTGAAACAGTAAATTCATTTTTAGGTAAAACAGACATGCTCTTCTTTCTAAATCCCAAAGTAGTGCCAGTATTTTAAGAAGAGGATTTTAAATTTAATTACAGTTTAGCTTGTATATTCGTAAGAGTCTAATCCCTAAAGTGAAAAGCACAGTTCTCTGCATACTGCTTGTAAATTAAGAAACAGGGACAGACCCCTTGAGGAAAACACCCGCCAACCCTCTGCTGACTGTGAACGGGATGGTCAAGAAGAGCAACACGGGGGTGCAGGGTGCTGGGTGTGCGCATGCACGAGGAGGAGCACAGGCTTTTCATCACCTCAGACATTCTGGTGTCAAAGAGCAATCTTTCTCCCAAAAGGGGTCAATCTTTTAGAACACAAAGTGCCTAACACCTTGAGAAAAAATAAAGTGAATCTGCAGCTATCCACACTTCCCTTAGTCACACTGCATTCACCGCTCAGGCCCACGTGGACAGACAAACCTGACCTTCTCAGCCATGCTCAGCTGCTCCTGGACCCTCAGCAGGTCGTGCTTGGCCGTCGCTAGATTCTCTTCCAGGGATTTCTGGTTTTCTGTCTGGTCATTAAGTGTCTTCTGAAACTCACTCTTCAAAGCAGCAACTGTGTTTTCCAAGTCACTCAAGTCTTGGGCCTTTATAAAATCCTGTGAAAAATACGTACATCCACATAAGTTCACGCTGACATCCTAAATAGCAACGGCTTTAGACTCAACACCTCAGCGATGGAAAGAGGGGAGGCTGTGTGCTGCGCGTGCACGCCAGCCTCCCCCACCGCCGCAGTCCCGGAGGGTCACTCGGCACCCAGTGCCTGGTCACTGCACACACGCACGGCCACTCAGCGGTCACGGATTTCCAACTATGTCAAATATGATTTATGAGCTGTTGGAACTCCAAAGGGAGAACGAGAGAGGTGAGATCCTAAATTTGACAAGGCTGTGTTTCCCAGAGTTAGGGTGACATGTTTCACAATATTATAAGAGCCTAATTAACACTTATTGAGTATATGGCTTGCTACATTTATAAGACTATATTTTTTATCTTAATTTGAGATACATATATTCGTACACTTTGTCTGTGTAACATAAGCAGTTGGATCTTCTCTCTACTTGGATCATGTTTTCTACCAGATACCATTTATAATGTAAAGAAAAGTAATATTAATAAGACAGGAAAATGGTCTATAAATGCTAACTATGAAGATGGAGCACTACTATCAACAAAAGAAAAAGTCCTTATTTTTGAAATCTGGTCTTGAAAATGATTTTACTTCACTGTATCTCTGTATGCATTTTGCTTTTGCCAAATCTTTAAAAAGTAAAATTGGAGCAAAGTCTTCAATGGCTTATAAAACAAATTTATCATCCAAAAATGCAACTGTTTTACAGAGTATTCAGCTGTTTTATAAATTTATGGTCCTTGGTATATAATGATTGAAAATCATATATATTTTTCATTTTAGCCATGTAAGAAGTATCCTTTTATTTTAAAAAAAGTATCTACAGATGAAATAATGTAATGCCTGAAATTCGTTTCAAAAAAACATGGGGGAGAAGAGAAGAAAGTAGAGGTTAGCATCAAATAGGCTGGGCACGCTGTGGCAACTGAGCGGGAAAGTTGAGTGGCGAGTGCCTGGGTTACATTACACTATTCTATTCTTACACATGTCTGAAAGTTTGCACAGAGAAAGGGTAACCAACGTCTAATGAAGCAAGTTTGGGGATTATTTAGTAGACATTTACAATGGCACTAAACCCACTAGGAAAGTCAGTGCTGCAATGCAGATTCAGTCAAACAGCCCTGCTGACAGGGTCCTACTACAGCATCTTATCCCGGTGCAAAGGCCACACGAGGCAGAACTGTGCCCACGATGACTTCCAGGGTGGAGCGGGACTCAGGCACTCCACTCAGACAAACCTGGAGAACTTTAACACTGAATTTCACGGTTTCACCCAAGCTCTGCTAGATACAGATGGATCTGAAGATACACAACTAATAAATTCATTTCATCATACTCCCAAAGGGAAATTTAAGTAAAAATAAGTTCTGTATAAGACCCAAATTCAAATCCCTGGTGGCGCAGTGGTAAAAAACCCGCCTGTCAAATCAGGAGGCCTGGGGTTTGATCCCTGGGTCGGGAAGATCCCCTGGAGGAGGAGATGGCAGCTCACTCTGGACTCTTGCCTGGGAAAGCCCATAGACAGAGGGGCCTGGCGGGCTACAGCCCACGGGCTTGCAAAGTCTCGGACAGGACTCAGTGCTAAACCACAACAATAAATCCAATTAACTCAGAACCTTTCCATTCTTCTCTCTTTCCTATTGGAACTGGAATGGGAAAGTGAAAGGGAAAAGAACTTAAAAAAAAATTAAGCAAATCTTAGATGCCCATGTGCTCTGGGACACGTGAAGCACGTGAGCCGTGCATGTGCACCCTCTGCCCTGAGCAGGCGCTCACGTGGCCTTTCCTGGACAAGTCTGTCTCGATGCGGGGCCACAGTGGCGGCCTCTTTCTCAGGGAGTGGCCAGTGGTGGGGCATGATAGTAACTAAGATGTGAAAAAGCTAAGACTGATTTCACCTTTTGATTCCCGTGCTCAAGCTGTAAATCTTGCAGTGCTCTCTCCAGCTTTGACTTCTCATCCAATGCATCTGTTGCCTAAAATCAAGAGTAAACAGAAAACATTCAATATTCACTCTGTAAGGAATGCTTTCAATAATTTTAAGTATTTCTCAGTTACCTGGGATTCAATGGTCTTCAGTCTTGACTTCAATTTCTCATTCTCTTCTTGAAGTCTTATAATTTCCTTTGTGAGTAGATTCAAGTTTTACTATGTTAGCCAAAGTACTTTTCATCCTTGAAATTACTTGTTTCACTCATACTTTTAATTTTTAAATTACATAGAAACTCCAGAGTCTGCATGCTCTGGCTACTGGTAATATCCCAGCTTCACCCAGCCCACCAGCCTCAACATCTGTGAGTCATCTCAGACTTCTAGTTCCTTCCTTCACAGTCTCTCAGACTTTTTTCAGCCCTCTGTTCTCAGCCTTTTCCTAAAGTCCCCTCCTCTGCCATCTCTCACCTAGCTGATCCTGAAACTCTTAGTCTATTCTTGGCCTACACAGCGCAGCACCTGCACTTATCCTCAAAGCACAGCCACCACCATTCCATACCCTGTGTCCAGCCCCCAACGGTCCCTACGAGGGGAGGCCCACGGCCCTGGCTCGTCAGCAGCTCCACCACGAGCACCGCCTGCCAGAGCAGTCTCATCACGCTCTGGCGCACACACCACCGCCCGGCGGAGCCTGTGCTCTGCTCCCAGGCATGCCAGCCTCCGCCCTGCCTCGGGCTGCTGCCCACTCTGCTCCCCTGCTGCTCATGCCCCTTCTCTTCTGACAATTCACTGTGCCTTCGCCTTTCAGCCCAGCTTGGGCACCACCGTACCCAACAGCCAGTCCTCCTTGACTCTCATCCACATGGCACTGTGTCTTCTCTGCCACCCTGTGGTACAAAGGTTAGCAGTTTCCTGTCTCCGTTTCTAGAATGTTAGTTATCCCTTCCCAATGAGACTGTAAAGTCTTGAGGGCAAAGGGCCAGGTATTACTTTTCTTTTTATGTAACAACATCTAGCATAACGTTGAAAACACAAGAGTCAAGAAAAATAGCTGTATGTTGGTAATCATTTTTTATAAACCTCTTACTAACTACCATTAAGGACAACTACTTTGACGGACTAATCACCCTCAGTGGACAGAAGCCGGGCCTTCTACCCCGTCTCCAGCTGGAGCTGCGCAGGCGGCCAGCACACACCGTGAGAGCTGCCGTTCCTCACAGTGACGGCGACATTACCTTGTTCAGGAGTTCTGCCGCGCCACCTTCGTGAAGTGGAGCGAGTTTTGGCTTCATGCTGTCTATGATGGACTGAAACGAAACAAACCGAACTGAAATCACCACCAAATAAAGCGCGTGTAAGCACTGAACCCTTGTACTTTCTAAGTGGCAGACACTGTGCAAACCTACCAATGGGATGTCAGCTAGACCCTTATTGGTTTGCTTCTCTACTACGTACTGGTGCTTAGGACAGAGCCTGGCCCACAGTGCCCAATGAAAGTTAGATAAAAATGAAACCCATCCTCCTTGTATCTTAAACAAACAAACAAAACAAACAGGTGGAAGAGAAAGGTGGGAGGGACGGTAGTCAAAACCAGAGCAGATAAAGATCCTAGTACCTAGGGACTGAGGTTTCAATACCATGGGAGCTGGAAGCCAGATTTCTGCACAAACCCCCCAAAATTGCAATAATAATGAGGATTTAGGTAAACTACATTGCAGATGAATAACTTGACACAACTTGATACCTATATTCTACAATATGTATTAAAGCAAAAGAATTCATGCCTCTGAACCAGAAATTTCTTAGCTAGAAATAAGTTCCAAAGGAACAATGAGAAAACTCCTATGTATGTGTACACTCATGGATTCATCTCAGCAGGGTTTTACCAGGCAACGCCAGAGCATTCATGGTACGTGCACACAATGGAAGGGTCACTGTAGACAACAAGATGATTAAAGAGAGAAGTAGGTAATGACTAGGACTGTCTCCACTCGAGAGATGAGGAGAACGAGGCTCAGCCGTCTCAAGGTCACCCGCTCAAGGTCACCCGGCTGGGCAGTGGCAGTGCCAGGATGCTGCATGAAGCTTGCACAAGTGGGAGGCAGGTGGACGGCAGGGGCGTTGTCAGCGTGCGCATGCATGTGTGCGAGGCAGCGGACAGAAGCAAGCTCTTCACAGGAACTTCCAAAGCTTTTCTTTTGCCTAAAAATCCACAAGGCAACTTTTGAATTCTGGTCTTGAGCTGAATGCTTTTCCTTGAGAGTTCTCCCTTCAGCCTCTAAATGTTCTAAGCAATTTGAGGATGCTAAACAGTGGCTATTAAGATATGGACCAAAAATTACCTTTTTATTTGAAGATGTAAATTCCGCTTTTTCAAATTCTGCAACTTGCTCTAATAATTCTCTTGAAGATAAAAGAAAATATGAAAAAATAATTGTTTAAAATAGATTTGTATCATATGCACAAGACAAATAAAAGCACTGGTATCAACCTATTACATGCCAGAGACAACAGGGCAAGATGAACAAAACTTCGTCACATCAAAAAGGTAGTTACCAAAGGTAGAAGAACTAAGTTCCATGCACTCAAATCTGAATCCCCATAGCACCTAGTATTTTGTACTTACTGAGTGTACAATATAATTGCCAGAACTAAACTACAATGTTAATATAACATGTCTGAAGTTTGTAGTTAACACCGTATTTTTGAAGTACTAAAGGGAAATTGAAGAAAGTAGGGAAAACCACTAGACCATTCAGGTATGACCTAAATCAAATCTCTTATGATTATACAGTAGAAATGAGAAATAGATTTAAGGGACTAGATCTGATAGCCAGAGTGCCTGATGAACTATGGATGGAGGTTCATGACACTGTACAGGAGACAGGGATCAAGACCATCCCCAAGAAAAAGAAATGCAAAAAAGGCCAAATGGCTGTCTGAGGAGGTCTTACAAATAGCTGTGAAAATAAGAGAAGCGAAAAGCAAAGGAGAAAAGGAAAGATATTACCATTTGAATGCAAGTTCCAAAGAATAGCAAGGAGAGATAAGAAAGCCCTCCTCAATGATCCATGCAAAGAAATAGAGGAAAACAATAGAATGGTAAAGACTAGAGATCTCTTCAAGAAAATTAGAGCTACCAAGGGAACATTTCATGCAAAGATGGGGTCAATAAAGGACACAAATGGTATGGACCTAACAGAAGTAGAAGATTTTAAGAGGTGTCAAGAATACACAGAAGAACTATACAAAAAAGATCTTCCCAACCCAGATAACCACGATGGTGTGATCACTCACCTAGAGCCAGACATCCTGGAATGTGAAGTCAAGTGGACCTTAAGAAGCATCACTATGAACAAAGCTAGTGGAGGTGATGGAATTCCAGTTAAGCTATTTCAAATCCTAAAAGATGATGCTGTGAAAGTGCTGCACTCAATATGCCAGCAAATTTAGAAAAATCAGCAGTGGCCACAGGACTGGGAAAGGTCAGTTTTCATTCCAATCCCAAAGAAAGGCAATGCCAAAGATACCTCAAACTGCCACACAATTGCACTCATGTCACATGCTAGTAAAGTAATGCTCAAAATTCTCCAAGCCAGGCTTCAGCAATATGTGAACCGTGAACTTCCAGATGTTCAAGCTGGTTTTAGAAAAGGCAGAAGAACCAGAGATCAAATTGCCAACATCTGCTGGATCATCGAAAAAGCAACAGAGTTTCAGAAAAACACCTATTTCTGCTTTATTGACTATGCCAAAGTCTTTGACTGTGTGGATCACAATAAACTGTGGAAAATTCTGAAAGAGATGGGAATACCAGATCACCTAACCTGCCTCTTGAGAAATCTGTATGCAGGTCAGGAAGCAACAGTTAGAACTGGACATGGAACAACAGACTGCTTCCAAATATGAAAAGGAACACGTCAAGGCTGTATATTGTCCCCCTGCTTATTTAACTTAAATGCAGAGAACATCATGAGGAAAGCTGGGCTGGAGGAAGCACAAGCTGGAATCAAGATTGCTGGGAGAAATATCAATAACCTCAGATATGCAGATGACACCACCCTTATGGCAGAAAGCAAAGAACTAAAGAGCCTCTTGATGAAAGTGAAAGAGGAGAGTGAAAAAGTTGGCTTAAAATTCAACATTCAAAAAATCTAAGATCAAGGCATCTGGTCCCATCACTTCATGGCAAATAGATGGAGAAACAGTGGAAACAGTGGCTGACTTTATTTTTTGGGGTTCCACAATCACTGCAGATGGTGACTGGAGCCATGAAATTAAAAGACTCTTGCTCCTTGGAAAGAAAGTTATGACCAACCTAGACAGCATGTTAAAAAGCAGAGACATTACTTTGCCAACAAAGGTCCATCTCGTCAAAGCTATGATTTTTCCAGTAGTCATGTATGGATGTGAGAGTTGGACTATAAAGTAAGCTGAGCACTGAAGAATTGATGCTTTTGTTTTTTCCTTTTTTTTTTTTTTGAATCGATGCTTTTGAACTGTGGTGTTGGAGGAGACTCTTGAGAGTCCCTTGGACTGCATGGAGATCCAACCAGTCCATCCTAAAGGAGATCAGTCCTGGGTGTTCATTGGAAGGACTGATGTTGAAGCTGAAACTCCAATACTTTGGCCACCTGATGCGAAGAACTGACTCGTCTGAAAAGACCCTGATGTTGGGAAAGACTGAAGGCAGGAGGAGAAGGGGACGACAGAGGATGAGATGGTTGGATGGCATCACTGACTCAATGGAGATGAGTTTGAGTAGACTCCAGGAATTGGTGATGGACAAGGAGGCCTGGTGTGCTGTGGTTCATGGGGTCGCAAAGAGTCGGACACAAATGAGCAACTGAACTGAAAGGGAAACTGCTCTAATATACATTGTTATCTGGTAGAGATTCAAGAAAAACTGGTTTTAATAGAATAGCCTGGGAAAAATGGAATTAGTTCACATCTACTGAGTATGGTAAATTCTCAAGGAAGACGGATGGTTTCCACCTGAACATTTCCTCTTATTTGCAAAAGTACATGGATGCTTACTATACAAAAGCTTTTACAGTGAATGGTAGTTAACTACTCTTTTAAGCTTCTTAACAGGTCAATTTCTCAAAGTTTTCTCATCAATTACCTACTGACAGTTGGTGAAGCTGGATGGTTTCCTCCTCTACCTGAGGCCACAGTCAGTGACACTCAGCACGGACTGTGAGCCGTACTGCCTCTGTGGTTAGCAAATGGCCCCCGGGCTCCAGGTCAGTCTTTCCAGATGTCTGGCATGACTTTTCACAGAATGAGTATCAATTTCACTGATTTTACCATGTTTTTTAAAAATAAGGGAGCTTTTTGATGTTGTTCAGATTACAAAACTTTCTAAGAAAGTTTTCTAAGAACACTTTTCCTATTTTAAAGAGTGGTATATAATTTTAATGCAATTAATAAAAGTACACTTCCCATACTACTAAGTGTGATTTGATGGTAGTTGAATTAATTTTTCAAATCTGTTTCATAACTGCTACTTCTTAGTTGACCTATCTCTAAAAACTTACTACAGTACTGATCAGGCTAACCAAAGCTGCTTTGAGGAATAATTGCTAATCACCTTCAGAGCAGTCTCATAGACCTCGAGGCCTTTATCACAGTGGAAGCAGGGCACTCTGAAGAGGACTCTGAGTGGCACCTAACAGATGACTCATTAGCTGGATGCGCTGCTGTCAGGCTACCCAAATTTTCTCGCCCACTATGCTCAAGAAAAACAGCAGCAGAGACAGGCACGCGCTTTCAAGCGCATGCTTGGGCCTCTACGGTCACAGCTGTGGAAACAGATACTATTACCTGTTTTCAAGTTCAGAGATGTCTGTCTGCAGCTTGAGGTACCACTTCTCGGCTTGTGAGAAAAGCTGCCGCAGAAGCAGCACGTTGGTGTAGGCCGTGTTGATGAGCTCAGACTCCACCTCGCTGTGGACCACAGCCTGCAGCCCATTCAACACCTCAGAGACCTCGTCGACGGTGAAGGTCTCCTCCACAAGCCTGAAAAACAACCACGACCCCAAACCTCTGCGTAAACAACAGAAACCATTTACAACGAAAAACAAAACTGAGAAGCCCCCAACGTGTCATCGGAGGGATGAAAAGGTTACAGTGAAAGTCTCTCTGGGAACTATCTTCTTTATTCGTAGAACAGTTTGAAAATAATTTAGATTCAATTAGTTTTTGATGTCTGGTTAAATGATTAAACTGTGGCTCGCTCCTCAAATGTGCACATCCTTTCATACAAGTTATGTGCTCAGAAACAAGCCCCAAACTGTCAAATTTTTCTTCAGCTTTTCGGTGAAAATTAGCTTTATCACATTTAATTTCAGAAGTCACCTGAGAGGTGTTAATTCCTCCCTTTCTTTGTATTAGTTGTCTAGCATTTCAAAGACCTTATAGGCTATTCACAAGTTAGTAAATGCCTATAAGAAAATTAGTGCTAATTATGTATTGCTTTTCTTAGCATCTTGAGACCTGAAAGAAAAAACCCCAGAACTTAATTAAAGCTCCATAAAAATGAACATCATCAAAAGTATTAAACCTCACTCTTTCACAGAGAATGTCTGGGTTGGAAGGGAACTCCAAAGGCATTTGCTTCAATCCCCTCACTTCACAGAAGCAACACAGGCTCAGAAGGCAGAGGTGACGCGCCCAGCGTCCCACTGGGGTGTGACTCAGCCCCACAGCCACTTCCAGTAATCTCGGAAACATGCCCAACAACTGAACCCTTGAGAAAGCATCCATGCAGGCCTCCCACTGTCAGTGACAGGCTTACAGGAACAGTCCTCTCCACTCCTTGCCTCCACCCCCAAGGTCCTTTATCCTTCAGACACCCAGTGGATGAAGAGCTACAGCCCTGATGCTAGTCATCCTCTCCCTTACTCCAAAAGGAAGGAGGACATGTTGTGTCCAAAAGGACACAACGCAGGGAGCCCCACCAAACTTCTCTCACAGTTATACTCAAGTTAATATTATTTGCTCTACCAAGCTTTAATGTTTTGTTTACCAAGCAGAATTTAACAACTTTTAAAAACCCAGAAGTTTAAGTCCCTATTAAAAATATCAACAATCTTCCTGTATTCTTTAATAGAACAAACTAAATCTGCTTAAAAATATGTTGCTTTTTGAGCAACCCAAGTTCATTACTATGAACAGCAATTAAGGTACTCCAAACTCCAATGCGTAAAGTAAATAAAGAAGTACCTTCTTTGGCTATCTCACAGTCTCACCAATCAAGACTGCTCCGTATAGCTGCTGAGTCAGGAAGCCAGATTATCAGACTAGATTAATAAACTGAACAGATAAGTCTACAGCTGATGGTCTCTGCTGCTGAGTGACGTTAGATAAGCTTACCACAGTTGCAGGTCACCTAGAGACCCTTTTTATTTATGTCCCCACATCCAGGTGTGCCAAAATTTGATCCCCAAGCAGCCTGAGGTCTCTCTATTATTCAGTCCTTTTGGCTGCTTCCCATTATCCTCTATCACTAAATTTTCTACGGACTTTTCTCTCTCATTATTGGTCCAAACAAGCACATTATCACCTCTTGCTGCAAGTCGGCTAGCAATTTTGGTACTAGTCAGCAATCTTTTCACGGTTTCCTGCTGTTTTCTCCTCGTCTGTTTCAATATAAAACTGTATAGGTATTTTTTTGCTAAATGCCATGTCTTATGGTTCTACTCTTTTAATTCATAACTCAAGTAATTAAAGTTCTGGAATCTCTACTACAGCAAGCCAATTATTAACCCACTAGCACTTAACAATTTTCTGACTGCCCTTCTGAAACTCCGCAATCCCTTAACTATCCTATGTGGATGTTTAATAACAGACTGCTCCCACCACAATCTGATTTCCTGAATTTTCTATATCTGTAAGGTTATGTGTAGCTGCTCACAACGGACATTGATCGCATTCTAGCAGTGGTTCGTATGCCTCTGCTACAGCTGCCCCACACTGGCCACCAGAAAGGATGGCAGTCACTTCCCACTGGGTCTCCTCAGAATTCTCTGATACCTGCTCTCCTTGAGGTCTTGGAAGCAGGAATCCACAGTTTTGAGTCTCAAGCCTCTTTTTGAGCGAGCAAAACGCATATAATTAATAACTTCATTTTGATGGTGCTCGTTTAGACCCAACTCTGCCTGAAAGAGAGAAGTAATTTGTTAGTCTTGAAAATATAACAAAGGAACCAACAATGAAAACGTACAGGCTCTCCTGTGGCGCAGACTGCTAGATGTCTACTAAACGCTGTTCTTTCCATCTTTCCAGACACATGGCTTGCTGTTGTTTAGTCGTTAAGTTGCGTCCGACTCTTCTGGGATCCCTGGACTGCAGCCCATCAAGCTCCTCTGTCTGTGGGATTTCCCAGGCAAGGATACTGGAGTGGGTTGCCATTTGCTTCTCCGGGGATATTCGTGACCCAGGGATCAAACCGGCATCTCCTGCACTGGCTGCCCAACTAGAAAACACTCTCCAGCACTCTTGAAGTCAGGCACGATCACGTGACTACTTCTCAGCAACAGATGGGAACAGAGGAATGAAAGCTATTTCTAAAGCCTTAATACACAGGGTACATGTCTGCCACACCCTATTTCTCTGAAACCTGGAGGTGAGACTCTGCTGAACCATGCAGACAGCATGATAGCCTCAGGGCTGGGGGAGCAAGATAAAAGGGAACTGTACCCCGAATAACCTCATGGAGCAGCACAGACCCACATACCTGAGATGAGCAGTGAGAAGGCTGTTAAGTGTGAGAGAAATAAACTTCTGTATTCTTTAAGGCACAATTTATAAAACAAAAAAAACACCTCTATTAGAGCCACTTAACCTTATTCCATCTCACACAGCCTTAAAAAGTATATTTGGTTTTGAAGCAGCCATCAATTGCTCTTGCTTTTAAACCAGATGAGAGCTTGACAACTATAAGCTAGAGACTGATTTTTTTTCATGTTATAGCTACACTGAAAATTACAGAAGGAAATTATAAAATTGAACATCTAATGCAGGGGACTAATTAAGTTAGAATTCTCTTTAAGAGTAATTTGATGTGTCATAGCGTTCTTATGGGAGACAATGGTATACTCTGGAATCCTCTTCTTCAGGCTTACCTCCTACTTCCAGCACGCAGGGCTGCCTCCAACACTGTGGAGGACACCACCAACGTCCCTGGGCACAATCTCCTTCGCCCTCTCAGCCCCTCACCATGGCTTCGTTGCATCTACATACATCCTTACCTGTAGACGTAGGACATAACACCACGAGGGCCATGACCTTGTCCCTCTGGTTGCCTGAGGATCCCCCTCATAGTGCCTGCACACAGTGGCCATGTGCCTAACAAGTGAACTCAAAGAGTTCCTTCTTTTGAAGGTCATTCATGGCTTTAATCTGTTCTCTTTCAAGCTCCTGGGGGACTTCAACCAATCACTTCTCCTGTCAACACTCTACAGAGGTTTCTTCTTCCCTTCAGACTACAGACAAGGCTGCACACAAACCTCATTCGTGTGAAACCAAAACAAAACCGTAGGTTCCCTCCAGCTAGCACTGCGTTTCTCCAGCTCTCTTCTACATCTGTGTCTCTAAACGCTGTTCCAGCCACCTTTGCAAGGCTCACCAGCAACGTAATAACAAGCCCAACTACTCTGGCTGCTGCTTTGCCATCTGCTGACCTGCTCCATTCTCTGCCTGCTAACCCCACCTTCCCTTCTTGATCTCACTGGCAGCCTTCTCTTCTTGAGCTTGCCTCTGAAGCAGCTGCACTTCCTAGGACGCTGCCCTTAGACCCTTACTCTTGTCGCTCTATATCCTCTCCTGGATGACACGATCTCTTTCAAGGTGTTACCTACAAGCATCTCTCAAGTATCACAGCCGGGCCTACAGACCAGTACCCCCAACCACATGAACGGCTCCATTAAGTCTTTTTCTTCCCCACATCATTTTTAATACTTCTGTTAAAGTTCAGTAAGTTAAGAATTACCCAAGATATCATGATGCTCTCTAGCGGTTACCTGGCCGGTAGACTGCTTCAAAACAACCAGTTGAGATATTCTGGCCAATGTAAACCAACACATTTGCAGTATGTACTTACATTTCCTGACTCTACCTTATTTGATTAAACTGGTAATTCACTTTTGGCCTTAGGGCTAGACAATGTGAACGGAAATAAGGAATAAGTTTCTTATGTTTTAGTTTACATGGATTGTTAGCCAACTCCTCGAACTATTTCAAATGTCAATGTCAAATGTCTAATTAACAGTAATGACGACAACATCTAAAAGTCATTCAGAAGTTACAAAGTGCCCGGCATGATCTCATTTAGTCCTCAATACAACCCTATGAAAAAGTAAATATAAACCTACTTTACAGATAGAAAACTGAGGTCCAAAGAAATTTTTTTTCCCATGCTATTGAATTGGCAAGTGGGAGAGCAGAGACTTGAACCAGGAAATCTAACTCCAAAGTCCACACTCTGCTTTTCAAATCCTTTTTGGAAAAATGGCATAATTTAAATAAATAACACAGACATGTTACAGCTGCAAATCAACCTGAGTTGTGACTCACAAGAAGACACATCTCCACCCAGCATTTGAAATAAACCTCAATACCTACGTTAGAAACGATGTTCTCTCTATACTCAGGTTAGTGTCAGCAAGAATATCCTACAATTGGAAATCTCAAAATGATGTCACAACTTGCTAAAAAAAAATCTCATAAAGTTTCAATTATTCTTGATGACAGTGTTAAATCTATACTCATAAGCCCTCCATACTCCCCAAACCCTTTCTCTAACCCCATTTCCCAAGCTTCTGTTAAGAACACTCCTATTCAGTCAGATTAGTCTGCTTACCAGCCTTGAACATCCTATACTTTCACCCTCATTACCCCAATCCTTGACTAAAAGCACCTCTCCAGGCTTATTCAAGAATCTGAGTCCACCCCAGTGGTGTGCTGGTGAATGCTTAACAACAGGCATTGGTGAGGGCTGGAGTATGAAACTGATTTGCAGCCCTTGCTAATTTCCAGTGTAAAATCTCCCAGCATGGCTGGTCTCAAGCTATCAACATGTCACTGCACTGCAGAGGTGACAAGAAATGGATATAATTGGCTCTCAGAGGTATAGGCATGCTCCAGAAATCCACCAAATTCCTACCTATCCTTCAAGATCAAACCTTTTTTACCTACTCTGTGAAGCCTCCTAACATGCCCTCATTAACTCTAGTTATGGCTTCCTCCAAAAATTAGCACATAGGTGGATGAGATGGTTGGACAGCATCAACGACTCAAAAGACATGAATTTGAGCAAACTCTGGGAGATAACAAAGGCCAGGCGTGCTGCAGTCCATGGGGTCAAAAAGTCAGACACGACCTAGTGACTAAACAAAAACTATTAGCTGTCTTTTTTTCCTTAGGTATTGCTCCTTCAAGTAGACTGTAAGCTCATCACAGCATGCATCATTTCTTACACCATACAGTTTCCTCATATACTTGCGCAGAGTAAGTGCCCAATGCATGTCTGTTCTCTTCTGTCAAGTAAAGACTGTCCCTAAACCAAGAAGAAAAATTACTGAAACTGAGAATGAAATTTATAACAAAAGACAGAAAAAGTTCGTCTAAAATGGATGGGAGTGAAGAAAGGGAGCAGAAATAAGCAGCTGATTTCAGTAGCAGAAATAGCATTAGCCTGGGAAATGGAATGACAGCAGGTAAGAATTCGAGCAGCTGTCAATTTTCTTGTGACATCACCATTTTTTCAATTTGTTCATGATATTTTATGGAAACCAACAGAATGTGTGGGACAGGCTCCAAGAATGGTAGGGAACGAATGGTTTATTTCGTTCACAGTTGTACCCTCAGCTGCAAGAGTGCTTGGTATACACCGTGGGCTAAAGAGGAATTCTGGTTACTGAAATATTTCAGTAGCCTATTTCGGTGGTGCCCCCAACTCTGGATTCATCTTTTTTTTCCTCAACACTTTACTGTGTCTTGTTCTAAGGACGGCTGCTGTTTAAGCTGGCATTCTGTATCCGCTGGAATGACAAATGGGATTATGTTCAAGCATCCAGGAAAAATATGCCTTCTTTTGAACAGGTCAGAACACAAGGAATGTCACTCAAGTTTTCTCAGGTATAATATGGGGCCTGGGGATTCTTGTATCACTCTCACATAAGAAAGTTGTATTCAATCACGTTCTTCCTCCTCGGCTCGTTAACATAATTAATACTGCCAAAGGGGGTGTGTGTGTGGGGGGTATGTGCGTGAGTGTGTGCGCGCGTGCATAAACTTGAGTTTTTGGAATGGAACAAGAAACCGCTTTGCGCCTTCTGCTGGCAGATGGTTCCCTCCAGCTCTCTTCGCCAACCACCTGAGGTGTGACTTGGCCTAGGCCCTTCAGGCAGCAGCGAGGAATGGTAATGCAGCGGAGCGCGGCTGCTAGAAGAGAGCTCCACCAAGAATTATCCCGGAAGGGCTTCGACCTTGGTTAATAGTCTCTCGCACCCGGCGTGGCGTCCCCTTCTCAGAGAGGCCCAGGGCCGGACTAAGTTCTGCCGCAAGGCACGCCATCACTCCGAGGCCCCGGCTCCGCGTCTCTCCTCGGCGCGCGGTGGCGCCGACAGGCCGGCTACTCACCATTGCGGCGGCGGGGGAAGTCAGCGGTCTGGAAAAGCGGGAGAGGCCAGGCTCAGCCTCACCAAGCCCGGGGTCGTCGAGTAACACTGGACCGCGCCAGAC
Organism: Oryx dammah; assembly: GCF_014754425.2. Classification (NCBI taxonomy): domain Eukaryota; kingdom Metazoa; phylum Chordata; class Mammalia; order Artiodactyla; family Bovidae; genus Oryx; species Oryx dammah. The sequence goes on from NW_024070193.1 coordinate 7,138,051, forward strand.
GCGAGGCAGGGCGGGTTGTTTAGAAGCGTTGCTAACGGGAACAGACGCACGTGACTAGGGAGTTACTCACTTTGATTGGTTCTCAAGATCACGTGACAGGAAGTGCGCGAGACCGGCCCACTGCCGCATGCGCATTTTTTCCTAGGCGCGGGAAGTCCCGCCCTCACGCGCCACGCCGACTACGGGAGCGGCCGCTGTTGCCAACGGCAACAGGAAAGGCGCGGCTGCCTGGCACCCAATCGCTACCAAGAGCCGCGGGGCATCCTAGCCAGCCTTGCTGCTCCAGCCTTGCTGCTCCAGCCTTGCTGCTCCAGCCTTGCTGCTCCAGCCTTGCTGCTCCAGCCTTGCTGCTCCAGCCTTGCTGCTCCAGCCTTGCTGCTCCAGCCTTGC